>NC_077229.1:460854616-461192923 GCF_027887165.1 Monodelphis domestica | reverse complement strand
AAACAAAATTATTGATTTTACATTTTTTATGATATTTTTCTAGCACTTGCTTGGTTTTAAAGTCTTACCTTTCCCAAAGATCTGACAAATATACTATTCTGTGTTTGACTAATTTGCTTATAGTTTCTTTCTTTATATTCAGGTCATTCACCCACTTTGAATTTATCTTGGTGTAGGGTGTGAGGTGTTGATCCAAACCTAATCTTTCCCACACTTTCTTCCAATTTTCCCAGCAGTTTTTATCAAAAAATGGGTTTTGGTCCCCAAAACTGTGATCATTGGGTTTATTATAGATTGTCCTGCTGACGTCATTTACCCCAAGCCTATTCCACTGATCCTCCATTTTGTCTTTTAGCCAGTACCAAATTGTTTTGATAACTACTGCTTCATAGTATAGTTTGATATCTGGGACTGCAAGTCCTCCTTCCATTGCATTGTTTTGTCATGATTTCCATGGATATCCTTGATCTTTTGTTCTTCCAAATAAAGTTTGTTATATTTTTTTCTAATTCTGTAAAGAAGTTTTTTGGTAGTTCAATGGGTATTGCACTAAATAAGTAAATTAATTTGGGTGGGATTGTCATTTTTATTATGTTAGCTTGTCCCACCTATGAGCAATCAATGTTTTTCCAATTGTTTAGGTCGAATATTATTTGTGTGGAGAGTGTTTTATAGTTGTGCTCATATAGTTGCTGTGTTTGTCTCTGCAGATAGAATGCTAAGTATTTTATATTGTCTAGGGTGATTTTAAATGGAATTTCTCTTCCTAATTCTTGCTACTGAAATGGACTGGAGATATATAAAAATGCTGATGACTTATGAGGGTTTATTTAGTATCCTGCAACTTTGCTAAAGTTGTTGATTATTTCAACTACCTTTTTGGTTGATTCTCTAGGATTCTTTAAGTATACCATGATATCATCCGCAAAGAGTGATAGCTTGGTCTCCTCATTGCCAGTTTCAATACTTTCAATTTCTTTTCCTTCTCTAATTGCTACAGCTAGTTATTCTAGTACAATGTTAAATAATAGGGGTGATAATGGGCATCCTTGTTTCACTCCTGATCTTATTGGGAAGGCTTCTAGTTTATCTCCATTGCAGTTGATGTTGGCTGATGGTTTCAGATATATACTGTTTATAATTTTCAGGAAAGATCCTTCTATTCCTATACTTTCTAGTGTTTTCAATAGGAGTGGGTGTTGTATTTTATGAAAGGCATTTTCTGCATCTATTGAGATAATCATATGATTTTTGTCAGTTTGTTTGTTAATATGGTCAATTATGTGGATAGTTTTCCTAATGTTGAACCATCCTTGGATTTCTGGTATGAATCCTACCTGGTCATAGTTGATAACCCTTGTGATGACTTGCTGGAGTCTTTTTGCTAGTATACTATTTAAGATTTTTGCATCTAAATTCATTAGGGAGATTGGTTTATTGTTTTTTTTCTCTGTTTTTGACCTGCCTGGCCATGTTTGTGTTGTAAAATGAATTTGGTAGAACTCCTTGGCTTATTCTGTCAAATAGTTTGTATAATATTGGGATTAGTTGTTTTTTGAATGTTTGATAGAATTCATTTGTGATTCCATCTGTACCTGGGGATTTTTTCTTATGGAGTTCTTTAATGGCTTGTTCAATTTCTTTTTCTGATATGGTGTTGTTTAGGTAATTTATTTCTACCTCTGCTAGTCTAGGCAAATTATATTTTTGTAAGTATTCATCCGTTTCACCTAGATTGCCATATTTGTTGCTATATAATTGGGCATAGTAGTTTTTAATGATTGCCTTAATTTCTTCTTCATTAGAGGTGAGGTCTCCCTTTTCATCTTGGATACTGTTAATTTGGTTTTTTTCTTTCCTTTTATTAATTAGACTGACTATAACTTTGTGTATTTTATTTGTTTTTTCAAAGTAACAGTGTCAAGTCTTATTTCTGCACCAATGTTTATTTATAATCAGTCCCCCTGTTCAACCCTTATTTTGCTTCCCTTTCTACCCCCCTCCCTTCTTATTACCCCCCTTATTTTCCCTGTAGTCTTTTTAAAATTCCCCCCACCCCCTCCCTCCCTTGTACTGCTTCTTTCCCCATCAGTCCATTTGTTATCCTTCTACTCCCCTATAGGGCACAAATTAGTTCTCTGACCCAATGGATTAGATTGTTCTTCCTTCTTTGGGTCAATTTCAAAGCACGTAAAAGTTGAGTATTTCCCATCTTCAACCTCTTTATCCTTCCAGGGTATCAATGTTCTTCCCCTCCCGCCATGATCTTCTTGGTGACATATAAATTTACCCCCATTTGTTTCTTTTCCCATTTCTTTTAGGATTAATCTCTTTTTTTAGCTCTAGTTTTATATATACACACACACGTATATGTATTTATGCATGCATATATCTATATACCTATTTATGTCATGTCCTTTAATCCTCTACAGTTTGTCACTGTTCCCTCTAAGTATAATACTTCTAGCTGCCGAGGTGATAGCAACAGTTTTTAAGAGTTACCAATGACTCCTTTTCTTATAGGGATATATATCATTTAACTTATTGAGTCTCTTAAATTTTTTTTCTTCTTTTGTTTTGATTTTCTTTTTCCCCTCTTTTTTAATTACCTTTTGATGATTCTCTTGAGTTCTGTGCTTAGACATCAAATTTTCTGTTCAGGTCTGGTCTTTTCTTAATAAATGCTTGGAATTCTTCTACTGTGTTTAATGACCATACTTTCCCCTGATAGAATATAGTCAGTTTTGCTGGGCAGTTGATTCTTGGTTGTAGACCTGGTTGCCTTGCTTTCCAGAATATCATATTCCATGCTTTTTGGTCCTTCAGTGTGGATGCAGCAAGATCCTGCATTATCCTCACTGTGGTTCCGTGGTATCTGATTTACTTCTTGGCAACTTGTAGTACCTTTTCTTTGGTCTGATAGTTTTTTAATTTGGCTATAACATTCCTGGGTGTTGTCAGTTGGGAATTAAGTACAGGAGTTGATCTGTGGATTCTTTCAATTTCCACTGTCCCCTCTTGTTCTAGGATATCAGGGCAGTTTTCCTGAATAATTTCCTGTAGTATTATGTCCAGGATTTTTCTTTTGTCATGGTCTTCTGGTAGACCAAATATTCTTAAATTGTCTCTTCTCAAATGATTTTCTAAATCGTCTGTTTTGTGAATGAGATGCTTCACAGTTTCCTCAATTTTTTTATTCTTTTCATTTTGTTTTATAGTGTCCTGCTGCCTTGTGAGGTCACTTGACTCTTGTTGTTGTATTCTGGTTTTTAAAGACTGGATTTCATCCCTGGATTTTTGGTCATCCTTTTCCTTCTGGTCTGATTGTCTTTGAAGGTAATCTTTCATCCTCTTTACCACGTCTTTCACCTCCTTTGCCTCATCTTTCATTTCCTTTGCCTCATTTTCCAACTGGTTGATTTTGGCTTTCAAGACACTATTTTCTCTTTTTAGTTCAAGTACCTCTGTTTCCAGATGACTTATGTTAATTTTTATGTTCTTTTCCCAATTGTCTTCAGCCTCTCTTAGTTTGTATTTTGAGTTCTTCCACAGCCTGTATCCAATTCATTGGGATTTCTGATTTATCATTTGCTGATCTCATCCCCCTCTGTTCAGTGTTCTGGGCAGAAGCTGTCTATTATAGTTTCTTTTTTCTTTTTATGTTGTTTGCTCATACTCACCCCTTCTTTACTCCCCATATTTGTTTGTGCTTTTGCTCCTCTCATTTTTTTTTTTTTTGGTTTTGGGAGCTTCTGTCAGTCTCCCCTCTTGGAGCTTTAACTGAAGATCTCTCGGTATAGTCTCTGGGGAAGGGTTGTTGGGGGATTGAGCTTCCCTGTCATCTGGAGGCTTTTGATAGGATTAAAGTCCAGCAGTCAATGAGGATGGGTATGGAGCCTGGGCTTCCCTGAGTTCTGGAGACTTTTGATGGAATTAAGTTCAGCTTGGTTTGGCTGGGTGTGGTCTGAGTCTAAAACCTCCTAGTAGGCTGGAGCAAATATGGAGGATCTCCACAGCTCTGTCCAGGATGCCAGGTCTAAGCTCTTTCTCTGGCTCATTCTCAGCTGTCTATGTTGGATGCCCTGAATTTGGTACAGCTCTGCCCACAAGTTACACCCTCCAGAGCATCACCTTTGCCTGCCCAGAATTTCCCGCTGCTTCTGGATTCTCAGTGTTCGGGGCGGGGGGGGATGGGTCCTGGACCTTCCTTCTGTCTTCCCCTAAACCCGAGTGTTCTTGGATTCTGGCTTTTGGAGGGTGTGCCTTTTGAATTAAGTACAGCAGGAAGCTTTGTCTTATAAGGCTCTGTCTTGTAAGGATTGATTTTCAGTCCCCTAGGAGCATTCAGTTTGTGACTGGTTAGGAAAGGTATTGAGAGCCCTGAAGTTCTGCTCCTTCTAGGCTGCCATCTTGACTTCGCCTCTCTTAAGTCAAATTCTGAGTCATCCTAAATCCATTTGAAGAGGCCCTGTGATATTTTGGGCAAGATGCAATTATGATAGCATTTTTTATGAATAGGATTATTTGGATCACTATAAAATTCTACTTTCTCTTTACTCTGTACATTCAACACAAAATTTCTTCCATGGCAATCATCAATACCATTAAGAAAATTATATATATATAATTTATATATAAAGAGGAGATAGATATTGTATATTCATATAAAATATCTATATCTTCTCTTTATTCTTCACTTTATAATTATTCAATTGATGAACAAAATTATCACTTTGACAGTATATTTTGAAGAATATTTTTTATCAATGTAGGCATAGTATATACTTTATTGTAGTTAAGCCTTTAAGTTTGTGATTTGAAACATGAATCAAAAAACCACAGGGAGATCTTGTATTCATTTTAATTTTAGTCAATTATTTGAGTGGGAAAATGTGGTATGCTATATAAAATCATCTTTAAAGCTTACCTATTCCAAAATTTAAAATTTTTATAAATATTATTCTTTGCATATGTAAAAACAATTCTTTTAAAATTTTGGGGGACAAAAATCCACTATTTGACAAAAAGTGCTGGGAAAACTTGAAGACAGTTTGGGCGCGACTAGGTCTGGATCAACACCTCACACCCTACACCAAGATAAACTCAGAATGGGTGAATGACCTGAACATAAAGAAGGAAACAATAAGTAAATTAGGTGAACACAGAATAGTATACTTGTCAGACCTTTGGGAAGGGAAAGACTTTAAAACCAAGCAAGAGCTAGAAGAGTCAAAAATTGCAAAATAAATACTTTTGATTACATCAAATTAAAAAGTTTTTGTATAAACAAAACCAATGTAACTAAAATTAGAAGGGAAGCAGCAAATTGGGAAACAATCTTCATAACAAAAACCTCTGACAAAGGTGTAATTACTCAAATTTGTAATGAGCTAAAGCAATTGTACAAAAATCAAGCCATTCTCCAATTGATAAATGGGCAAGGGACATGAACAGGCAGTTTTCAGCCAAAGAAATCAAAACTATTACTAAGCACATGAAAAAGTGTTCTAAATCTCTGATAATCAGAGAGATGCAAATCAAAAAATCTCTGAGGTATAGGTATCACACCCAGCAGACTGGCTAACATGACAGTGAAGGAAAATAATGAAGGCTGGAGGGGATGTGCCAAAGTTGGGACATTAATTCATTGCTGGTGGAGTTGTGAATTGATCCAACCATTCTGGAGGGCAATTTGGAACTATGCCCAAAGGACGATAAAAGACTTTCTGCCCTTTGATCCAGTGAAAGCACTGCTGGGTTTGTACCCCAAAGAGACAATAAATAAAAAGGCTTGTACAAGAATATTCATAGCTGTGCTCTTTGTGATGGCAAAAAAATTGCAAATTAAGGGGATGCTCTTCAATTGGGGAATGGTTAAACAAACTATGGTATATGTTGGTGATGGAATACTGTTGTGCTAAAAGGAACAATAAAGTGGCTGAATTCCATGGAGACTGGAATGACCTCCAAGAAGTGAAGCAGAGTGAAAAGAGCAGAACCAGGAAAACATTGTACACAGAGACTGATACATTGAGGTACAATCGAAAGTAATGGACTTCTCCATTAGTCTCAATGCAATGTGCCTGAATAACCTGAAGGGACCAAGGAGAAAATAACAATACCCAAAAGCAAAGGACAATGGGTGGGAGTAAAAACAGGGAGGAATGACAACAGCTTGACTACAGGGGTGGAGGGGATATGAAGGAGGAGAGAATCTGAATGAACACCCTAAAATTAGAGTTTCATACTACTATGGAACTGAAAATGCATTGCACATTTAATTAAAAATTAGAGTTTCATGCTACTAAAATATTTTAGTACACACATATACATTATATTTTGTTAACTAGATAATATTTTATACTATATATCAAAACCAATTGTTTTTATACACTTTAATAATAATAATAATAGGCTTCATATTTGTAAAGTACTTCTCAAGGTTTCAAAACACTTTCCAAAAATTATTTTTACTGAATTAGAAAAAAAGAATACTATCACAAAATTAGTGGTTACTTGAAATCAAAAGAAATCCTGTATAGTCTCATCCCCCACAAATATTTTGTTAAGTCAATGATATTTCATATGACATATCATGTCATATTTCATATGACACTGTTAAAGTATCATAATGTATTTTCATAATAACATTATTTATTGCTATTCTTTCATTTTAAAATATTGTACTGGTACAATTTCCTGTTACGTTACTGTCATTTCCTAATCCCTACCTTCAAAACTCTCACACATAGAAACTTTTTTCCTTTTTTATTCACGTTATTGCTTTATTTTTATCATATCATTTATATTTCCCAATGCCTTTCTCTCTCCCATCAATCTTCATCAAAATGAATACTCCTTTATAACCATGAATAAAAATGAGGAAACAAAGTAGACCCCAGAACTCACCAACATATCATGGTATAGAAAATAAAGGCAATGTTAATTGATAATTGGTTTCATAGAAACCTAAAAAGACATGTATGAATTGATGCTAAGAGAGGTGAGTAGAACCAGGAAAACAATTTAACCAATGAAATCAGTACTGAAATGACTCACAACTTTGAAGGACTTCGGAATTCTAATCAATGTAATAAATGATGTGTATTCACAGCTATTGATAGCTTTACTTTATTTTTTAACTTTTACTTTCTGTCTTAGTAAGACAGTCAATGACAAAAGAACAAGATCTAGACAAATAGGGTTAAGTGACTTGGCCTAGAGTCACACAGGAAATATCTGAGACTAAAGTTAAACCTAGTTCCTTCTGATTCCAGTCCTAGTCCTTCCTCTATCCACTGAGCAATCTAGTTGCCTCTATCAATATCAATATACTGGACATAGACATCTTTGAAATTTGTTTCAACAATACCAATTTATAACAAGAATTAATTTTTTCTTCATCAATTTGAGGAATCTGAGAGAAAATGTGTATTTTCACTAATTGGTAAACAATTTAAATTTATTTTAAAGGAGTTTTGATTGAAAGGAAAAAAAAAACATTGAACTCAGAATTGTGAGACTTTAGTAAAAAACCAGTCCCTGACATTTACTAGCTATGTTATTTTGGCAATTGCTGCTAGCATGTAGCATGCGGCAGCGGCCACACCCTGGGCAACAGCTTCAACAGGTCAGCTAAACCTTGTGAGAGTAGCCATCGGGTCGTCGACCCCTGGTGAACTAAGACTTTGCTCACCCAGCATGTGAAGACTGCTTCGGTGGAACAGGCGGAAGTAACCAATAAGAAAGTTCAATGGCTGAGATGGCGATGCAGCAAAGCACTGTGGAGTGCTTAGGGCGTGTTGGAGCACAAAAGACAAGATGGCCATCCAATGCAGCTGAGGAAGTCTCCAGATATAATGACTTTTTGTGCCAATGGACCCAGGCTTCCAACACCGAGAGAGTGGGACTGTCTCTGTGCATTGACTTTTTCACTTAAATCTCCTTCACGCACAAGTGTCTTTGTGCACACTCATCTATCATAGATGAAAACGCACAAAGATAGTCGTCATCCTCGGTTACCGAGAGACTAATTCTATATCTTGGCAATTAATATAATATTTCTGAATCTCAGTATCCTCATCTGATGAATAAGGAAATGATAACTAGATGCTCTTGATGTCCCTTCTAGATCGACAGTGTGATTATATGAACTTTAGGGGATTGGAAGATTAGAAAACATTCGAAAATCACTTGTAAAATTACTGCTATTTTATTTTTTAATATTTTAATAAATTTTCACAGCAGTTTTTAAAAATTATATAATGTAACTCATCTCCCTCCCTTTCCTCCTCCATCTCAGAGCTAGCCAAAAATTCAAACTGTTTTATATAGGTATTATCACACTAACATGTTGCCATATTATTAACTTTTCTAATTGAATAATCTTATAAAATAAAAAAAATATAAACCCATATGAACAAGTAATAAATTGTATGCTTCCATCAGTATTCTTACTCCAAAAATTCTTTCTCTGGAGGTGGGCAGCATTCTTTTTCATAAGTACCTCATAATTGTTCTGTATCATTGTACTGCTGTTAGTAGCAAAGTCTATCACATTTGATCATTCCATAATACTGCTGTTACTATGTACAATGTTTGCCTCATTCTCATCATTTAAATCTGTATCAGTTCATATAGATCTTTTCAAATCTTTCTTTGAACATCTTGTTCATCATTCCTTATAAAACAGTAGTATTCCATCATCATCATATGCCACAATTTGTTCATCCATTCCCCAACTGAGGGACATCCATTTAGTTTTCAATTATTTGCCACCACAATGAGTGAAGCTATAAATATTTTCAGACAAACGGGTCCTTTCCTTTTTTTATCATTGAGACATAGACCTAATAGTAGTTTTACTGGATCAAAGGTATTCATGCTTTTAAAGCCCTTTGCACATAATTCCTAATTGACCTCCAGAGGGTGGCTCCGTTCACAACTCCACCAGCAATTTATGTGTCCCATTTTTGACATGTATCCTCCAACATTTATTATTTTCCTGTTCTGTCATATTGACCAATCTGAAAGATGTGAAGTGGTATCTCAGTTATTTTAATTTGCATTTCTTTAATCAAGACTGATTTAGGACATTTTTTTCATATGATTATTGATAGCTTTGGTTTATTCATCTGAAAACTTACTATTGACCAATTTTTGACTGAGGAATGACTAATACTTATAAATTTGATTTAGTGCTTAATATATTTGAGAAATGAGACCTTTATCAAAGAATTTTTTAATAAAATCAATCCCCAGCTTGTTATTTCCTTTCTAATCTTGTTTGCATTGTTTTTGTTCGTGCAAACCCTTTTGAATTTAACATAATCAAAATTATTCATTTTATATATTTTAAAATTATCTATCTACTGCTATTTTAGAAATAGTATATTTTGGCTAGTGAATATGTAGAAAATTAATATTTTGGCTTGTGAAAAGAGAAAATATACATTGAATAAATAAGAAACGCTTTACACAACAAAACATCTTATTAGCTAAACATGAAAAAAGCAAAATTTTTTTTGTTTAAAAAAAGCTGCTAAAATGCATTTGCAAAGAAAAACAGTTTTCAGATAGCATGCTATAAGTTTAATTTCCAATAGAATCATAATATTGTTTTTATGCTACTGAAATGGACTGAATTCATTGTAAATAATTTAAGTTTATATGCTTATTATAGGTAAACAATATGTTGGGAGAAAGAAGTGAAAAAATGTATCTAAATGTGAAGAAACAGCTTCAACAGACACAGAAATATGTTGAACCCACTTAAATATCTAAGGCTTCAGGCAGGATGCCATGTTATTTTAGATTAATTGAGTATAAATTTTTTTAAATGTTAGAGGGTATAATCTACAAATAAATGGATTATGAGTTAATTAAATAATGACTTCATAGTTTAAATAATAATTATAGTTCCTGAGATTTTTATTTCATAAAAGCAAGGGGCATAACAGTGATGGGAGGATCTGATTGGAGCCATTGAAAGAATAGTGAAGCAGGGAATTAAATAAAAATAATTTTGATTGAATTGTTGTTAAAATGTACTTAATATTTCTGCTTTTCTACATTTGTTTGATGTTATGCACTAATGCATGACTAATTTTTATAGTATCATATGTAATTGGAAATGTTTATATTATTTTCTGTTCCCATTCTATAATCACCATAGGCTTATCATAATGGTTTTAATAATTCTACACATGTCTCTTAATATCTTGTCTATTTGTCTACTATGTATATAGAGGTTCTGAACTATTATAGTTTTGTTATTTCTTTTTTCCTTTAACTCATCCAACTTTTCCCCTTAAGCATTCAGATGCTATATGCAGCATGCATATTTAGTATCAATAGTTCTGTATTATTGTTTGTATAATGTAGTTTCCAGCTTTTTCTCTTTTAATCAACTCTTTTTTCACTCTCTTCTTAAATTATATTTACTAAACTTGATTTTTTTTAAAATGCAGCTGAACCATGCAATATTATGTTATAGACTGTTATTTTAAGCCTGTGAATATTTTACATGTATGTGGGTATGTATATTCACATATATAGACAATAAATATTTTTGGATTTTGTTTACTTATTGATTCAGCCATTAAACATGATGGTTAATAATGTATTTCTCTTTATTCTCTTCTCTTATACTCTTCCTTCTTTTTGTTTCCCACCAAAAAAGTCACATGAGGAAGGTAGACACACATAGGGTAAAGGTAAGCAAATGGAACAAAATCTATTGGACTTCAACTGAGAAAAAAAGACACAAGTCACAATCATGATATCTGACAAAGCCAAAGTAAAAATAGATCTAATCAAAAGAGATAGGGAAGGTAATTGCATACTGACAAAAGACAGTATAGACAATGAGGAAATATCACTGCTCAACTTGTATGCATCAAATGGCATAGCATAGAAATTTCTAAAGGAGAAACTAGTGGAGCTCAAGGATAAAATAGATAGAAAAACAAAACTAGAGGGAGATGTGAACCTTCCTCTATACGAATTAGATAAATCAAACCAAAAAAAATAAATAAGAAAGAGGTAAGAAAAGAGAACAAAATCTTAGAGAAATTAGAGTTAGTAGATAGGTGGAGAAAATGACAATGATGAGATATTGTAAAAGTGATTCCCTTGTAACAATATCCTTTCAAAATCTATAGGAATCAGCCAAAGCATTACTTAGTGGTAAATTTTTATCCATGATTTCATATATTAACAAATTAGAGGTCAATGAATTGGGCATGCAAATTAAAAATAACTTGAAAGGGGAAAAAATTAAAATCCTCAGATTAAAACTAAATTAGAGAACCTAAAATTAAAGCAGGAATTAATAAAATCAAAAGTCAAAGAACTATTGATTTAATAAAGAAGAATAAAAGCTGGTACTTTGAAAAAAACAAATAATAGACAAAATACTGGTCAATCTAATTTAAAAAAGGAAGTAAGGAAACTAAATTAACAGTGTCAAAAATGAAAATGGCGACCTCATATCTAATGAAGAGGAAAGTAAGGCAATCATTACAAATTATTATGCCCAATTATACATGTAATAAATATGGCGACCTATGTGATCTGGATCAATACTTACAAAAATATAAATTGCCTAGATTAATAGAAGAAGAAATAAAATACTTAAATAATCCTATATCAGAAAAACGAAATTGAACAAGGTATCAAAGAACTCTCTAAGACAAAATCGCTAGGACCAGATGGATTCACAAATAAATTCTATAAAATATTCAAAGAACAACTAATCCCAATATAATACAAACTATTTGACAGAATAAGCAAAGAAAGAGTTCTACCAAATTCCTTTTATGGCACAAATATGGTACTGATTCCAAAGCTAGGAAGGTCAAAAACAGAGAAAGAATACTATAGACCAATCACTTTAATGAAGATAGATGCAAAAATCTTCAATAGAATACTAACAAAAAGACTCCAGCATGTGATCATGAGGGTTATTCATTATGACTATGTGGGATTTATACCAGGAATGCAAGAATGGTTCAATATTAGGAAAACCATCCACATAATTGACTATATCAAGAAGCAAACCAACAAAAATCAAAATAGATGCAGAAAATGCTTTTGAAAAAACACAACACTCATTGCTATGGAAAACACTAGAAAGTGTAGGAATAGAAGGACCTTTCCAAAAAAAGATTAACAGTATATATTTAAAACCATCAGCAAACATCATCTGCAATAGAGTTAAATAAATTAGAATCCTTCCTAATAAGATCAGGACTGAAACAAGGATACCCATTATCACCTCTATTATTTAGCATTGTAATAGAAACACTAGCTATAGCAATTAGAGAAGAAAAAAAATTGAAGGTATAAAAATAGGCAATAAGTAGACCAAGCTATCACTCTTTGAAAATGATATGATGGCCTACTTAAAGAATCCTAGAGACAAGACAGTCTATGACAAACCCAAAGACCCCAGCTTTGGGGACAAAAATTCACTATTTGACAAAAACTGCTGGGAAAATTGGAAGACAGTGTGGGAGAGATTAGGTTTGTATCAAGATCTCACACCCTACACCAAGATTAACTCAGAATGGATGAATGACTTGAACATAAAGAAGGAAACTATAAGTAAATTAGGTGAGGACTTCCGGTTAAGATGGCGGCTTAGAGAAAGCTAAAGCTCAGATCTCCGGAAAACCCTTCCCGACCAATCTCAAACGATAAGCTCCTAAGGCGCCGAAATTCAAAACGATCAACAGCACAGACCCTGGGAACCCTCCTCCTGGACCTGGACCCGGTTCAAAAGGTACGGCTCCCCTTAAAAGCCAGAACCCGAGATCACTCGGACCTCAGGGGTAGGAGCGCAGAGTCCAAGGATCCCGGAAGCCGCAGCCGCGCCGGGCTCAGAGAGCAGGGTCTGAGGAACAACAACCCTCAGGGTCTTCTACCCAAGTCCCAGTCCGGGTGAAAGTTACTGCCTGGGGCCTCCGCTGCAAAGAGCTGGTCAAAACAACAGCAACCCTCAGGGCGGGCAAGACAGCCTCACGGGCTGGATCCTGCTATCCAAGTCTCAGTGAAAGTCTGTGCTCTCGGAGCTTGGGGAAGCTGCAGCCCATCCCCCCGCAGGCCTGCGAAACAGCCTCACGGCCAGCGATTCTGAAGGCAACTTCCGGAAAGCGAGCCGGGGGGAGAGTGTGGCCTCGTGGTCAGACCCTTCCATTCCAGTTCCAGTGAGGCATATTCAGTTTAACCCAGGGAAAGCCCATAGAACTATCTGCCCAGGACTGCCTCTGAACACCAGAAAGAGACAAGAAAAACTAATCCTCCACATTCAGAGATGACAAACTCCACAGAACCACAGAAGCCCCAAAATACCAAGAAAAATAAGAAGAAAGGGGCGACTTTGGACACATTCTATGGAGCCAAAATACAAAATACAGAGCAGACAGAAGATAATATAAAAGAAAATGCTCCAAAACCTTCCAAAGGAAATGGAAACTCTCCACAAACCTATGAAGAATTTGAATCAGAAATGACCAAAAAGATGGAAGCCTTCTGGGAGGAAAAGTTGGAAATAATGCAAAAGAAATTCACGCATCTACAAAACCAGTTTGACCAAACTGTAAAAGAAAACCAGGCTTTAAAGGCCAGAATCAGGCAGCTGGAAGACAACGATCGTGTAAAAGACCAAGAATCAATAAAGCAAAGCCAAAATACCAAGAAATTAGAAGAGAACATAAAATATCTCACCGACAAGGTGATAGATCTGGAAAATAGGGGGAGAAGGGATAATTTAAGAATAATTGGACTCCCAGATAAGCCAGAAATAAACACCAAACTGGACATGGTGATACAAGATATAATCAAAGAAAATTGCCCAGAGATTCTAGAACAAGGGGGCAATACAGCCACTGACAGAGCTCACAGAACACCTTCTACACTAAACCCCCAAAAGACAACTCCCAGGAATGTAATTGCCAAATTCCAAAGCTATCAAACAAAAGAAAAAATCCTACAGGAAGCCAGAAAAAGACAATTTAGATATAAAGGAATGCCAATCAGGGTCACCCAAGACCTTGCAAGTTCTACTCTGAATGATCGTAAGGCATGGAACATGATCTTCAGAAAGGCAAGAGAGCTGGGTCTCCAACCAAGAATCAGCTACCCAGCAAAACTGACTATATACTTCCAAGGGAAAGTATGGGCATTCAACAAAATAGAAGACTTCCAACTTTTTGCAAAGAAAAGACCAGAGCTCTGTGGAAAGTTTGATACCGAAAATCAAAGAGCAAGGAATACCTGAAAAGGTAAATATTAAGGAAAGGGGAAAATGTTATCTTCTTCTTTTACTCAAACTCTCTTCTATAAGGACTACATTTATATCAACCTATGTATACTAACATGTGGGGAAAATGTAATGTATAAATAGGGGGTAAAGAAAGACCAAATAGAATAATCATTCTCACACAAAGATTCACATGGGAAGGGGAGGGGAAGAAAACTCCTATAAGAAGGAGAGGAAGAGAGGGGGGGGGTTTACTTAAACCTCAATCTCAGGGAAATCAGCTCTGAGAGGGAAAAACCTCCAGATCCATTGGGATCTTGAATTCTATCTTACCCAACAAGGGTAAGGAGAAGGGAAAACCAAGGGGGGGAGGGGGAGAGGGAGAACAAAAAGGGAGGGTAAGAGAGGGGGGAGGGGGAGGGAACAAAAAGGGAGGGACTAAAAAGGGAAACATCAAGGGAGGGGACAAGGGGGACTGTTTCAAAGTAAATCACTGGACTAAAAGGTAGAGCCGAAGAAGAAAAGGTTAGAATTAGGGAAGGCAATCAAAATGCCAGGGAGTCCACAAATGACAATCATAACTTTGAACGTGAATGGGATGAACTCACCCATAAAACGTAGACGAATAGCAGAATGGATTAGAATCCAAAACCCTACCATATGTTGTCTTCAAGAAACACACATGAGGCGGGTTGACACCCACAAGGTCAGAATTAAAGGATGGAGTAAGACCTTCTGGGCCTCAACTGATAGAAAGAAGGCAGGAGTGGTAATCATGATATCTGATAAAGCCAATGCAAAAATAGACCTGATCAAAAGGGATAGGGAAGGTAATTATATTTTGTTAAAAGGGACTATAGACAATGAGGAAATATCATTAATCAATATGTATGCACCAAATAATATAGCACCCAAATTTCTAATGGAGAAACTAGGAGAATTGAAGGAAGAAATAGACAATAAAACCATACTAGTGGGAGACTTAAACCAACCATTATCAAATTTAGATAAATCAAATCAAAAAATAAATAAGAAAGAGGTAAAAGAAGTGAATGAAATCTTAGAAAAATTAGAATTAATAGACATATGGAGAAAAATAAATAGGGATAAAAAGGAATACACCTTCTTCTCAGCACCACATGGCACATTCACAAAAATTGACCATACATTAGGTCACAGAAACATAGCACACAAATGCAGAAAAGCAGAAATAATGAATGCAGCCTTCTCAGATCACAAGGCAATAAAAATAATGATTAGTAATGGTACATGGAAAACCAAATCTAAAACCAATTGGAAATTAAACAATATGATACTCCAAAACCGTTTAGTTAAAGAAGAAATCATAGAAACAATTAATAATTTCATCGAGGAAAATGACAATGGCGAAACATCCTTCCAAACCTTTTGGGATGCAGCCAAAGCGGTAATCAGAGGTAAATTCATATCCCTGAATGCTTATATTAACAAACAAGGGAGAGCAGAGATCAATCAATTGGAAATGCAAATGAAAAAACTGGAAAGCGATCAAATTAAAATCCCCCAGCAGAAAACCAAATTAGAAATCCTAAAAATTAAGGGAGAAATTAATAAAATCGAAAGTGATAGAACTATTGATTTAATAAATGAGACAAGAAGCTGGTACTTTGAAAAAACAAACAAAATAGACAAGGTACTGGTCAATCTAGTTAAAAAAAGGAAGGAAGAAAAGCAAATTCACAGCATTAAAGATGAAAAGGGGGACAGCACCTCCAATGAGGAGGAAATTAAGGCAATCATTAGAAATTACTTTGCCCAATTATATGGCAATAAATACACCAATTTAGGAGAAATGGATGAATATATACAAAAATACAAACTGCCTAGACTAACAGAAGAGGAAATAGAATTCCTAAATAATCCCATATCAGAAATTGAAATCCAACAAGCCATCAAAGAACTTCCTAAGAAAAAGTCCCCAGGGCCTGATGGATTCACCTGTGAATTCTATCAAACATTCAGAGAACAGTTAATCCCAATACTATACAAACTATTTGACATAATAAGCAAAGAGGGAGTTCTACCAAACTCCTTTTACGACACAAACATGGTACTGATTCCAAAACCAGGCAGGTCAAAAACAGAGAAAGAAAACTATAGGCCAATCTCCCTAATGAATATAGATGCAAAAATCTTAAATAGGATACTAGCAAAAAGACTCCAGCAAGTGATCAGAAGGATCATTCACCATGATCAAGTAGGATTCATACCAGGGATGCAGGGCTGGTTCAACATTAGGAAAACCATCCACATAATTGACCACATCAACAAGCAAACTAGCAAGAATCACATGATTATTTCAATAGATGCAGAAAAAGCCTTTGATAAAATACAACACCCATTCCTATTAAAAACACTAGAAAGCATAGGAATAGAAGGGTCATTCCTAAAAATAATAAACAGTATATATCTAAAACCAACAGCTAATATCATCTGCAATGGGGATAAACTAGATGCATTCCCAATAAGATCAGGAGTGAAACAAGGATGCCCATTATCACCTCTACTATTTGACATTGTACTAGAAACACTAGCAGTAGCAATTAGAGAAGATAAAGGAATTGAAGGCATCAAAATAGGCAAGGAGGAGACCAAGTTATCACTCTTTGCGGATGACATGATGGTCTACTTAAAGAATCCTAGAGATTCAACCAAAAAGCTAATTGAAATAATCAACAACTTTAGCAAAGTTGCAGGATACAAAATAAACCCACATAAATCATCAGCTTTTCTATATATCTCCAACACAGCTCAGCAGCAAGAACTAGAAAGAGAAATCCCATTCAAAATCACCTTAGACAAAATAAAATACCTAGGAATCTACCTCCCAAGACAAACACAGGAACTATATGAACACAACTACAAAACACTCGCCACACAACTAAAACTAGACTTGAACAAATGGAAAAACATTAACTGCTCATGGATAGGACGAGCCAATATAATAAAAATGACCATCCTACCCAAACTTATTTATCTATTTAGTGCCATACCCATTGAACTACCAAAATACTTCTTCACTGATTTAGAAAAAACCATAACAAAGTTCATTTGGAAGAACAAAAGATCAAGGATATCCAGGGAAATAATGAAAAAAAACACATATGATGGGGGCCTTGCAGTCCCTGACCTAAAACTATATTACAAAGCAGCAGTCATCAAAACAATTTGGTACTGGCTAAGAAATAGAAAGGAAGATCAGTGGAATAGACTGGGGGAAAGCGACCTCAGCAAGACAGTATACGATAAACCCAAAGATCCCAGCTTTTGGGACAAAAATCCACTATTTCATAAAAACTGCTGGGAAAATTGGAAGACAGTGTGGGAGAGACTAGGAATAGATCAACACCTCACACCCTACACCAAGATAAATTCAAAATGGGTGAGTGACTTAAACATAAAGAAGGAAACCATAAGTAAATTGGGTAAACACAGAATAGTATACATGTCAGACCTTTGGGAGGGGAAAGGCTTTAAAACCAAGCAAGATATAGAAAGAATCACAAAATGTAAAATAAATAATTTTGACTACATCAAACTAAAAAGCTTTTGTACAAACAAAACCAATATAACTAAAATCAGAAGGGAAACAACAAATTGGGAAAAAATCTTCATAGAAACCTCTGACAAAGGTTTAATTACTCATATTTATAAAGAGCTAAATCAATTGTACACAAAATCAAGCCATTCTCCAATTGATAAATGGGCAAGGGAAATGGATAGGCAGTTCTCAGATAAAGAAATCAAAACTATTAACAAGCACATGAAGAAGTGTTCTACATCTCTTATAATCAGAGAGATGCAAATCAAAACAACTCTGAGGTATCACCTCACACCTAGCAGATTGGCTAACATAACAGCAAAGGAAAGTAATAAATGCTGGAGGGGATGTGGCAAAGTAGGGACATTAATTCATTGCTGGTGGAGCTGTGAACTGATCCAACCATTCTGGAGGGCAATTTGGAACTATGCCCAAAGGGCGACAAAAGAATATCTACCCTTTGACCCAGCCATAGCACTGCTGGGTCTGTACCCCAAAGAGATAATGGACACAAAGACTTGTACAAAAATATTCATAGCTGCGCTCTTTGTGGTGGCCCAAAACTGGAAAATGAGGGGATGCCCATCAAGTGGGGAATGGCTGAACAAACTGTGGTATATGTTGGTGATGGAGTACTATTGTGCTAAAAGGAATAATAAAGTGGAGAAGTTCCATGGAGACTGGAACAACCTCCAGGAAGTGATGCAGAGCGAGAGGAGCAGAACCAGGAGAACATTGTACACAGAGACTAATACACTGTGGTATAATCGAACGTAATGGACTTCTCCATTAGTGGTGGTGTAATGTCCCTGAACAACTTGCAGGGATCCAGGAGAAAAAAAAAACACCATTCATAAGCAAAGGATAAACTATGGGAGTGGAAACACCGAGAAAAAGCAACTGCCTGAATACAAAGATTGAGGGGACATGACAGAGGATAGACTCTAAATGAACACTCTAATGCAAATACTATCAACAAAGCAATGGGTTCAAATCAAGAAAACATCTAATGCCCAGTGGACTTACGCGTCGGCTATGGGGGGTTGGGGGGGGGGAGGAAAAGAAAATGATCTATGTCTTTAACGAATAATGCTTGGAAATGACCAAATAAAATATATTTAAAAAAAAAAAAAATTAGGTGAACACAGAATAGTATATATGTCAGACCTTTGGGAAGGGAAAGACTTTAAAACCAAGCAAGAGCTAGAATGAGTCACAAAATGTAAAATAAACAATTTTGATTACATCAAATTAAAAAAATGTACAAACAAAAACAATGTAATCAAAATCAGAAGGGAAGCAACAAATTGGGAAACAATCTTCATAACAAAAAGGTCTGACAAAGGTCTAATTACTCAAATTTATAAAGAGCTAAATCAGTTGTACAAAAAATCAAGCCATTCTCCAATTGATAAATGGGCAAGGGATATGAACAGGCAATTTTCAGCCAAAGAAATCAAAACTATTACTAAGCACATGAAAAAGTCTTCTAAATCTCTGATAATCAGAGACATGCAAATCAAAACAACTCTGAGGTATCACCTCATAACTAGCAGATTGGCTAACATGACAACAAAGTAAAGTAATGAATGCTGGAGGGGATGTGGCAAAGTTGGGACATTAATTCATTGCTGGTATAGTTGTGAATTGATCCAAACATTCTCTAGGGCAATTTGCAACTATGTCCAAAGGGTGATAAAAGACTTTCTGCCCTTTGATCCAGCCATAGCACTGCTGGCTTTGTACCCCAAAGAAATAATTAGGAAAAAGATATATACAAGAATATGCATAGCTGCACTCTTTGTGGTGGCCAAAAATTGGGAAATTACGGGATGCCATTCAACTGGGGAATGGCTGAACAAATTATTGAATACATTGGTGATGGAATACTATTGTGCTAAAAGGAATAATAAAGTGTAGGAATTCTATGGAGACTGGAACAACCTCCAGGAAGTGATAAAGAGTGAAAGGAGCAGAGCCAGGAGAACATTGTAAATAGAGACTAATACACTGTGGTACAATCGAACGTAATGGACTTCTCCATTAGTGGTAATGCAATGTCGCTGAACAATCTGCAGGAATCAAGGAGAAAAAAAAACACTACCCTCAAGCAGAGGACAAAAGGTGGGAGTAAAAACACCAAGGAAAGGCAACACCTTGACTACAGGGGTGGAGGGGATATGACTTAGAAGAGACTCTAAATGAACACCTTAATGCAAATACCAACAACATGGTAAAGAGTTTGGACTGAGGACACATGTGATACCCTGAGGAATCACACATCATATTTGGGAGGAGTGGTTGGGGGTGGGGGGAGGGAAGGAAAAGAAAATTATTTGGATAATGTTTGAAAGTGACCAAATAAAATAATGTTAAAAAAATAAATAAATAAAATGGATCTAAGGCCCCCCCCCAAAAGAATACTAGAGAATCAACTAAAAAGCTAGTAGAAATATTCACCAACTATAGCAAAGTTAAAAGATGTAAATTAAACCCACCTAAGTCATCAACATTTCTATAGATTTCCAATACATCTTAGCAGCAATAATTAGAAAGAGAAATTCCATTTAAAATCACCCTAGACAATATAAAATACTTGGGAATCTATCTGTTAAGACAAACACAGGAACTATATAAACACAACCAAAAAAAATACCTCTCCACATAATTAAAACTAGATCTATATGACTGGAAAAACATTAATTGCTAGTGGGTAGGATGAGCTAACATAATAAAAATGACAATCCTACTCAAACTCAAACTAAGTTACTTATGTAGTGCCATAGTCTTTGAACTACCAAAAAAAGTTTGTTTGTTGAATTAGAAACAAAAAAATATAACAAAGTTCATTTGGAAGAACAAAAGATCAAGGACATCATGGGAAATCATTAAGAAAAGGTGAATGAATGTGGCCTATCAGTACCAGATCTCAAATTACACTCTTAAGCAGTGTTCATCAAAACAATATGGTACTGGCTAAGAGACAGAAGTGAGGATCAGTGAAATAGACTTGGAGTAAGTGACCTCAGAAACACAGTCTATGATAAACCCAGAGATCCCAACTTTGGGGACAAAAATCCAGTATTTTTTTTCTGTTCTTGGCACAAGTCTGCCACAGATGATTTTTATTAATTCATCATTCTATTCTCAAGCACTGACACGAGAGAGAGAGAGAGGTGTCTAAAATGACAGTTCCTTCAAAAAATCCAGTATTTAATAAAAGCTGGTGGGTAAATTGGAAAACAATATGGGAGAGACTGGGTTTGGATCATCATCTCACACCCTACACAAAAATTGAATCAGAATTGGTGAATGTCTTGAATATAATGAAGGAAACTCTAAGTAAATTAGGTGATCCGAGAATAGTATGTCTGGATCAAAGGGCAGTGTCTTTTAGCACTTTTTGGGCATAGTTACAAAATTTCCACCAGAATGGTTGGATCAATTCACAACTACACCAGCAATGAATTAATGTCCATATTTTGCCATACCCCCTCCAACATTTATTACTTTCCTTTGCTGTCATGTTAATCAATCTACTAGGTGTGAGGTGGTACCTTAGAGTTATTTTGATTTGCATTTCTTTGATTTTAAGAGATTTAGAATACTTTTACATATGTTTATTGATGTTTTGATTTCTTTATCTGGAAATCCCCTATTCATATCTCTTCTCCATCTATCAATTGAGGAATGGCTTGATGTTTTGTACAATTGATTTAGCTCTCATAAATTTGAGTAATTAGACCTTGTTAGAGTTTTTTTATGATGAAGATTTTTTCCCAATTTCTTGCTTCCCTTCTAATTTCCCTCCATTGCTTTTGTTTGTACAAAAGCTTTTTAATTTAATGTACTCAAAATTATTTATTTTACATTTTGTAATTTTTTCTAACTGTTGCTTGTTTTTAAAACCTTTCCTTTCCCAAAAATATGATATGTATAATATTCTCGATCACGTAATTTACTTAGAGTTTCCTTCATTATATTTTACTCCACAAATTGATAAACTGTGAATACCTTTTTACTCAATAATACTACCACTAAACATATATCCCCAAAAGAAGGAAGATGTAGGGGAAGGATTCATGTAAAAATGTTTCCAGTAACACTTTTTGTTATAGTGAAAAAGAAAGAAATTAAATACCAGCAATTGGAAAATGGTTCAGTAAGTCATTGTGTATGAATGTAATAGTTTTGAGCCATTAATAAATGACAAAATAAATTAATTTTTAAAAACTCATAAGTACTTAGATGAGATGATACAGAATAATGTAAGCAGAATCAGGAGAATCATTTAGACAATGACTACAATATTCTAAATAAAAATAAATAGAAAGACTTAAGAACTTTGATTATTGTAATGATCAATAATGACTGGAATTATGATGAAATAAAAGGCCTTACCTCTTGGCAAAGAGGTAATAGATCAAAGATCCTCAGTGACACACATTTTCAATGATAACCCAAGTTTTGTGTTTTTAGACTTTTCTATACTTGTTTGTTTGAGAGGGACATTTGATTTTAGTTAAAAATGTAATGAAAAATGAGTGTGAAGTAGTGATAGTAATGGGAAAAAAATGAATTCTGATGCAATAAATTAACAAAAATACTTTCAAGAAAGAATGAAGTTCAGGAGGAAATTATATAAGGAAGGGAGTTTCAGTATTAAAATTAATAATGTGTGTATATGCTTATGTATATATAGTATATGTGTAAAAGTGAGCTATAGTAGGCATGGAAAGATAAGAAAGTTGATTTTTGGCATTATGTGTTTTTTTTGAGATTCTGTTCTCTGGATTTTTATATCATTCCATAGCTACTTTTTCATCTTAGGACCTCCCTTTATGCCTGGACCCTTCTTATCCTGGAGCATCCCTTTTTATATTGGTACCATTTCATTGATGAATTTCACCAAAGACCTCCATTTTGAAGATGGACTCAGGCCAGCCATGTACTCATTCATTATAATTTTTCTCTTTCTGGAATTTTAATCCATATTTTATTGCCACTAAGGCCCACACCCATATTTTTCTAGTCCCACTTCCCCCTGCCTTTGTGGTATATGTTGTCTTCCACTACTAGCATGAAAGTTTCTTGAAGACAGGCTATACTTTTTCTTGTATTTGAGATTCTCAGGATTTAGTCAGGGCCTTCTCTACTTCAAGTAGTATATTTGACATGTAAATCATGCTCTAAAGATAATAGCATTGTATGGTATTTGTTACTTCACTTGACCTTTTCAATAACCTCATCGGGCAGATGCTGTACATATTAACTCTATCTTTGAAGTAAGTAAATTTAGTCATAAAGAGGTTACTCAATTTGTTGTAGATAACAAAATTTGCAAGAATAAGAGGTAGAATTCAAATCCAGATTGCTCTTCTTTTACATCAAAGTACTTCATGATGGCTTGCTCAATCAAGGTCACACATACAGTAAAAAACCAAATTTACTGGAGATCCATTTGAATCTAGTAACTTTTTGAGTATTCTTCATTATCTTTTCTAAATAGAAATGACAGTATAAACTGTCTAGTTGTATATAAAGATAATCAATATCAAATTTATTTTTTATTTCACATTTTTTTTCTTCCTCTCCTTTACTCCAAATACCTTTATGAGTTGAGACTATTGGCCACAGGAAAAATAGGTTAAATGATTCAAATGTCCATGAAGTTAAATATTGGACTGCTACCAAATTGTCCATTATTTTGCACAAGAGAGGGAATGTAACAACAGTAAGAACTTTATCTTTTACACTACTAATTGATGTATAGATTATTTGCTACCTCAGGAGGAATTGAGATGTTTACCATTTACCTCTGATAAATGGTGGCACCACTATAAAGACCCCAAAACTTATTTTTAGTGTTGCAGTATAAAGAGAACTGATTTGGGGTCTTGGTATTGCCCTTTCCTACTTGTGCAAAACTGAGAAAATAATTTAACTTCTCTGTACCTCAATCACCTTATTAAGTTAAGTAAGTATAAGATTTGATGGCCCTAGGTTCTCATTCTAGCTCTAAATATATGGTCCTACATTTCTATCTCATGATAGAGGCCCTCAGAGAATACATATGCTTCTACCATCCTCTGCTGAGTAAATTTAAGAAGGATATCTTTTGTGGTACAGTTGAGAGAGCACTGGGAATCAAATGTGAAGTACTGAGTTTGGAACCTGGTTTTCATATTCTAAAGCTGATTAAGTGTCAAAAAATATTGTTACATAATTTGAAAAAGGAAGAAAATAATTCTTGCAAATTTAATTCAGAATTACTATGAACATGTTCTTTTAAAATCTTAAAACTTTAAATTCTAACTATTTCTTTTATCCCTCAATTCCTTCAATTCTTCGCTTAAGGCAAAGGTAAAATAAGTAGATGGTATGAGGATATGCTTAAAGGCCTTTCATCTTTAACAGTTTACTAATGAAGAATGCATCTCTTTCTCAATTATCAAACATATAATGCCACTGGATATAACCCTTCAGGCAACATTATTGAGAATAATTTTGTACTGTACAAAGAATATGACGTGTTGATAAAAAGAATTTAGAAATAGTTTGACAGAAATTAAGTTAAAACTATCAGATTATGTCACATATCCACAATTTCTAAAGGGGATATGTGACTTCAGTACAAAAGACCATAATGTTTGAACACAAAATAGCTATAGATGAAAGGGAATAAGTTTCTTAGGATTAGAAAGAGAATTTCTATTCAAATAAATAATTTTTTTGCTGTTGTTTAATTATTTCTAGTACTGTATAACTATTGATGTCCCTATATTGCGTTTTCTTGGCAAAGATACTAGAATGGTTTGCCATTTCATTTTCTAGGTCATTTTACCAATGAGAAAACTGAGGCATGGAAGGTTAAGTGGTTATCTATTGTTACACAGCGTTCAGTGTCTGAGGACACATTTGAACTCAGAAAGATGAGTCTTCCTGACTCCAGGTCTGCCAGCAATCTCCTCAACTGTGCCACTTAAGTACTGTAAAGAAAAGATAAAGATAATTTAAAAAAAAGGATAAAGATCTTGAGGTCCATCCAGAGGCCCCTCTGAGGAACAGGGTCTTTCGGCCCACGTATGACGTCATAGTCAGATAAATGTGATGAGATACACCATGCATTCAGCCCATGTACCCAGGCATCACACACAGTGCTCTGCCATGGTAACACGGTATGCTTATTGTATAGGTTTTTGGTACACAAACATAATCAATTCTCTACATATGTGACATTCTACAGTTTGTTGAATATTTTCAAATCACCTAAACAACATTTTTGTGATGTTACTACAACAAAGAATGTTGTGATCATTTATTGGGTTTCTACAACATGCTGTGATAGATTTGCCTACAGTGAATAAAGCCATTTGGTCAGTACCCCTTGATCTGCTGAGAGTGTCATTGTGCTTTTGGTCAGCTTTCACTATCCATCATAATTGCTTGGGAGATGAACAACAAAACATATGTGTATCTAGGTGTGAGGACTTTTAGCAGACCAATTTTGGGGTTTTCCTCAATTTACAAGTTCTGTTTTTTCTTGTATTACTTTGAAATGCCTGGTGACATTGCTTGCCTCCTGTTTCAACAAATTCGAGTGTGGTAACTGTAGGACAAAATCCATTATAGTAAACAACCTTTCAGCTGGTGTTTATTGTAGGGCCTTTGAGTTTGAGAAAGGAGGGGTCATGGGCAGTAATCTTTGGGCTTTTATTCTGTAATTGCAATCTTTTTGGGATAATAACCTAGGGGGCTTAAAGTAGGGTATATATTTATTGATCCTATAAGTATTTTCTCTCATGTTATTTCTCTTGTATTGGGGAGAGAATAATAATCATAACTAAACTACTGGGGAAAATTTGAGGAAAGAAGTCACAAAGGGGGATTAGCAGGGGGCCCTCATTCCCGGGTCTGCTTTGCTAACCTTCCTTCCTTGGACCGTGACCTTGTCAGACGGTCAGGGTATGATGGCCTCCAGCAAGTAGACAATTTAAATGACAAAATGACAGAAATTTTTCTTAAATAAAATCAATAATAGGAGAAACCACTGAGTGTGTGTGTGTGTGGGGAAACACCTGGGTATCAAAAAGAAGGAAGGATAGAAACATTTATTATTAAGTAACTATTCTATGCTAGGCACTGTGTTCAGAGCTATACAAATATTATCTGACTTGGTTCTAAAAATAACCTTGGCAGACAAATCAAAATTTTATTCTCATTTTATAGATAAGAAAATTGAGGTAGACAGATGTTAAATAGAGTTGCAGGGTCACAAGTGTCTAAGGCCAGATTTAATCTTATCTTCTTATCTCCAGGGCTAGCTTTTTTATCAACTGTGCCAATCAGATATTTCAAAAATTGAGATAACACTGATATCCAATGTAAACTCTAAGTGATTACACTAATGCAAATATTAATAATATGGAAATAGGTCTTGATCAATGACAACATGTAAAACCCAGTGGAATTGTGCATCAGCTACAGGAGGGGGTTTGGGGTGTAAGGATGATATTAGAAAAATAAGCATTGTTTTATTAGTTTAGGGATAAAAAGTAGAGTGGTTGGCTTGAGAAAGAAGTGGAGTTTGAAGCAGAGCTTCCTGATAGATTAGAAAAAGCAACATTCATACACAGATGTGCTTCAGATCATTAATAATAAATATAAATTTATACAACTGAGTTATTAACTCACAACCTGAAAACTGTTTAAGATGACCAAAATAATGGGAACAGTCTACACTGAAAAGGCTATGTAAAGACAGACTAATACAATATTTGGAGAGCTATTGATTGGTTCTACCACTTCAGAAAACTATTGGAATTATTTGAGAAAAGTGACTATTGGTCACCAAATACCAAATACCAAAGAGAAGAAAAATATTACCATGATATACTGAAATAATCCATATCGTTACTTATAGAACTAAAGAGTGAGAAAAAATGGGTACATATCAATCAACAAAAATATACAAAATGATATATTAATGAAATGAAAGATTATTTTCAAATAAAAATTCTACCTATATGGAATTATGATGAAAACCTGAAGATCTATGAAGAGTAAGATAAGCTGAAACAGAGTAACAATTTACAAACAATAACTTCAATAAGAATACTGCAGAAAGGAAGCATAATCTTTAATAACTAATTTTACTCCCAGAGAAAATATAATAAAATGTCCCTTCCTTTACTTGATAGAAAGATGAAACACTATAAACAACAAAATCTCTCTACATTATTAGCCACAATTTTTTCATCAGCTGGTTTTCCCTGTTTTGTTTTTATCACAAGGAAGGGGTCTATTCTGTGTTGGTGAGTATGAAGGTTAATAGCAAAAAAAAAATGACTATGCAGCATAATGAAAAAAAGCCATTGAAATACTTGTTTTTAAATGATCTGATCAAAGTGAGTTGGAAGTAACTTTAAAAGGCTTATTTTTAAAGAAGGAAAGTTTTTGTTCAGAAGTGGAACAAATCAAGGATCAGTGAAAAAGAGGTGTCAGAGGAAGTAGCATTTGGCCATGGATATTGAATCTAGTATGAAGGCAATTTCAGTTGAATAAAATCCCTGCTCATCTATGTGTTGGGGGCTTGCTTTCTAATACTTTATATAGGACTTGCTGACGATCTTTTGGTTGAGGTAAATCACTATTACCACCCAAAGGAAAAAAGGGAAGAGATAATTAGTCTCTGAGTAGCCTTTGCATGTTTATTCCACTACAGTCACATCCTGATAAATTAGACCTAATACTCTGCAGAAATATTCTAGTCATCCCTGTAATTACTTACTGTATATGGCATACAATGGATGTGTCCATAATTACTTTGCTATAAGAACAGAAGTATGGAATGCACTGCTATCTACATAAATAGAAAGGCACTGTATATTCATGAAATCTAAGATTATATTTAGTGTGAAATGTTTTTTGAAGGTCATAAGCAAACCTGTTAATTGTAACAGATAAGCCCTGCTCACACTTTTTTTAATCTATTGGGTGATATAAATAGTTTAGATTGAAAAATCATAGCTCTATGAATAGAAGTGGAAATCTATTAAATTTGAGTACATTTAGTTTCCTGACCATATGCAAATTTTAAAATTGTTATCTTTTATTATCATTTTCTCTTTTAAACTGCCTAAATGATTCAGCCTAAAATGCAAAATGGAAGAGCTTTAAATTAAGTAGAGTGGATTATTATTTCTGAGTTAGAACTGAGACAATTTGAACCCAGCTAATTTTTCATATCCACTCTATTAACCTCAAAGCCCTTTAGAACAAAAGTGGCCACGGCAGGAGTCATTTAAATGAAACAAAGACTATTTATCTGTCAAAATGCTGATTTAAACTAGACCCTTAAAGAGTGGACAAGCTATGAAGCACTGCAAAATAATTCTTTAAAATTTCAGAAATATCACATTACATAACACATGAAGCTTGGTATTTGATGAGCATTTCTAGGTGATTCACAAATGCAAGAGCATTTTATAGGCTGACTAACATCTGCAAAACAAGTATTTTATATTCTATGATGTCCTTTCTCACTAGGGACAAACACTTTCTATAGTGACTGATGTCAATGACTTCTAATTAAGCTGAACGCTTCTCATTTGATATTCAAGATATTCCTCTCTTTAGATGGAAAAAAATAAATAACATTAAACTGGAGCTTCAAATAATTTTCCATTCAGCAGATGCAGTTTTCATTTCTGTTTTACCAATATGGCATTTTAGCCCTGAACAAATATAAATTAGGGAAAGAAATATCTGAATCCCATTATTATTTTCTGGAAACCAGGATGTGTTGCTTCAAATCAGATTTAGCTGTTTTTTTTTATTAGTTTTTAGGGTGAGAAATCTAAACCCTTTGAGACATTACTGAAACTTTTAGATTTAAGTATTTGAATTTGCTCCTGAATTAATGTGTGGATTCTTTAGTGGACAGTCTAACTAAATAACAACTTTTCCAGAAATATTTTACATATCATTCACATATGGTTCTGATGTACTTGATAATCAGTGACTACTGCTTTTTTTTTTTTTTTTGCAATTTGTTTGTTTGCTACCTTTAAGATCCCAGGGTAAAAATACTTTATTTCTCATGATTTAGATAAAAATAATTCATTTATAATTTTCATTTTGTTGCAACATATAATTCCCAGTAAAACAAAATGATAAATGACTTTGCAAAGAACTTTTACTGATAAAATTGTTAAATTAGTAATTTGGAAGAGGGAAAATGTAGTATTTTTGACTGAGAAGGTCTTAAATCAAGAGACATGGATTCATAACTTTCCTTCGCCACTTACTGTGTGTGATGTTGAACAAATCATTTACTTTTTTTTCTTCTTTTTAAAAACTATATATAGTATATATAGCAATATGTTGAATCATTCAAAATATTTTATATCTATATGCTTAGGGTCATAAAAAATCATCAGATAAGCAATGGATCATTATTTTTTTCTATCTACATTAATGCTAGCTTTTAGTATAAAAATAATTAAATTAGACACCCAGCAATTATTCATCTTGATTATAAACTTCTCAGGTTAAAAATAATAGCTTATGTATTATATATCTGTATATGAACAAAGAATTGAATTAATAAAGTAAGTATGTAATGTGTCAGGTGCTGTATTATGAGCTGAAGACACAAATAAGAAAGTGAAATATTTTCTACCCTTGAGGACTATAAAGGGTAATTTTAGCATTAGAACTTGAAAATCTAAATTAATTGGTCATCAGGGAAAATCTCAAATAATAAAATACCCAAGTCAGCTGGAAATTATGGTGATTTTAATATAGAGAAAAGGAATTAAGGAGAAGAGAGAGGGAGAGGAAAGAGTTATTTTAAACTGCTCCACCTTAGGCTGAGCCAGGCAGTATTTAAAGGCTTTGGCCAAAGTGGCCTCCCTGAGCCCAAGGGAAAGGGAATCAGTCTTATCACTAACCACAAGACCGTCTCAAGGAAGCTGTCTGAGGGAGATCGTCCATGCTCAGTTCCTCCTCTGAATTGCCCTTCCTGACCTCAACTGTCTTTTCTGGACTTCCTTTTGAAGAAATTTTTTCTTATGCCACCTCCCCTAAATTTTCACCTCTACCAATCACAGCAGACACTTTTCTCCAGGACTGCCCATTCTTTAGTTCTCACCTTCTCTGGTTAGATTATATCTTTTGAGTACTTCACACTTCTTTGTTAAGTTCACCTTTTGTTAGTTACATGACCTTTTTGTGATTAATTTAACCTTTATAGGTACTTAACTTTTTGTATTAAATCTAAAAATAGAATTAACTTAAAGTTCTAGTTTCACTATAAGGTATGAGTTAAGTACCTTCATTGTTCGATCAGGAGTTTACAACTTTATCTTCCCTTAAAGTACTGTCTGAGTAGGGTGGAATAATTTTTAAAGTTTCACAGGACATATTAACAATAATTATAGCTAAAGTATAGAAACTTAATGTATAGCATATTTTACATATCTTAAATAATGTGATATTCACATCAACAATATTAGATAATTATTATTTTTATTATTCACACACTTTATAGGTGAGGAAAGTGAGGCACACAGGGCTTGGTGAATTTTCTAGGTTAACACAGCTAATAAGTATCTGAGACAGAATTTGAACACACATGTTTTTCGGACTTCAAGTCTTTCATTCTATCAACTGCTCTACCCACCTATCTATTATTAGGTATTGGTCATTAAACATCATAATATGTAGATATATCACATAATGTTGAGAGTGAGCCAAGAAGGGATTTTGGGATAAGGAATTACAGGAATTTTTGAATGTAGCCATATGGAATTTAAGTGCCATAACATTTCCTGTAGTATTGGCTTTGAGCTTTATAGTTCTGAAGGCTATCAAAAAAATTGGAGCAAGAATATGTTGAATGTAAAGTTATAAAAATTAATTTGATGGTGACACAAAATGGAATAACATGAGATATGGGATATGGGGAAATTTGTGGGGTAAATGTTATAAACTGCAGGCCTGAAATCTAGGTATTCATTGATGTCAATTGTTAGAAGTAGATTGGGAGAGATGAGAATAGAAACACAGGAACAGATGCTAGATACAACATAAAGGAAGATCAAAGGACTTTGCAATTTCAGAGCAAAATATAGTGGCATAAAAATGGACCTTTTTATAGCTAAAGAAAACAATTCTGAAAAAAAGATTCACAGCTATTTAGTGTCAGATCCAGTATTGAATAATGGTCAACTTATCCCTAGATCATTGTTCCTTCCGCTATTTTATCCTTGCTTCCAGAACTAGTCTTAAAATTAATTCCATGTAAAAGTGAATTAAATGTTCAGCTCACCTTTGTTTCTCATCATAGGAACATCCTTAGGAATTTCTGAAGTTTATTCTATCTGTTTGCCACTTTTCCTTTAAAGCTACTTAGCAGATACCAATAAATATTCACTAGCAGAGTTTCAGTGGTTCCAACTTAAATGATAAAATGACCAGAGCAATGGTATAAGTGATCATAAATTTATTTTATTTTGTGAATTTAAACCAGAAGTTGACTGCATTTAAAAATATAGTATAAACTATTCTGAGCTATTTAAATATTCAAGGTATAGTGTTGGAGGAATGATTTAGAGAAGGGAGAAGCATATCTAATGAATATATATGTTTATTTCCCCAGTAATTAATTTAATAAATTTGAGCTACAATAGTCTAAATGATGCCCTAGTGGCCATAATGTGTTAATGTTATACCCAAAGTGCTCAATTTACTCCCAGAGATTAATTGGACCAGTAAGAGAATATGGTTGATTAGATCATTATAGGTTTTGGAGGAAAACAAAAAGTGATTATATGACCTAGCTCCTCCACATTATATGATGAATCATTTTATTCTAGTTCATATAATATTAGATAACACATACTACTTCATATTGTGTACCCCAAAAGTCTTAGTGTAGTTTAAAATTTTAATAATATTATTAGAACTAAGCTTTAATAATTGCTAAAAACATCCCTAAGACAATCAAATGTAATCACTTTGATACTACTAGCAATGCAATGATCCAGGACAATCCAAAGGGACTCATGAAAAAGAATGCTATCTACATCAAGGGAAAGAATTGTGGAAATAGAAACACACAGAGAAATGTGATTTATCAATTGTATATATAAGTATATGATTTGGGGTTTTGGTTGTAAAATATTACTCTATTACAAAAATTAATAATGTTGAAATAGGTATCAAGTGATAAAATATGTAAAACCCAGTGGATTTGTTTGTTAGTTCTAGGAGTGGGGATAGATATCCCTTTGATTTCTAAATATTTTCTACCTCAAGAAGAATTACTATATTTTTGTATTAAAAGGTCTGTTTGGAGGCAGCTGGGTTGCTCAGTGGTTTGAGAGACAGGCCAAGAGACAGGAGGTCCTAGGTTCAAATCTGACCTCAGACACTTCTCAGCTGTGTGACCCTGGGAAAGTCATTTGACCCCCATTGCCTAGCCCTTACCACTCTTCTGCCTTGTAACCAACCAAGACGGAAGGTAAGGGTTTAAAAAATGTCCTTTTCCCCTTTTGATTTCTTCAGGATACTAAGTTAAGATATTCATAGTTTACAATCCTTCTGGTGTAGCTCCAGATTGTTTTCTATAATGGTTAGATTAATTCATAACTCCATCACAGTATATTAGTGTCCCAATTTTTCTACATTTCCTCCAGCATTTGTCATATTGCTTTTCCTATGGTGTTAGTCAGATTGATAGGTGTGAGGTGGTATCACAGAGTTATTTGAATTTGCATTTCTCTAATAAGTTGTGATTCAGAGCAAGTATTTTACACTGTGTGCAACTATTATACATATATTTCTTCATATGACTTCCTGGGGTTTTTTTTGGCAATATGTAGAAATGCTGATGACTTATGTTGTTTTTATTTTATATACTGAAAATTTGCTAAGCTTACTAATTCCTTCAATTGGTTTTATTTTTATTTGATTCTCTAGGGTAGAGCATCATATATACAAAAATGATAGTTTTCTTTTCATATTTCTTATTTTTATTCCTACAATTTCTTTTGTCTTGCATAATTGCTATAGCTTCCATATTGTCTATTGTTATCCTTTGCCCATTTCTCAACTGAGGAATGGCTCTTACTTTCATAAATGTGATCCTATATATTTAAACTTTCAGACCTTTATTAGTGAAATGATGTAAAATTGTTCCTAGGTTTATGTTTTATTCTAATTTTTACTGGATTAATTTTGTTTGTTCAATAATTTTAATTTCATATAATCAAAATTATTCTTTTTATATCCTGTGATAATCTGTATCTCATTTGGTCAGAAACACTTCCCTTATATCACAGATATATTTTCCCATACTCTCCTAGTTTATTTATGATATAACCATTTACATCTAAATATTTTTTTCCTACTTTGATTTTATCTTGGTGTGAAATGTTGAACTTATAAATTGTTTCTTTCAAAGTTTTTACCAATTTTTCAAGGAATTTTCATTAAAAAATAAAAATTAATCATTATCCCCCATCCTGGATCATTAGATTTATCATGCAACAGATTACTATGATAAATTACTACTGTGTATTGTCTCCCTATTTTACTACATTGATTAACCATTCTATTCCTTAGTTAGTATCAGATTCTTTTCATGATTATCCTTTTATGATATAATCATAAATATGTAGTGGTAGTCAATTGTCATAAACATGTAACTGCTAGGTAATCTCCATTTACATTTTTTCATTATTCCCCTTGTTATTCTGAACTTTTGTTTTTCTACATGAATTTTGTCACTATTTTTTCAAGTTCTATGAAATAATTTTGGTGTTTTGATGGATATGTCACAGAACACATGAATTAATTCATTAAGAATTGTCTTTTTTGGATCTCAAACTATAAGCTCCTAAGGTGCCGAAATTCAAAACGATCAACAGCACAGACCCTGGGAACCCTCCTCCTGGACCTGGACCCGGTTCAAAAGGTACGGCCCCCCTCAAAAGCCAGAACCTGAGATCACTCGGACCTCAGGGGTAGGAGCGCAGAGTCCAAGGCTCCGGGGGAAGCCGCAGCCCGGCCCGGCTCAGAGAGCAGTGTCCTCGGAACAACAACCCTCAGGGCCTTCTATCCGAGTCCCAGTGAAAGTCACTGCCTGGAGCAAGACAGCCTCACGGGCTGGATCCTGCTATCCAAGTCTCAGTTAAAGTCCCTGCCCTCAGAGCTTGGGGAAGCTGCAGCCCATCCCCCCGCAGGCCGACCAAAACAGCCTCACGGCCAGCGATTCTGAAGGCAACTTCCGGAAAGCAATGTGGTCAGACCCTTCCATTCCAGTTCCAGTGAGGCATATTTAGTTTAACCCAGGGAAAGCTCATAGAACCATCTGCCCAGGACTAAAGCCTCTGAACACCAGACAGAGATAAGAAAAGCTAATCCTCCACATTCAGAGATGGCAAACTCCACAGAAGCACAGAAGCCCCAAAATCCCAAGAAAAATAAGAAGAAAGGGGCGACTTTGGACACATTCTATGGAGCCAAAATACAAAATACAGAGCAGATAGAAGATAATATACAAGAAAATGCTCAAAAACCTTCCAAAGGAAATGGAAACTCTCCACAAACCCATGAAGAATTTGAATCAGAAATGACCAAAAAGATGGAAGCCTTCTGGGAGGGAAAGTTGGAAATAATGCAAAAGAAATTCACGTATCTACAAAACCGGTATGATGAAACTGAAAAGGAAAACCAAGCTTTAAAGGCCAGAATCAGGCAGCTGGAAGACAACGATCCTGTAAAAGAGCAAGAATTAATAAAGCAAAGCCAAAACACCAAGAAATTAGAAGAGAACATAAAATATCTCACCAACAAGGTGATAGATCTGGAAAATAGAGGGAGAAGGGAAAATTTAAGAATAATTGGACTCCCAGAAAAGCCAGAAATAAACACCAAACTGGACATGCTGATACAAGATATAATCAAAGAAAATTGCCCAGAGATTCTAGAACAAGGGGGCAATACAGCCACTGACAGAGCTCACAGAACACCTTCTACACTAAACCCCCAAAAGACAACTCCCAGGAATGTAATTGCCAAATTCCAAAGCTATCAAACAAAAGAAAAAATCCTACAGGAAGCCAGAAAAAGACAATTTAGATATAAAGGAATGCCAATCAGGGTCACACAAGACCTTGCAAGTTCTACTCTGAATGATCGTAAGGCATGGAACATGATCTTCAGAAAGGCAAGAGAGCTGGGTCTCCAACCAAGAATCAGCTACCCAGCAAAACTGACTATATACTTCCAAGGGAAAGTATGGGCATTCAACAAAATAGAAGACTTCCAACTTTTTGCAAAGAAAAGACCAGAGCTCTGTGGAAAGTTTGATACCGAAAATCAAAGAGCAAGGAATACCTGAAAAGGTAAATATTAAGGAAAAGGGATAAATGTTATCTTCTTCTTTTACTCAAACTCTCTTCTATAAGGACTACATTTATATCAATCTATGTATACTAACATGTGGGGAAAATGTAATGTATAAATAGGGGGTAAAGAAAGAGCAAATAGAATAATCATTCTCACACAAAGATTCACATGGGAAGGGGAGGGGAAGAAAACTCCTATAAGAAGGAGAGGAAGAGAGGGGGGGTTACTTAAACCTCAATCTCAGAGAAATCAACTCTGAGAGGGAAAAACATCCAGATCCATTGGGATCTTGAATTCTATCTTACCCAATAAGGGTAAGGAGAAGGGAAAACCAAAGGGGGAGGGGGAGAGGGAGAACAAAAAGGGAGGGAAAGAGAGGGGGGAGGGGGAGGGAAGAAAAAGGGAGGGACTAAAAAGGGAAACATCAAGGGAGGGGACAAGGGGGACTGATTCAAAGTAAATCACTGGACTAAAAGGTAGAGCCAAAGAAGAAAAGGTTTGAATTAGGGAAGGCAATCAAAATGCCAGGGAGTCCACAAATGGCAATCATAACTTTGAACGTGAATGGGATGAACTCACCCATAAAACGTAGACGAATAGCAGAATGGATTAGAATCCAAAACCCTACCATATGTTGTCTTCAAGAAACACACATGAGGCGGGTTGACACCCACGAGGTCAGAATTAAAGGATGGAGTAAGACCTTCTGGGCCTCAACTGATAGAAAGAAGGCAGGAGTGGTAATCATGATATCTGATAAAGCCAATGCAAAAATAGACCTGATCAAAAGGGATAGGGAAGGTAATTATATTTTGATAAAAGGGACTCTAGACAATGAGGAAATATCACTAATCAACATGTATGCACCAAATAATATAGCACCCAAATTTCTAATGGAGAAACTAGGAGAATTGAAGGAAGAAATAGACAATAAAACCATACTAGTGGGAGACTTAAACCAACCATTATCAAATTTAGATAAATCAAATCAAAAAATAAATAAGAAAGAGGTAAAAGAAGTGAATGAAATCTTAGAAAAATTAGAATTAATAGACATATGGAGAAAAATAAGTAGGGATAAAAAGGAATACACCTTCTTCTCAGCACCACATGGCACATTCACAAAAATTGACCATACATTAGGTCACAGAAACATAGCACACAAATGCAAAAAAGCAGAAATAATGAATGCAGCCTTCTCAGATCACAAGGCAATAAAAATAATGATTAGTAATGGTACACGGAAAACCAAATCTAAAACCAATTGAAAATTAAACAATATGATACTCCAAAACCATTTAGTTAAAGAAGAAATCATAAAAACAATTAATAATTTCATCGAGGAAAATGACAATGGCGAAACATCCTTTCAAACCTTTTCGGATGCAGCCAAAGCGGTAATCAGAGGTAAATTCATATCCCTGAATGCTTATATTAACAAACAAGGGAGAGCAGAGATCAATCAATTGGAAATGCAAATGAAAAAACTCGAAAGCGATCAAATTAAAAACCCCCAGCAGAAAACCAAATTAGAAATCCTAAAAATTAAGGGAGAAATTAATAAAATTGAAAGTGATAGAACTATTGATTTAATAAATAAGACAAGAAGCTGGTACTTTGAAAAAACAAACAAAATAGACAACGTACTGCTCAATCTAATTAAAAAAAGGAAGGAAGAAAAGCAAATTCACAGCATTAAAGATGAAAAGGGGGACAGCACCTCCGATGAAGAGGAAATTAAGGCAATCATTAAAACTTACTTTGCCCAATTATATGGCAATAAATACACCAATTTAGGAGAAATGGATGAATATATACAAAAATACAAACTGCCTAGACTAACAGAAGAGGAAATAGAATTCCTAAATAATCCCATATCAGAAATTGAAATCCAACAAGCCATCAAAGAACTTCCTAAAAAAAAATCCCCAGGGCCTGATGGATTCTCCTGTGAATTCTATCAAACATTCAGAGAACAGTTAATCCCAATACTATACAAACTATTTGACATAGTAAGCAAAGAGGGAGTTCTACCAAACTCCTTTTACAACACAAACATGGTACTGATTCCAAAACCAGGCAGGTCAAAAACAGAGAAATAAAACTATAGGCCAATCTCCCTAATGAATATAGATGCAAAAATCTTAAATTGGATACTAGCAAAAAGACTCCAGCAAGTGATTAGAAGGATCATTCACCATTATCAAGTAGGATTCATACCAGGGATGCAGGGCTGGTTCAACATTAGGAAAACCATCCACATAATTGACCACATCAACAAGCAAACTAGCAAGAACCACATGATTATCTCAATAGATGCAGAAAAAGCCTTTGATAAAATACAACACCCATTCCTATTAAAAACACTAGAAAGCATAGGAATAGAAGGGTCATTCCTAAAAATAATAAACAGTATATATCTAAAAACAACAGCTAATATCATCTGCAATGGGGATAAACTAGATGCATTCCCAATAAGATCAGGAGTGAAACAAGGATGCCCATTATCACCTCTACTATTTGACATTGTACTAGAAACACTAGCAGTAGCAATTAGAGAAGATAAAGGAATTGAAGGCATCAAAATAGGCAAGGAGGAGACCAAGTTATCACTCTTTATGGATGACATGATGGTCTACTTAAAGAATCCTAGAGATTCAACCAAAAAGCTAATTGTAATAATCAACAACTTTAGCAAAGTTGCAGGATACAAAATAAACCCACATAAATCATCAACTTTTCTATATATCTCCAGCACAGCTCAGCAGCAAGAACTAGAAAGAGAAATCCCATTCAAAATCACCTTAGACAAAATAAAATACCTAGGAATCTACCTCCCAAAACAAACAGAGGAACTATATGAACACAACTACAAAACACTCGCCACACAACTAAAACTAGACTTGAACAAATGGAAAAACATTAACTGCTCATGGATAGGACGAGCCAATATAATAAAAATGACCATCCTACCCAAACTTATTTATCTATTTCGTGCCATACCCATTGAACTACCAAAATACTGCTTCACTGATTTAGAAAAAACCATAACAAAGTTCATTTGGAAGAACAAAAGATCAAGGATATCCAGGGAAATAATGAAAAAAAACACATATGATGGGGGCCTTGCAGTCCCTGACCTAAAACTATATTACAAAGCAGCAGTCATCAAAACAATTTGGTACTGGCTAAGAAACAGAAAGGAAGATCAGTGGAATAGACTGGGGGAAAGCGACCTCAGCAAGACAGTATACAATAAACCCAAAGATCCCAGCTTTTGGGACAAAAATCCACTATTCGATAAAAACTGCTGGGAAAATTGGAAGACAGTGTGGGAGAGACTAGGAATAGATCAACACCTCACACCCTACACCAAGATAAATTCAAAATGGTGAGCGACTTAAACATAAAGAAGGAAACCATAAGTAAATTGGGTAAACACAGAATAGTATACATGTCAGACCTTTGGGAGGGGAAAGGCTTTAAAACCAAGCAAGATATAGAAAGAATCACAAAATGTAAAATAAATAATTTTGACTACATCAAACTAAAAAGCTTTTGTACAAACAAAACCAATATAACTAAAATCAGAAGGGAAACAACAAATTGGGAAAAAATCTTCATAGAAACCTCTGACAAAGGTTTAATTACTCCTATTTATAATGAGCTAAATCAATTGTACAAAAAATCAAGCCATTCTCCAATTGATAAATGGGCAAGGGAAATGGATAGGCAGTTTTCAGATAAAGAAATCAAATCTATTAACAAGCACATGAAGAAGTGTTCTAAATCTCTTATAATCAGAGAGATGCAAATCAAAACAACTCTGAGGTATCACCTCACACCTAGCAGATTGGCTAACATAACAGCAAAGGAAAGTAATGAATGCTGGAGGGGATGTGGCAAAGTAGGGACATTAATTCATTGCTGGTGGAGCTGTGAACTGATCCAACCATTCTGGAGGGCAATTTGGAACTATGCCCAAAGGGCAACAAAAGAATATCTACCCTTTGACCCAGCCATAGCACTGCTGGGTCTGTACCCCAAAGAGATAATGGACACAAAGTCTTGTACAAAAATATTCATAGCTGCGCTCTTTGTGGTGGCCCAAAACTGGAAAACGAGGGGATGCCCATCAATTGGGGAATGGCTGAACAAACTGTGGTATATGTTTGTGATGGAATACTATTATGCTAAAAGGAATAATAAAGTGGAGAAGTTCCATGGAGACTGGAACAACCTCCAGGAAGTGATGCAGAGCGAGAGGAGCAGAACTAGGAGAACATTGTACACAGAGACTAATACACTGTGGTATAATTGAACGTAATGGACTTCTCCATTAGTGGCGGTGTAATATCCCTGAACAACTTGCAGTGATCCAGGAGAAAAAAACACCATTCATAAGCAAAGGATAAACTATGGGAGTGGAAACACCGAGGAAAAGCAACTGCCTGAATACAGAGGTTGAGGGGACATGACAGAGGATAGACTCTAAATGAACACTCTAATGCAAATACTATCAACAAAGCAATGGGTTCAAATCAAGAAAACATCTAATGCCCAGTGGACTTACGCGTCGGCTATTGGGGGTGGGGGGGGGTAGGAAAAGAAAATGATCTATGTCTTTAACGAATAATGCTTGGAAATGATCAAATAAAATATATTTTAAAAATACAAAATTAGAAAAAAAAAAGAATTGTCTTTTTTATTATTTTGACTCAGCCTACAAATGAGCAACTAATAATTTTCCAAACATTTAAATTTCCAAGTATTTACATTAAAATATTTTGTAATTTGTTTAATATAATCCCTAGGTTTCCATTGGCAGATAGACTCCCGAGTATTTTATACTGTCTGCATTATTTTACATAGAATTTCTCTTTATATGTCTTGCTGCTGGGTTTCTTGGTAGAATAGAGAATGTCTAATGATTTTTGTTATTTCATTTTATATCCTGAAATTTTGTTGAGGTTGTTAATTTTTTAAAAAATAGTTTTATTTTTATTTTATTCTCTAGATTTTTCTAAGTATAGCATCATATTATTGTGGGCGCTATGTAAAGAGTGTCAGGGTTCCAAAATAGAGAAAAAGGAGAGACAGAGAAAGAGAGAGAGGGAGAGAGAGAGAGAGAGAGAGAGAGAGAGAGAGAGAGAGAGAGAGAGAGAGAGAGAGAGAGAGAGAGTTTGAACTCCACATAAATGAAAAACATTTTCAAAGAAAATCATTGTCCAATACCACTCTTATTGTGCACAATGATCACACAGATATTTTCTTCACTAAGTTTTTCTCCATTTTTTCTAAGCTGTTAATTCTCTTTTCTTATCTTTCTTCTCTAGTTCTTGCCTTTTCCCTTTTAATTACTTTCCTTTACTGCTCTCACTTGGTATTTTAAAATTAACTTAAAAAAACCCACCTCTTACCCCTCTATTTTAATATCAATTCTAAGACTTAGGAGTGGCAGGGGATAGGCAATCAGGGTTAAGTGACTTGCCCAGTGTCATGTCAACCTGGGAAAACACAAAACCAGCAAATTATTTAGAAAGAACAAGTCTTTAATCAAAGCAAGGAAATAAATGCTCTAATTGGCCCTATACAGTCATGTGCACAGAGCCAAGTTCTGAGACTATGGTAAAAAGTCACCTTTGTAAGAATTGAAATTAAATCATGAGTCAGCCAGTAGCTTTAATAGCTTTATTACATCAAAGTAGTGATATTAAGGAGAGGGAAATCTAAGAAAGAGGTAGAGAGTACCTTAGCTTACTAATCTATTTGCCTTTTCATGGATTGAAATTCATGACCAATAGGTGTTCTTCCAGTTCCAAGCTCCAGCCAGAAAAGAGTCTTGGTCTCACCTTATAAACAGTTTATACCCTCAGTAGCTCTCTCACATCACATTTCAGGAACCAATCAAACTTCCTTAATTTGGCTGGCACCACAAGGGTGGAAGTGCCTGTGGGATCAGTTTCCTGTCTCATTTGTTTCAACTTCCTTTCTCTGAGGGTTTGTCTATACCTGCACATCTCAATGGTAAATGACCTCCAGGTAGATGATTGATGATATCAAACAAAGTGACATAATGGTGAGAGAAATTCCCTTCCCACACCTTGAAAAAGGATATTTTCAATGAGCTGAAGAATTTGGGGTCATATATACCTTCTGCAAAATAAAGGACAGGAAGGATAATTGGCTTACAATGTAAAGAAAGGAAGAAGGATTCTAACCTAGGACTGGTCTTAAGAAAGGCATAGATACAGAGGAAGAAAGTTCTAAAACAAAAGATTTGATTATATCTACCAATTCTATCTAGGCTGAGATCATTGAGTATTTTAAGGTTTATTCTTCAGTCTAAGACAAGGATCAATCTGGGACTTGCTTTGAAGGCAAGTTCCCAAGGGACAAAGGCAAATTTGGGGGTTCTGTTAAAGAAAATTATCAGTCACAAATCCAGGAGGAGGCCAGAGTTGAATCCATGGCCTCTTGACTCCATACGTGGCACTCCATCCACTGTACTACTTAGCTTTCCATTCTCATTTGATGTTGTTTTTTTAATAATATTTTAGCTCCTACCTTAACTCTTCAAGAAATTCTCATTGCAATTTTGTCCAATCTGCATTTTACTTTGTCTTGGCTCCTAAATGTTTTCAAGTCAAGTCTGTGAAATCTCTTTCCATTATTTTATTTTTTTTGCTTTATTACTTGCATATTAGTCAGTCTTGTTTTCTTTTTTTATATTCTTTTTTAATATATTCTTAACTTCTGTTTTAGAATCAATAATGTGTATTAGTTCTAAGGCAGAAGGGTGGTCAGTAATGTGTGTAGACCACAGAACTATAGTTCTTTGTCCCTGATTAAAGATCTGATTGTTATGCTTTATTTTCAATAAGAATGGGTGTTGTATTTTGTCAAAGGTTTTTTTCTGCATCTATTGAGATAATCATATGATTTCTGTTAGTTTGGTAGTTGAAATGGTCAATTATGTGGACGGTTATCCTAATTTTTTTTAATGTCATAACAATCCTATGTCATTCTGATTTCAAGCCCCAGCTCTTTCTTCACTATATAGGCTGCCTTTCAAAGTATTATATATATTTAAACATTATTTTATTTGGTCATTTTCATACATTGTTCATTAGAAACAGATAATTCCCCCCACACAACCACCCCCCCTTCCCTACCTGACGTGCAATTCATCTGGGTATCACATGTGTCCTTGCTCTGAACCCATTTCCTTGTTGTTGGTAATTGCTTAAGGTGTTCATTTAGCTTGTCTCCTCGATCATGTCCCCTCAAACTCTGTAGTCAAGTAATTGCTTTTCCTCAGTGTTTTTACTCCCTTAGTTTGTCCTCTGCTTGAGGATAGTTTTTTTTTTTCCTAGTAGATTGCTGCAAGTTGTTCAGGGACATTGTAAAGCCATTACTGGAGAAGTCCATTATGTTCTCTTGTACCACAATGTGTCAGTCTCTGTGTACAATGTTCTCCTGGTTCTGCTCCTCTCACTCTGCATCACTTCTTAGAGGTTGTTCCAGTCTCCATGGAATTCCTCCACTTTATTATTCCTTTTAGCACAGTAGTATTCCATCACCAACATATACCACAAATTGTTCAGCCATTTCCCAACTGAAGGGCATCCCCTCATTTTCCAATTTTTGGCTACCACAAAAAGTGCAGATATGTATGTTCTTGCACAAGTCTTTTACCTTATTATCTCTTTGGGGTACAAATCCAGCAGTGCTATGGCTGGATCAAAGAGCAGACACTCTTTTATTGCCCTTTGGGCATAGTTCCAAATTGCCCTCCAGAATGGTTGGATCAATTCACAACTCCACCAGCAATGCATTAATGTCGCTACTTTGCCACATCCCCTACAAGATTCATTACTTTCCTTTGCTTTCATGTTGAACAATCTTCTAGGTGTGAGGTTATACCTCAAAGTTGTTTTGTTTTGCATCTCTCTGATTATAAGAGATCTAGAACACTTTTTCATGTGCTTATTAATAGTCTTGATTTCTTTAACTGAAAATTGCCTATTCATGTCCCTTGCCCATTTTTCAATTGGAGAATAGCTTGATTTTTTGTACAACTGGTTTAATTCTTTATAGATTTGAGTAATTAGACCTTTGTCAGAGGTTTTTGTTATGAAGATTATTTCCCAATTTGTTGCTTTCCTTCTAATTTTAGTTATATTGGTTTTGTTTGTACAAAAACTTTTTAATTTGATTTAGTCAAAATTATTTATTTTGCATTTTGTGACTCTTTCTACGTCTTGCTTGGTTTTAAAAACTTTCCCTTCCCAAAGTTCTGACATGTATACTATTCTGTGTTCACCTAATTTATAGTTTCCTTCTTTATATTCAAGTCATTCATCCATTCTGAGTTTATCCTGGTGTAGGGTGTGAGGTGTTGATCCAAACCTAATCTCTCCCACACTGTCTTCCAATTTTCCCAGCAGTTTTTATCAAATACTGGATTTTTGTCCCCAAAACTGGGGTCTTTGGGTTTGTCAAAGACTCTTACTGAGGTCATTTACCCCAAGTCTATTCCACTGATCCTCCTTCCTGTCTCTTGGCCAGTACCAAATTGTTTTGATGACTACTGCTTTGTAATAGTGCAAGGCCACCTTCCTTTGTATTTTTTTTTCATTATTTCCCTGGATATCCTTGATCCTTTATTCTTCCAAATGAACTTTTTTATGGTTTTCTCTAATTCACTAAAATAGTTTTTTGGTAGTTCAATGGGTACGGCACTAAATAGATAGATAAGTTTGGGAAGGATGGTAATTTTTATTATGTTAGCTTGTCCCACCCATGAGCAATCAATGTTTTTCCAGTTGTTTAGATCTAGTTTTAATTGGGTGGAGAGTGTTTTGTAGTTGTATTCATATAGTTCCTGTGCTTGTCTTGGCAGATAGATTCCTAAGTATTTTATATTGTCTCGGGTGACTTTAAATGGAATTTCTCTTTCTAATTCTTGCTGCTGATCTGGGTTGGAGATATATAGAAATGCTGATGACTTTTGTGGGTTTATTTTGTATCCTGCAACTTTGCTAAAGTTGTTGATTATTTCGATTAGCTTTTTGGTTGATTCCCTGGGATTCTTTAAGTAAATCATCATATCATCCACAAAGAGTGACAGCTTGGTCTCCTAATTGCCAATTTTAATACCTTCAATTTCTTTTTCTTCTCTAATTGCTACTGCTAGTGTTTCTAGTACAATATTAAATAATAAAGGTGATAATGGGCATCCCTGTTTGACTCCTGATCTTATTCGGAAGGCTTTGAGTTTTTCCCCATTGCAGATGATGTTTGCTGATGGTTTTAGGTATATACTGTTTGTTATTTTTAGGAAAGGCCGTTCTATTACTATACTTTCTAGTGTTTTCAATAGGAATGGGTGTTGTATTTTGTCAAAGGCTTTTTCGGCATCTATTTAGATAATCATGTGATTTCTGTCAGTTTGCTTGTTTATATGGTCAATTATGTGGATGGTTTTCCTAACCCTTGTGATGACTTGCTGGAGTCTATTTAAGATTTTTGCATATATATTCATTAGGGAGATTGGCTTATAGTTTTCTTTCTCTATTTTTAACCTTCCTGGGTTTGGGATCAGTACCATGTTTGTGTCGTAAAAAGAATTTGGTCGAACACCTTCTTGGCTTATTCTGTCAAATAATTTGTATAGTATTGGGTTTATCTGTTCTCTGAATGTTTGATAGAATTCATTTGTGAATACATCTGGACCCGGGGATTTTTTCTTATGGAGTTCTTTGATGACTTGCTCAATTTCTTTTTCTGATATGGGGTTGTTTAGGTAAATTATTTTTGTAAGTATTCATCCATATCACTTAAGTTGCCATATATTTTTTCATATAATTGGGCATAGTAGTTTATAATGATTGCTTTGATTTCCTCTTCATTAGAGGTGAGGCCTACCTTTTCATCTTGGATACTGTCAATTTGGTTTTTTTCTTTCCTTTTTTTAATTAGACTAGTACTTTATCAATTTTATTTGTTTTTTCAAAGTACCAGCTTCTAGTCTTATTTATTAAATCAATAGTTCTTTGACTTTCAATTTTATTAATTTCTCCTTTGATTTTTAGGATCTCTAATTTAGTCTTCATCTGAGGATTTTTAATTTGTTCACTTTCTAGTTTTTTAATTTGCATGCCCAATTCATTGACCTCTGCCCTTCTTAATTTGTTTATATATGAACTCAAGGATATAAATTTCCCCCTGAGTACTGCTTTGGCTGCATCCCATAGGTTTGAAAGGATGTCTCACCATTGTCATTTTCTTCAATGAAGTTATTAATTGTTTCTATGATTTGTTCTTTAACTAGTTGGTTTTGGAGAATCATATTGTTTAATTTCCAATTAATTTTTGATTTATCTATCCATGTATCCTTACTAATTATTATTTTTATTGCACTGTGGTCTGAGAAGGTTGCATTTATTATTTCTACCCTTTTGCACTTGTTTGCAATGATGTTGTGCCCTAGTACATGGTCAATTTTTGTGAATGTACCATATACTGCTGAAAAGAAGGTGTATTCCTTTTTATCCCTATTTATTTTTCTCCATATGTCTACTAACTCTAATTTTTCTAAGATTTCATTTGCTTCTCTCACCTCTTTCTTATTTATTTTCTTATTTATTTTTTTATTTGATTTATCTAGTTCGGATACGGGAAGGTTCAGATCTACCACTAGTATAGTTTTTCTATCTATTTCATCCTTGAGCTCCTCTAGTTTCTCCTTTAAAAATTTGAATGCTCTGCCATTTGGTGCATACATATTGAGTACAGATATTTCCTCGTTGTCTGTACTGCCTTTTATCAGGATGTAATTACCTTCCCTTTCTCCTTTAACTAGATTTATTTTTACTTTGGCTTTTTCCGATATCATGATTGCTACTCCTGCCTTCTTTTTATCATTTGATGCCCAATAGGTTTGGCTCCATCCTCTTACTTTCACCCTATGAGTATCTACCTTCCTCATGTGTGTTTCTTGCAGACAGCATATGATAAGGTTTTGGATTCTAATCCACTCTGCTATTCGCTTATGTTTCATGGCTGAGTTCATTACATTCACATTCAGAGTTGTGATTACTAGCTGTATATTTCCCAGCATTTTGATTTCTACTCCTGGTCCTGCCTTTTATTCTTTCACTATTTCCTTCTATACCAATGTTTGTTTATAGTCAGCCCCTCCCCCCCGTTCCTTCCCTTATTTTACTTCCCTTTCTACCCCCCTCCCTTATTTTCCCCTGTAGTCTTTTTAAAATTCCCCCCCACCCTCTCCCTCCCTTCTACTGCTTCCATCCCCACCAGTCCATTTTTTACCCTTCTACTCTCCTATAGGGTACAAATCTATTCTCTTCCCCAATGTATTGTGTTGTTCTTCCCTCTTTGGGTCAGTTTCAAAGTATGTAGGAGTTGAGTATTTCCTGTCTCCAACCTCTTTATCCTTCCAGTGTATCGATGTTCTCCCCCCTCCCTTCATGAGATTTTTTGTGACACATAAATTTACTCCCATTTGTTTCTTTTCCCATTTCTTTTAGTCATAACCTCTTTTCTTTTTTAGCTCTAGTCATGTATATATACATATATATACATATACATACAAATATATATGTATTTATGTATGCATATATCTATATACCTATTTATGTCTTGTCCTTTCATCCTATACAGTTTGTCACTGTTCCCTCTGAGTGTAATTCTTCTAGCTGCCCAGGTGATAGCAAAAGTTTTTAAGACTTACCAATGACCTCTTTTCTTATAGAGATACATATTATTTTAACTTATTGAGTCTCATATAAAATTTTTGTTGTTGTTTTGTTTGTTTTTTTCCCCTCTTTTTTAATTACCTTTTGATGATTCTCTTGAGTTCTGTGGTTGGACATCAAATTTTCTGTTCACATCTGGTCTTTTATTTATGAATGCTTGGAACTCTTCTGTTGTGTTGAATGACCATCCTTTCCCCTGTAAGAATACAGTCAGTTTTGATGGGTATTTTATTCTTGGTTGTACACCTAGTTCCCTTGCTTTCCAGAATATCGTATTCCATGTCTTTCGGTCCTTCAGTGTGGATGCAGCCAGATCCTGTGTTAACCTCACCATGTTTCCATGGTATCTGAATGGCTTGTTCTTGGCAGTTTGTAATAACTTTTCTTTCATCTGATTGTTTTTGAATTTGGCTATAACATTTCTTGGTGTTGTCAGTTGAGGATTAAATACAGGGGGTGATATGTGGATTCTTTCAATCTCTACTTTCCCCTCTTGTTCTAGGATCTTGGGACAGTTTTCCTGGATAATTTCCTCTAGTATTATGTCCAGGCTTTTTCTTTTGTCATGGTCTTCTGGTAGTCCAATTATTCTTAAATTGTCTCTTCTTGAACAATTTTTAAATCGTCTGTTTTGTGAATGAGATGCTTCACATTTTCCTCAATTTTTTCATTCTTTTTGTTTTGTTTTATAGTGTCCTGCTGCCTTGTGAGGCCACTTGATTCTAGTTGTTGTATTCTGGTTCTTAAAGGTTGGATTTCATCTCTGGCTTTTTGGTCTTCTTTTTCCTTCTGGTCTGATTTTCTTTGAAGATTGTCTTTTATCCTCTTTACCTCATCTTTCATCTCCTTTGCCTCACTTTCCAGCTGGTTGATTTTGGCTTTCAAGACACTATTTTCTTGTTTTAGTTCAAGTGCCTCTATTTCCAGATGACTTATCATAATTTTTAAGTTCTTTTCCCAATTGTCTTCAGCCTCTCTTAGTTGTGTTTTGAGTTCTTCCACAGCCTATATCCAATTTGATTGGATTTCTGGTTTATTGTTTGCTGATCTCTCTTCCTCTGTTCCATTTGCTGAGTAGTAGCTGTCTATTGTACTTTCTTTCTTCTTTTTATGCTGTTTGCTCAAATTCATCCCTTCTTTACTCCCCGTATTTGTCTGTGAAGAAGAGTTCCTCTCATTTTCTTTGTTTTTTTTGGGGGGAACTTCTATCAATCTCCCCTCTTGGAGCTTTAACAGAAGATCTCTTGGTGTAGTCTCTCGGGGATGGTTATTGGGGGTTTGAGCTTCCCTGTCCTCTGGAGGCTTTTGATTGGCTTAAAGTTTAGCAGTCAATGAGGATGGATGGGGACCCTGGGCTTCCCTGCATTCTGGAGACTTTTGATGGGATTAAATTCAGTTGGTTCTTTCAGAAGACTCTGCTCTCTAAGGGGGGTGGCTTCGTGGCCTCCCTGGGCTCTGAGGGCTCCTGATGGGATTAGGTTCAGCTTGTTTGTACTGAATGAGCCCTAAAGCGAAAAACCTCCTCCTCCACAATCTATGTTGAATGCTTAGAGATTGGCCCAGGTTACTTTCAAGGTAAGCTCTTTGGAGCAACCCCTTTGCCTGCCCTAAGATTTCTCTCCTTTCAGTAGCTCTGAGGGCTCCTGATGGGATTGGGTTTAGCTGGTGCCCTAAAGCTGGCACCTCCCTTGAGACCCAGTTGGAAGGACCCAGCCAGGGGGCTACAAGCTTCCCCCTTCTCTCTATGTTTCCCTGCTGTCTGTGTTGAGTGTCCTGGAGACTGGCTCAGGTTGCTTTCAAGGTGAGTCCTTCAAAATAGCCAACCCTGGGGCCCTTTTTCTGACCCTGAAGTTCCTGCTGCTGCAGTCGACTCAGCACTCTTGGTTGGGGGGATGGGTTCTGGGACCTTCCTTTTGCCTGTCCCTTAGATCCATGTGATCTAGGGTTTTGGCTTTTGGGGGGGCCATACCTTTTGATCCAGGTCTGGGAGGAGGGTTCCCCTGGTCTTTTCTGTTGTTCAGCTTGAATTTCGTTGTTCTAGGAGTTCTCAGTTTGTGATCAGTAAGAAAGGGTTTCTGAGTTCTTAACTTTCACAGCTTCTAAGCCGCCATCTTGACCGGAAGTCCTCTCTATCAGTTATCCTAATTTTAAACCAGCCTTTTGTTTCTGGAATAAATCCCATTTGGTCTTAATAAATATTCTTTGTGATACCTTGCTCTAGTCTCTTTGCAAGTATTTTATTTAAGATATTTGCATCTATTTTCAATAAGGACCTTGGTCTATACTTTTCTTTCTCTATTTAAAACACTAGAAAACATAGGAATTAAAGGGCCTTTCCTCAAAATAAGTAGTATTTCTTAAATTAAAAAAAATTTAAAAACAATTAGCCAGTGTCATTTTGTAATGGGGATAAATTAGATGCCTTCCCAATAATATCAGAAGTGAAACAAAGATGACCCTTGTCAACTAAAAAAAACACAGAACTATTAAATAGTCAAAAATCACTGTTTATTCAAGGGAAAAGGGGTTAGCGCTACTAATACGACAACAGAGCTGCTTTCCAAGACTGCACAGAGTCAAGACGCCCTGGTCACTAGCCCCTGGGAGTGCCACCGACTCAAGATGGTCTCTGAGGAACAAAAGAACTTGGGGAACCTATATACCACTCTAGATGACCTGGGGGGTTTAGGATTAGAGGGACAGTTGATTGACTTTACAATGGTAAGAAATGAAAATGAAGAGTTCCAGACAGGAATAATAGTGAGGAGCTGGGGCCCTACAATGGACACAAAAGGGAAAGACTCAGCCCAGGGCTAGGTCACCTTGGTCATGGACCTTAGCCTAGGGGGAGAAACCATTGGGACAAAAGGGATGTTTAATATTGGATGGGATTAGCTGTTCCCACCCAAACTACCAGGAAGTTCACTGTCTGGTGAAGAGGGACCTTCCTTCGGGGGGAAACCTCTCCTGTGACAAGGTCAAAACCTGGAGTTTCTACACTCAAAGTAAATAAACTGGGGATCTCTAGATTTCCATGTTGACACCCTTATCACTACTAGTATTTAATATTGCACTAAAATGGCAGAATTAGCAATTAGGGAAGAAAAAATACGTAATGAGCAAACTAAGCTGTTCCTCTTTACAGATAATATGATGGTGTTATTAGAGAATACTAGGAAATCAACTAAAAAGCATGTTGACATCATCAATAACTTTAGCAAAGTTGCAGGATACAAAATAAACCCACCTAAATCTTTAGCATTTCTATATATTTCCAACAAAAATCAGTAAGAGTTAGAAAAAGAAGCTCCATTTATAATCACTCTAGAGAATATGAAATATTTGGAAATCTATCTGCCCAGAAAAACACAGGAGTTATATGAACAAAAATACAAAACACTTTACACGCAAATGAAACTAGATCTGGGTATAATGAACTAATCTAATCTAATCAAAATGATAACCCTACCTATTTCAATTTACTTATCCAGAGATATGACAAGAAATCTACCAAATTCTCTGACAAAGGTCTAATTTCTCAAAAATACAAAGAATTAAGACAAATCCATAAGAAATCAAAACATTTCCCAATTGAAAAATGGTCAAAGAATATGAATAGGCAATGTTCAGATTAAGAAATTGATACTATAGATAACAACATGAAAAAATTATTTTGAACCCCTTCTTATTAGAGAAATGTAAATCAAAACAACTCTGGGGTAATACCTCATACATAGGATAGTTGCACTATGACAGTAAAGGAAAATAATAAATGTTGGAGGGAATGTGGCAAAATTTGTACACTAATACATTGCTAATGAATTGATTCTACCCTTCTGGAAGAAAATTTTTGGAAGTATGTCCAAGGTGTTTTAAAAGAATGGATTTTGGAGGTGGAGACAATATGGCCACTTTGATTCCCCCAAAGCCACAACTTTCTCTGATGTAAGATTTAAATTAATGTCCAATACTTCAAGAATTATTTTTATAAAATTTATTATCTGAAAAAATAGAAACATGTGACTAAGTTAATCTACCTTCTCAAAAAGGCCCAATCCACTAAAGCTGCCAGCACAAAGGAAAGAGCCCCTAGACACAGAACTTCACCCAATTTATATCCTGTCTATGTCAGCATGAAAAAACAGGAAGTGAGCAGGGTTCTTGGATTCATAGTTTTTGCTGGGGATTGTGGTTCTGAGGGTAACAGATTCTAATTTTATAATTAGATCCCCCTGAGATCCTTTGGAAGACTAGACTCCCCAGAGAATTTTGTAAACATAACCAACTTATAAATTGCAATAATTTGTGGAAAAATAGGAAAAGAGAACAAAACCACTGTCTATGGGAAACACACCTGGGTTTCTAAGGCAACCAGAGAGGAAGCACTCAGCTGTTTGCAATATGAGGGGGAAAATAATTTATATTTTCCAAGCCTCCAGAGAAAAATTCCAATCAACAGCAGCAACAGCAACAGCAGCAGCAGTAGCAGTAGCAACAGGAGGCAGCTCGGGGGGGGTGGGGGTGGTGGCAAAAAGCCATGGCAAGTAAAAAGAGGTTTCTTTTCAAACTAATCTACTCAGAGGGAATTAAGCCACACAAGGTCCAGTGCTCTGACAATGGCTAGAAGGACTTAACTTGGGGTAAGGCACCTAGCTAGACACCCTTGGTCTTGTTAGCTATAGTGAAGAATTTGCTCCTTTGCAGCCTAGCTCAGGGTTATCTCAATCTGTTGAATCCACTACACCAACAGAGGATTGAGAAAAAAGAATAGTATGCCATAGAGCATAGCAGCTCAAACACTCTGGTTCACTAAGTCACCAATGGTGCAAGCCCATAATGAAGAAATAATATATAAATTTTTAAAAGTAAATAAAATGGGGGCAGCTGGGTATCTCAGTGGATTGAGAGCCAGGCCTAGAGATGGGAGGTCCTAGGTTAAAATCTGGCCTCAGCCACTTCCTAGCTGTGTGACCCTGGGCAAGTCAATTGACCCCCATTGCTTAGCCCTTACCACTCTTCTTCCTTGGAGCCAATACACAGAATTGACTCCAAGACGGAAAGTAAGGGTTTTAAAAAAAAGTAAATAAAATTAGTAAGGAAGATGAAAAAAAAAGTAACATTTAAAAATTTCTATGGGTTTAAGGACCAAAGAACAAATGGATGAGGAAGAGATCCAAGCAACATTAAGGAAAACTTCACAAAAACAAACAATAATAACAACAATACAGGAATTGAATGTAGGTTCTGGAGGAGCTCAAAAAGGAATTTTAAAAATCAAATAAGACAGGTTTAGAAAAAATGGCAAAAGGAAAATAATAGCCTAAAAACCAAAATAGGTCATCTGGAAACAGAGGTACAGTAAGTGAAAGTAAGAATTTGATCTGCTAGAAAATGAGGCAAAAAATCACAAGAGAATATTGACTTGAAAGGAACAATGAACCAAAAGGAAAAGGAGAATCAAAAGTTTGTTGTAGAAATTCAGTCTTTAAAACTTATAATTGGACAATTAGATGCTAATTACTTTAGAGACACCAAGACACACAAAAATATCAAAAGAATGAAAAATAGAAGGGAATATTAGATACCTCATTGAGAAAACAACTGGCCTGGAAAATAGATCCAAGAGAGACAATTTAATATTTATTGGACTACCCAAACATCATGACCAAAAATAAATTCTAGATACCATACTACAGGAAATTATCCAAGACAACTGCACTGATATTCTTCAGCAACAGGGTAAACTACAAATTGAAAGAATCCACACATTACCTTTTGTACTAAACCCCCAAATGACAACTCCACAGAATGTTATAGCCAAGTTTCAAGAACTCCGAGGGCAATGAGATGATATTAAAAGCTACTAGAAAGAAACAATTCAGATATCCAGGATCCCTGGTCAGTATTATACAAAATCTGGAAGCATCCACACAGATGAATTGGAAAGCATGGAATATGACATTCCAGAAGACAAAGAAACTGAGTCTACAACCTATTAGCAACTACCTAGAAAAAAATGACTATATTTTCTCAGGGTTAAGTATGATCATTTAATAAAACAGAAGATTTCCAAGCATTCATGAAAATTAAATAAGATTTAAACAGAAAATTTTATAGCCAGATACATAATTCAAGAGAAGCCTAAAAAGTTAATAAGAAAGAAAAAAATTAGGATCTTCAATCATGTCTAATTGTATATGTTCCTTTCTAGAAAGATATTTATAATTAAAAAAAAATGTTATTGTTATCATAGTAGCTAGAAGAAATATACATGGAGGGTGAAATGGTAAGCTGTGGAGGATGATTTATTTAAAATATTAAAAAAACTAGAGGTAAAATGAGGTAAAATATATTACATAAAGAAGTGTGAATGTGAGTGTGGGTAGGGGGAGGGGAGAAGACAAAAAAATGGAATGGAGGAAGAGAGTGGTGACAAGTACTATTAAACCTTACTCTCATTAGAATTGGTTCACAGAAAGAAGAACTGTCAGATCCATTAGGGTTTAATATTGTCTCTTGCCCTTGTGAGATTTAAAATGGTTGAGGTCTTAAACTGTAGTGATTAAAATAGTGGAAGATATAAATTGTGATAGATATAAGAGAGGGTGAGTAAATTTGACCGCAGAAATATGTTTCACTACAGTGTCTTGGGTCTTAAAATCAAATATAAGGTGGTCGCCAGGGAATTATTCCCAATTATTCAAATACCCAAGTCAATTGGGTTTTATAGAGATTTTAATTAATAATACAATGAGTAATCAAAGAAAGAGAGAGAGAGTAAGAAAGGACTAAGTATGAAGGGCCTCAAGCCAATATGGCCTAGACCTAAGTCCTAAAAGAGAAATCAAATCAGTCAGTTTTTTATAACTCACCATAAGATCTGTCTAAATAAGGATTTCTAATGACACCAGGCCAGCAGCATCTCAGCTGCTTCCACCAGCTCCCTCCTCCATCTGAAAGTTTCAGAATCAGTCTCCTCAGAATGAGTCTCTCCAATCTGAATGTTTCAGAATGACTCCCCAGCTCTTCTCTGAGCTCTTATTTTTAAGGGCAAAATCTTCTCTGTCACCTTCCCTAAGTCCTTACATCTACCAATCACTGTAGATGTTTCTAAAGGACCACCCATTCTTAGTCCACACCTAAGAAGGTGTGGATTTTTGAGTAATTCACACCAGGAAAGCTCTGAGTAAGTTTTCCAGTTCTTTGTTCCTTGTAAATTCAAAAGTTGCTTGACCTTTATAGGTACTTAGCTTAAGAAAAGTATGGGTTTAAGTACATTTCATTGTTCAGAAAAGAGTTTACAACTTTATCTTCCCCTAGGGCAGACCCAAGTAAGTAAAGTAGAATTCTCACATTCTTGCTTTAAGTAGAGTTCACTGCCCAAATGGGGAATGGTCTTAATCCAATCTTATAAAGTAGGGTCTGGGAAATTTTAAGGTTTACACCCTATAGAGAAGTAGAAGGGTAATAAATGGCATGGTGAGGAGGGATGTAATACAGTATAAAGGAAGTACAAATAATGAAGAAATTTCAATACTCAGGAAATATGCACCACAAGGAATACCATCCAGATTTTAAAGGAGAACCTAAATAAGTATAAGGAAGAAATAGATAATAAAGTCATACTAGTGGGGGATCCCAACCTTCCGCTATCAGTACTAGATAAATTCAACCAAAAATAATTAAGAAAACATGAGAGAAGTTAATAAAATGCTATAAAATTTAGAATTAATCTGGAGAAAGTTTAATAGGAACAAAAAGGAATATACCTTGTTTTCAGCAGTGCCTGGTACATATGCAATGATTGACAATGTATTAGGGCATAAAAACATTGCAAATAATTGTAGAAAAGCAGAAATAATGAATGCAATTTTGTCAGATCATTATGTGATAAAAAATCATAAGGAGAGGCAAATTTAAAATTAATTGGAAACTAAATAATCTAGTTCTTCAAAATTGGTGGGTCAAAGAATAAATCCTAGAAACAATTATAGACTTCACTGGAGAGAATGACAATGTGAAGATGATACATCATAATCTATGGGCTACAATCAAAGCAGTAATCAGGGTAATTTTATATCCCCAAGTGACTATATCAACAAAATAGAGATGGAGGAGATCAATAAATTGGGCATGTAAATAAAAAATCTGGAAAGAGAACAAATTAAAAATCCCTAGATATGTACTAAATTGGAAATCTTATAAAAATCAAAGGAGAAATTAATAAAATTGAAAGTACAAGAACTAAACTAATAAATAAGACTAGGAGCTAGTACATTAAAAAACAGAAAAGAAGTACTGGTTATTATAATAAGAAAAAGAAAAAAAGGTCAAATCAATAGTGTCAAAGATGGATAGGATGATCTGACCTCTAATGAAGAAATTAAGATAATTGTTATGAGGTATTTTGTCCAATTATCTGGCAATAAATATGACAATCTCAGTGAAATGGTTGAATATTTACAAAAATATAAATTACCTAGATTAACAAAAGAAGAAATAGAACACTTAAATAATTCCATCTCAGAAAAAGAAATTAAACAATCCATCAAGGAACTCCCTAAAAATATACCCAGAGACTTCCTGTCAAGATGGGGGCTTAGAGAAAGCTAAAGTTCAGATCTCCTGAAACCCTTCCTTACCGATCTCAAACCGAATGCTCCTAGGACACCGAAAATCAAAATGATCAACAGCATAGACCCCGGGAGTCCTCCTCCTGGACCAGGACCTGGATTAAAAGGTATGCCCCCCCCAAAAGCCAGAACCCGAGACCACTTGGACCTAAGGTGTAGGCAGAAGGAAGGTCCTAGGACCCATCCCCCCCCAACCCAGAGCTCTGAGTCTGAGTCCGAGGCAGAAGAGGCAACCTCAGAGCCCCATAGCCTGCTATTCTGAACGCCTCTTCCTGAAAACAACCTAACCCAGTGGAGGGGGCACCCAGACAGCAGGGAAACAGAGAGAGACGGGGAAGCTGGTAACCTCCTGGCTGGATCCTTCCATCGGAGTCTCACAAAAAAAGTCCCTGCCTGAAGGCATACTAAATTCAACCTAGGGAAAGCTAATCTCATTAGAAGCCCTCCAAGCTCTGGTAAGCCGCGGCCCCTCCCCCCACAGAGTGCAGGTGCTGGCCGGCTAAGGCACAGGAACAAGGGCCAAGCTAAGCTTAGAGTGTGGAAGTAAGGCAACAGAGAAGAATCAAGAGGGTGCCAAGGAGAGGAGGGAAGTAACAGGGACACACCAGCAACTCCTATCTTCCCTGGCACACAGAACAACAACTGCATAGAATGGACAATCTGCCTAGGGCTAAAACCTCTGAACACCAGACAGAGATAAGAAAAGCTAATCCCCCCCCCACTCAGATAGAGATGGAAAACTCCACAGAAGCACAAAAGACACAAAATTAAAAAAAAACAAGAAGAAGGGGGCAACTTTGGACACATTTTATGGAGCAAAAATACAAAACACAGAGGAGATAGAAGAGGAACCACAAGCAAATACCCCGAAAACTTCCAAAGGAAATGGAAACTCTCCACAAACCCATGAAGAATTTGAATCTGAAATGATCAAAAAGAAGGAAGCCTTCTTGGAGGAAAAGTGGGAAATAATGCAAAAGATATTTACGCATCTACAAAACCAGTTTGACCAAAGTGAAAAGAAAAACCAGGCTTTAAAGCAAGAACTAATAAAGCAAAGCCAAAAGACCAAGAAATTAGAGGAGAACATAAAATATCTCACTGACAAAGTGACAGATTTGGAAAATAGAGGGAGAAGAGATAATTTAAGAATAATTGGACTTCCAGAAAAGCCAGAAATAAACAGCAAACTCGACATCGTAATACAAGAGATAATCAAAGAAAATTGCCCAGAGATTCTAGAACAAGGGGGCAATACAGCCACTGACAGAGCTCACAGAACGGACTCTACACTAAATCCCCAAAAGACAACTCCCAAGAATGTAATTACCAAATTCCAAAACGCTCAAACAAAAGAAAAAATCCTGCAAAAAGCCAGAAAAAGACAATTTAGATATAGAGGAATGCCCATCAGGGTCACACAAGACCTGGCAAGTTCCACTCTGAATGATCGTAAGGCATGGAACATGATATACAGAAAGGCAAGAGAGCTGGGTCTTCAACAAAATAGAAGATTTCCAACTTCTTGCAACGAAAAGACCAGAGCTCTGTGGAAAGTTTGATATTGAAAATCAAAGAGCATGGAATACCTGAAAAGGTAAATATGAAGGAAAGGGAAAAGGAGAAAAATCTTATCTTCTTCTTTTACTCAAACTCTCTTCTATAAGGACTACATTTCTATCAATCTATGTATACTAACAGGTGGGGAAAATGTAATGTGTAAATACGGGGAAAAGAAAGACCAAATAGAATAATCATTCTCACACAAAGATTCACATGGGAAGGGGAGGGGAAGAAAACTCCTATAAGGAGGAGAGGAAGAGAGTTTATACTTAAACCTTACTCTCAGGGAAATCAACTCTGAGAGGGAAAAACATCCAGATCCATTGGGATTTTGAATTCTATCTTACCCAACAAGGATAGGGAGAAGGGAAAACCAAGGGGGAAGGGGGAGAGGGAAAACAAAAGGGGAGGGAAAGAGAGGGGGGAGGCAGAGGGAACAAAAGGGGATGGATTAAAAAGGGAAACATATCAAGGGAGGGGATAAGGGGGACTGATTCAAAGTAAATCACTGGACTAAAAGGTAGAGCCGAAAAAAAAAAAAAGGTTAGAATTAGGGAAGGTTATCAAAATGCCAGGAAGTCCACAAATGACAGTCATAACCTTGATCGTGAATGGGATGAACTCACCCAAAAAAACATAGATGAATAGAAGAATGGATTAGAATCCAAAACCCTACCATATGTTTTCTTCAAGAAACACACATGAGGCGGGTTGACACAAACAAGGTCAAAATGAAAGGATGGAGTAAGACCTTCTGGGCCTCAACTGACAGAAAGAAGGCAGGAGTGGTAATCATGATATCTGATAAAGCCAAAGCAAAAATAGACCTGATCAAAAGGGATAGGGAAGGCAATTATATTTTGTTAAAAGGGACTTTAGATGATGAGGAAATATCACTAATCAACATGTATGCACCAAATAATATAGCACCAAATTTCTAATGGAGAAAGTATGAAAATTGAAGGAAGAAATAGACAGTAAAACCATATTAGTGGGAGACTTAAACGAACCATTATCAAATTTAGATAAATCAAACCAAAAAATAAATAAGAAAGAGGTAAAAGAAGTGAATGAAATCTTAGAAAAATTAGAATTAATAGACATATGGAGAAAAATAAATAGGGATAAAAAGGAATACACCTTCTTCTCAACACCACATGGCACATTCACAAAAACTGACCATACATTACATCACAGAAACATAGCACACAAATGCAGAAAAGCAGAAATAATAAATGCAGCCTTCTCAGATCACAAGACAATAAAAATAATGATCAGTAAAGGTACATGGACAACCAAATCAAAAATTAATTGGAAATTAAACAATATGATACTCCAAAATTGTTTAGTTAAAGAAGAAATCATAGAAACATTTAATAATTTTATCGAGGAAAATGACAATGGCGAGACATCCTTTCACACCTTCTGGGATGCAGCCAAAGCAGTAATCAGAGGTAAATACATATCCCTGAGTGCATATATCCACAAACTAGAGAGAGCAGAGATCAATCAATTGGAAAATCAAATAAAAAAACTCGAAAGCGATCAAATTAAAACCGCCCAGCAGAAAACCAAACTAGAAATCCTAAAAATTAAGGGAGAAATTAATAAAATCGAAAGTGACAGAAATATTGATTTAATAAATAAGACAAGAAGCTGGTACTTTGAAAGAACAAACAAAATAGACAAAGTACTGGTCAATCTAATTAATAAAAGGAAGGAAAAAAAGCAAATTAATAGCATCAAAAATGAAAAGGGGGACAGCACCTCCGATGAAGAGGAAATTAAGGCAATCATTAAAAATTACTTTGCCCAATTATATGGCAATAAATACACAAATTTAGGTGATATGGATGAATATATACAAAAATACAAACTGCCTAGACTAACAGAAGAGGAAATAGAATTCCTAAATAATCCCATATCAGAAATTGAAATCCAACAAGCCATCAAAGAACTTCCTAAGAAAAAATCCCCAGGGCCTGATGGATTCACCTGTGAATTCTATCAAACATTCAGAGAACATTTAATTCCAATACTATACAAACTATTTGACATAAAAAGCAAAGAAGGAGTTCTACCAATCTCCTTTTATGACACAAACATGGTACTGATTCCAAAACCAGGCAGGTCAAAAACAGAGAAAGAAAAATATAGACCAATCTCCCTATGAATATAGATGCAAAAATCTTAAATAGGATACTAGCAAAAAGACTCCAGCAAGTGATCAGAAGGGTCATCCCCCATGATCAAGCAGGATTTATACCAGTGATGCAGGGCTGGTTCAATATTAGGAAAACCATCCACATAATTGACCACATCAACAAACAAACCAACAAGAATCGCATGATTATCTCAATAGACATAGAAAAAGCCTTTGATAAAATATAACACCCATTCCTATTAAAAACACTAGAAAGCATAGGAATAGAAGGGTCGTTCCTAAAAATAATAAACAGTATATATCTATAACCATCAGGTAATATCATCTGCAATGGGATTAAACTAGATGCATTCCCAATAAGATCAGGAGTGTAACAAGGATGCCCATTATCACCTCTACTATTTGACATTGTACTAGAAACACTAGCAGTAGCAATTAGAGAAGAAAAAGAAATTGAAGGCCTCAAAATAGGCAAGGAGGACACCAAGTTATCACTCTTTGCAGATGACATGATGGTCAACTTAAAGAATCCTAGAGATTCAACCAAAAAGCTAATTGAAATAATCAACAACATTAGCAAACTTGCAGGATACAAAATAAACCCACATAAGTCATCACCTTTTCTATATATCTCCAACACAGTTCAGCAGCAAAAACTAGAAAGAGAAATCCCATTCAAAATCACCTTAGACAAAATAAAATACCTAGGAATCTACCTCCCGATAAAAACACAGGAACTATATGAACACAACTACAAAACACTATCCACACAACTAAAAATAGCCTAGAACATTTGGAAAAACATTAACTGTTCATGGATAGGATGAGCCAATATAAAAAATGACCATCCTACCCAAACTTGTTTATCTATTTAGTGCCATACCCATTGAACTCCCAAAATATTTCTTTACTGATTTAGAAAAAACCGTAACAAAATTCATTTTGAATAAGAAAAGCTCAAGGATATCCAGGGAAATAATGAAAAAAAAAAACGCATATGATGGGGGCCTTTCAGTCCCTGACCTTAAACTATATTACAAAGCAGCAGTCACCAAAACAATTTGGTAGTGGCTAAGAGACAGAAAGGAAGATCAGTGGAATAGACTGGGGGAAAGGGACCTCAGCAAGACAGTATACGATAAACCCAAATATCCCAGCTTTGGGGACAAAAATCCACTATTCGATAAAAACTGCTGGGAAAACTGGAAGACAGTGTGGAAGAGATTAGGTTTGAATCAACACCTCACACCCTACACCAAGATAAATTCAAAATGGGTGAATGACTTAAACGTAAAGAAGGAAACCATAAGTAAATTGGGTAAACCCAGAATAGTATACATGTCAGACCTTTTGGAGGGGAAAGGCTTTAAAACTAAGCAAGACAGAAAAAATCACAAAATGCAAAATAAATAATTTTGACTACATCAAATTAAAAAGCTTTTGTACACACAAAACCAATGTAACTAAAATCAGAAGGGAAACCACAATTTGGGGAAAAAACTTCATAGAAACCCCTGACAGAGGTTTAATTACTCAAATTTATAAAGAGCTAAATCAATTATATAAAAAATCAAGCCATTCCCCAATTGATAAATGGGCAAGGGACATGGATAGGCAGTTCTCAGATAAAGAAATCAAAACTATTAATAAGCACATGAAGGAATGTTCTAAATCTCTTATAATCAGAGAGATGCAAATCAAAACTACTCTAAGGTATCACCTCATACCAAGCCGACTGGCTAGCATGATAGCAAAGGAAAGTAATGAATGCTGGAGGGGATGTGGAAAAGTAGGGACATTAATTCATTGCTGGTGGAGTTGTGAGTTGATCCAACCATTCTGGAGGGCAATTTGGAACTATGCCCAAAGGGCGACAAAGAATGTCTACCCTTTGATCCAGCCATAGCACTCCTGGGTCTGTACCCCAAAGAGATAATGGACAAAAAGACTTGTACAAAAATATTCATAGCTGCGCTCTTTGTGGTGGCCAAATACTGGAAAGTGAGGGGATGCCCATCAATTGGGGAATGGCTGAGCAAATTGTGTTATATGTTGGTGATGGAATACTATTGTGCTAAAAGGAATAATACAGTGGAGGTATTCCATGGAGAATGGAACAACCTCCAGGAAGTGGTGCAGAGTGAGAGGAGCAGAACCAGGAGAACATTGTACACAGAGACTAATACACTGTGGTATAATAGAATGTAATGGACTTCTCCATTGGTGGTGGTATAATGGCCCGGAACAATCTGCAGGGATCTAGTAGAAAAAACACTATGCATAAGCAAAGGATAAACTATGGGAGTGGAAACAGCGAGGAAAAGCAACTGCCTGACTACAGCGGTTGAGGGGACATGGCAGAGGAGAGACTCTAAACAAAACTCTATTGCAAATATTGACAACATAGAAATCGGTTTGAATCAAGAACACATGTTAAACCCAGTGGAATCACCCATCGGCAATGGGGGTGGGGGGAGAAAAAGTAAATGATCTTTGTCTTTAATGAATAATCCTTGGAAATGATCAAATAAAATATTATTTAAAAATATATATACCCAGAGCCAAATGAATTCACAACTGAATTCTATCAGGCATTTAAAGAACAACTAATCCAAATACAATATAAAGTAATTGACAAAAAAAGCAAAGAAGAAATCTTACCAAATTCTTTTTTTTGATGCAAATATGGTAGTGATACCAAAACCAGTAAGACAAAAAAAAAATCAGAGAAAGAACATAATAGACCAATCTCCTTCATGAACATATATGCAAAAATTTTAAATAAAATACTAGCAAAAAAACTTCATCCAGTTATCACAAGCATTTTTCACTATGATTAGGGAAGATTTACACCAGGAATGCAGGAAAATGTTAACATTAAGGAAAACCATCCACATAATTGACCATATCAATAAAACAAAACATCAGAAATCACATGATTGTCTCAATAGAGGCAGGAAAAGTCTTTGACAAATTACAAAACCCATTCCTACTGAAAACACAAGAATGAATAAGAATAGAAGGGCTTTCCTAAAAATAATAAACAATATTTATTTAAAATCATCCACAACTGTCATCTGCAATGGGGATAAGTTAGAGGCCTTCCCAAAGAAATCAGGAGTAAAGCAAGTATGCCTATTATGAACTCTGTAATTTAATACTTTATTAAAATGTAGTAGTAGCAGAGAAGGAAAAGAAATTGGAGATTTTAAAGTAGGCGATAAGGAAACTAAAATATCAGTCATTGCAGATGATATCATTGTATAATTAAAATATCCTAGAAAATGAACTAAAAAACTAGTGGATATAATAACTTCATCAAAGTGGCAGGGTACAAACTGGTGAATATTATAGTAAAGTAAAAAATATATGTTGGAGTGGGTGTAGCAAAATTTGGACACTACTGTATTTCTGTTGGAGTTGTGAACTGATCCAACCATTATGGAGGACAATTTGATAAGATTCTCAAAGACTATAAAAGAATGTATACCCTTTCATCCAGTAATACCACTATTCACTCTGTTTCTCAAACAGATAAAAAATGGGAAAGAATTTGTTTGTACAAAAATATTTTACCAGCTCTTTTGTTGTGGCTAAGAATTGGAAATTAAAAGCAAAAAAAAAATTGGAAAATGAGGGGGTGTCCATCAATTGGGGTAGGGCTAAACAAAACTCAATGGCAAGACTTAGAAAGAAAAACTCCAGTTAAAATGACTTGACAATATAAAATAATTGGAACCTATTTGCCAAGACAAACACGGGAATTTTATGAACACAACTACAAAATAATTTTTACCCAATTAAAACTAGATCTAAGTAATTGGGAAAAAACATTAATTGCTCATGGTTAATAAGAGCTAATATAATAAAAATGACAATTGTACCTGAATTAATTTACTTATTTAGTGCCACACCTAGCAAACTACCAGAAACATTTTTATAGAATTAAATAAAAATTATAACAAAGTTCATCTGGAACAAGAAAAGATCAAGAATATCAATGGAACTATATAAAAAAATTGACAGATGGTGGCCTAGCACACCAGATCTTAAACTGTATTGTAAAGCAGTGATCATCAAAACAATATGGTACTTGCTAAGAGATAGAAGGGCAAATCAATGAAATAGACTTGTGGTAAATGAACTGAGCAAATTAGTGTTTGATGAACCCAAAGATCCCATATTTTAGGACAAGAACACAGTATTTGAAAAAAACTGCTGGGAAAATTGGAATACAATATGGGAAAAACTAGATTTTGATCAACATCATATACATTATACCAAGATAAATTCACAATGATTAAATGCCTTAAATATAAAGCATGAAGTCATAAATAAATTGGGAGAACATAGAATAGTATGCCTGTCAGATATGTGGGAAAGGAAAGAATTTAAGCCCAAGCAAGAGATAGAGAACATTACAAGATGTAAAATAAATAATTTTATTATATTAAATTACAATGTTTTTGTACCAACAAAACCAATGCAACTAAAATCATAAGGAAAGCAACAAACTATGAAAAAAAGTATAACAAAGCTCTCTTACAAAGGTTTAATCTTCCGAATATATAAAGAACTAAGTCAAATTTGCAAAAAATCAATCCATTCTGCAATTGACAAATGGTCAAAAATATGAATAGGTAGTTTTCAGATGAATAAATCGAAACTATCAATAAGTACATGAAAAAGTGGTATGTCACTCCTGATTAAAGAATTGCCAATCAAAAAAACTCTGAGGTACTATCTCACACCTAGCCGACTGGTGAATATTATTAAAGTAAAAAAGTAAATGTTGGAGTGGGTGTAGCAAAATTTGGACACTACTGCATTTCTGGTGGAGTTGTGAACTGATCCAACCATTATGGAGGGCAATTTGATATGATTCTCAAAGGCTATAAAAGAATGTATACCCTTTCATCCAGTAATGCCACTACTCAGTCTGTATCTCAAAGAGATAAAAAAAATGGGAAAGAATCTCTTTGTTCAAAAATATTTTACCAGCTCTCTTTGTTGTGGCTAAGAATTTGAAATTAAAAGCAAAACATGGAAAATGAGGGGGTGGCCATCAATTGGGGAATGGCTGAATAAATTGTAGTATCTGATGGTGATAGAATACTAGTGTGCTGAAAGGAATGATGAACTGGAGGATTTCTATGTGAACTTGAAAGATCTCCAGAAATTGATGCAGAGTGAAAGGAGCAGAATGAGGAGAACATTATACACAGAGACATTGTGGTACAATGAAATATAATAGACTTTTCTACTAGCAGCAATCCAATGATCTAGAGGATCTTATAAGAAAGAATGTTCATATTCAGAGAAAGAACTGTGGTAACAGAAAAGCAAAAGAAAAACCTATTATTAATCATATATATTTCAATGGAGATATGATTAGGGTTTTGATTTTAAAAGACCATTCTAATGCAAATATGAATAATATGGAAATAGGTTTTGAATACTGATACATGTATAACTTAGTGGAATTGCTTGTCAGCTCTGTGAGGGGAAAGGGAAAACGGGTGGGAAACATCATGAGTCATGTAAACTTAGAAAAATATTCTAAATAAATAAAAAGAAAAAAATATATACTATGTATTGACTCCAAGGCACAAGAGCAGTAAGGGCTAGGCAATGAAATTTAAGTGACTTGCCCAGGTCACAGAATTGGGAAGTGTATAAAACCAGATTTGAACATATGATCTGGCATCTCTAGGCCTGGCTCTCCATCCACTGAATAACCCAGTTGTTCCCCAGATAGTTTTGACTTCTACATCTGAAAAGTGCTTTTTCAGACCCTTTTATCAGAGAAATTTGTTATAATCCCTAACCCCCAATTTGTTGTTTCCCTTGTAAACTTGGTTACTCCTATTCGGTTTTTAAAATCATTTTTAGCTCTTCCAGGTATACTTGTTGGATTTGTGTTCAATTCATATTTTTAATGGTTTTGCTTCTTGATTGCTCAATTTTCTTTCCTAGTTCTTGTTTTCAAACTTTATGTTCCTTTTAAATTCTATTGTAGGCATGGTGAGGTTAGAGGGGGGAAATGACATGATCTCAGACTTTGGGATTTTTGCACTACTGTTTCAGTCAATTCTAGTTTGGGAGTTTTCAGTGCTTCCCAGGTGGTATGATATTTGGAGTCATGCATTCATTGTTCTCTTTTTTTTCTGCACTCTGGCCCTTACCCAGGAAGGACTCCTGATCCCTTGTCATTATAATTGATACTGCTCCTCAAATCCTCTGTTTCCTTTGGATAAGAAATAATACTCTTCTGCTGATTCCTTTATCCACTGGGACTTGAAGTCATACTGTATGTCAGGGCTTCTATTCCCTTATTACTGACAATATTCTTCCCTCTCTTTGAGCTATGACCCAGCAGTGAGTTTGTGAAATGGTTTTCCTAAATAGTGTCTGCTCCTATATGTGTTGCTAGTCCAGGTGTACCCTGTAATCTCTTTCTGACAAGTTACCTGGATCCAGTTTGAGAAATCTTGAAGCTGCTGCTGTTTCTGTCACCACCACTGGTGTTTCATCCATGTGAGCTTTAGGTCAGCTTCCTTCCTTATGTAACAGGTCTCTCTTTTTGTCTTCCCAAACTGTCTTGTTCAGGAATGATGTTTCACTCTGTCCTTCACTTGGCTCTGACATTCCAGAATCCTATTCAAGGCATTATTTTAAAGTTGTCTAGAAAGAAAGTTGGGAATTTTAAATTTGCCCCCTTCCCAAGAATTTAGAATTTTATCTTTTAGAAGAGTTTAGTTTTCAAATGAAAAAAGTAATTTATGCCACATTAAGGTTTGGAATGCTTTATAAGACCAAGGAGATTGAAATGACTGCTATCATATTTCTATTTTTATAATGCTTCATCCTGTAGGGGGGAAAAGGACTTTTAAAAAATGTTGGATCTCAGTAATATGATATCCCTTCGCTTAGTGTAAATGGTTGCTAAAACTGCAATTGCCCCTTAGGAAATTGGGAGATATCAATGAAGAACTACTTCTTTTAATTTGAGATAATATCTGAAGCAAGAGTTTCTAAACTATAGCAATTCCTCTAAAAAGCCTTATCAGATATTTTTCTCTATGGATTTGGTCACATTAAGATATGACTCTGTCTTTATTTATAGAAATATAATTAGTTACTTATATCTTCTCAGTCAAGGGTTCTTAATGTATCTGTGTGTATGTGTGCAAATACATGTACCTAAGGAACAGACTCCTTTTCCAGTTTGATTGAGATCATATACTACTCAGAATAATATTCCTTTCCAAGCATTTGTAAAGAAAAGTAGAGACCTGAACAGAAAATTTGATGCCCAAGCACAGAACTCAAGAAAATCATCAAAAGGTAATTTAAAAAGAGGGAAAAAAAGAAAAACAAAACAAAACAAAACCAAAAAAAAACCAAATCTTTTTTAACACACCCAACAAGTTAAAATGCTATGTATCCCTATAAGAAAAGATGTCATTGGTAACTCTTAAAAATTGTTATTATCACCTGGGCAGCTAAAAGAATTATATACACACAGAGGAAACAGTAACAACTGTATAGGATGAAATGCTAAGACATAAATATGTATAGAGATATATGTATGCATAAATACATATATATGTGTATATATATATAAACACTTATATATATATATATATACATGAATACAAATGGAGATAAAAAAGAGGTTAATACTAAAAGAAATGGGAAAAGAAACAAAAGGGGATGAATTTATATGTCACAAAGAAGCTCATGGTGGGAGGGGGAAGAACATCAATACACTGGAAGGGTAGAGAGTTTGGAGATAGGAAATACTGAACTCTTATCTGCATCAAAATTGACTCAAAAAGGGAAGAATGATCCAACCCTTTGGGGCAGAGAATTGATTTGTGCCCTATAGGGAAGTAGAAGGGAAACAAACAGACTGGTGGGGAGGGAAGCAATACAAGTGAGGGAGTGGATGGGAGGTAGTTTAAAAAGACTCTAAAAAAAAGGGGGCAATAAGAAGGGAGAGGGGTAGAAAAGGAAGTCAAATAAGGGAGAGAATTAAGGGGATTGATTAAAAACAAAACATTGGCGAAGAAGGAAAGAGTAAAAGAAGAAAAAGTAAGACTAGGAGCAGAAATCAAAATGCTGGGAAATACACAGCTGGTAATCACAACTTTGAATGTGAATGGAATGAACCCACCCATAAAACCCAAGTGAATAACAGAGTGGATTAGAATCCAAAACCCTAACATATGCTGTCTACAAGAAACATACATGAGAAAGGTAGATATGCATAGGGTAAAAGTTAAGAGGATGGAGCCAAATCTATTGGGCATCAACTTGATAAAATGAAGGCCAGAATCATGATATCTGATGAAGGCAAAGTAAAAATAGATCTGATTAAATGGGATAAGGAAGGTAATTACATCCTGATAAAAGGCAGTATAGACAATGAGGAAATATCAATACTCAACATATATGCACCACATGGCATAGCATCCAAATTTCTAAAAGAGAAAGTAGTGGAACTCAAGGATGCAAGAGATAGAAAAATTATACTAGTGGGGGACCTGAACCTTCCTCTATCAGAACTAGATAAATCAAACCAAAATAAATAATAAAGAGGTAAGAGAAGTAAATAAAATCTTAGTAAAATTAGAGTTCGTAGATATGTGGAGAAAACTAAATAGGGACAAAAAGGAATACACCTTCTTTTCAGCAGCACATGGTACAATCACAAATATTGACCATGTATTAGGGCATAAAAACATTGCAAACAAGTGTAAAAGAGCAGAAATAATAAATGCAACCTTCTCAGATCACAAAGCAATAAAAATAATAGGGCACATGGAGAGGCAAATCAAAAATTAATTGGAACTTAAACAATATGATGATCCAAATTTGGTTAAAGAGCAAATCATAGAAACAATCAATAACTTTATTGAAGAAAATGACAACGATGAGACATCCTTTCAACATCTATGGGATGCAGCCAAAGCAGTACTCAGGGGAAATTCACATCTTTGAGTTCATATGTTAACAAATTAGGGAAGGCAGATATCAATGAATTGGGCATGCAAAATTAAAAAAAAATAGAAAGTGAACAAATTACAAATCCTCAGATGAAGACTAAATTAGATATCCTAAAAATCAAAGGAGAAATTAATGAAATTGAAATTCAAAGAACTATCAACTATCAACTAGAACTATCAAATAAGACTAGAAGCTGGTACTTTGACAAAAATAAATAAAATAGACAAAGTAACAGTCAATCTAATTAATAAAAGGAATGAAGAAAACCAAATTGAGAGTATTCAAGATGAAAAGGGAATCTTCACCTCTAATGAAGGCAATGATTAAAATTTATTATACCCAATCATATGACAATCTAGGTGATATGGATGGATATTTAGAAAAATGTGAATTGCCTAGACTAACAGAGGAAGTAATAGACTACCTAAACAACCCCATATCAGAAAAAATAAATTAAATAAGCCATCAAAGAAATTCCTAAGAAAAAATTCTCAGGATCAGATTAATTTACAAATGATTTCTATCAAACAACAATTTATCAAACAAAAATCAAACAACAACTAATCCCAGTATTACACAAACTATTTGACAGAATAAGAAAAGAAGGAGTTCTACCAAAATCATTTTATGACACAAATATGGTACTGATTACAAAGCCAGGCAGGTCAAAAACAGAGAAAGAAAACTAGAGACCAATCTCCTTAATGACTATAGATGCAAAAATCTTAAATAGGTTGCTAGCAAAAAGACTCCAGCAAGTGATCACAAGGGTTATTCACTGTGATCAGGTAGGATTCATAACAGGAATGCAAGGATGTTTCAATATTGGGAAAACCATCCACATAATTGACCATATTAACAAGCAAGCTGACAAAAATAATGATTATCTCAATAAATGATTATCTTTTTTTTTTTTTTTAATATATTTTATTAGATCATTTCCAAGCATTATTCGTTAAAGACATAGATCATTTTCTTTTCCTCCCCCCCACCCCCCATAGCCGACGCGTAAGTCCACTGGGCATTAGATGTTTTCTTGATTTGAACCCATTGCTTTGTTGATAGTATTTGCATTAGAGTGTTCATTTAGAGTCCATCCTCTGTCATGTCCCCTCAACCTCTGTATTCAGGCAGTTGCTTTTTCTCGGTGTTTCCACTCCCATAGTTTATCCTTTGCTTATGAATGGTGTTTTTTTTCTCCTGGATCCCTGAAAGTTGTTCAGGGACATTACACCGCCCCTAATGGAGAAGTCCATTATGTTCGATTATACCACAGTGTATTAGTCTCTGTGTACAATGTTCTCCTGGTTCTGCTCCTCTCGCTCTGCATCACTTCCTGGAGGTTGTTCCAGTCTCCATGGAACTTCTCCACTTTATTATTCCTTTGAGCACAATAGTATTCCATCACCAACATATACCACAGTTTGTTCAGCCATTCCCCAATTGATGGGCATCCCCTCGTTTTCCAGTTTTGGGCCACCACAAAGAGCGCAGCTATGAATATTTTTGTACAAGTCTTTGTGTCCATTATCTCTTTGGGGTACAGACCCAGCAGTGCTATGGCTGGGTCAAAGGGTAGATATTCTTTTGTCGCCCTTTGGGCATAGTTCCAAATTGCCCTCCAAAATGGTTGGATCAGTTCACAACTCCACCAGCAATGAATTAATGTCCCTACTTTGCCACATCCCCTCCAGCATTCATTACTTTCCTTTGCTGTTATGTTAGCCAATCTGCTAGGTGTGAGGTGATACCTCAGAGTTGTTTTGATTTGCATCTCTCTGATTATAAGAGATGTAGAACACTTCTTCATGTGCTTGTTAATAGTTTTGATTTCTTTATCTGAGAACTGCCTATCCATTTCCCTTGCCCATTTATCAATTGGAGAATGGCTTGATTTTTTGTACAATTGATTTAGCTCATTATAAATATGAGTAATTAAACCTTTGTCAGAGGTTTCTATGAAGATTTTTTCCCAATTTGTTGTTTCCCTTCTGATTTTAGTTATATTGGTTTTGTTTGTACAAAAGCTTTTTAGTTTGATGTAGTCAAAATTATTTATTTTACATTTTGTGATTCTTTCTATATCTTGCTTGGTTTTAAAGCCTTTCCCCTCCCAAAGGTCTGACATGTATACTATTCTGTGTTTACCCAATTTACTTATGGTTTCCTTCTTTATGTTTAAGTCACTCACCCATTTTGAATTTATCTTGGTGTAGGGTGTGAGGTGTTGATCTATTCCTAGTCTCTCCCACACTGTCTTCCAATTTTCCCAGCAGTTTTTATCGAATAGTGGATTTTTGTCCCAAAAGCTGGGATCTTTGGGTTTATCGTATACTGTCTTGCTGAGGTCGTTTTCCCCCAGTCTATTCCACTGATCTTCCTTTCTGTTTCTTAGCCAGTACCAAATTGTTTTGATGACTGCTGCTTTGTAATATAGTTTTAGGTCAGGGACTGCAAGGCCCCCATCATATGTGTTTTTTTTCATTAATTCCCTGGATATCCTTGATCTTTTGTTCTTCCAAATGAACTTTGTTATGTTTTTTTCTAAATCAGTGAAGAAGTATTTTGGTAGTTCAATGGGTATGGCACTAAATAGATAAATAAGTTTGGGTAGGATGGTCATTTTTATTATATTGGCTCGTCCTATCCATGAGCAGTTAATGTTTTTCCAATTGTTCAAGTCTAGTTTTAGTTGTGTGGCGAGTGTTTTGTAGTTGTGTTCATATAGTTCCTGTGTTTGTCTTGGGAGATAGATTCCTAGGTATTTTATTTTGTCTAAGGTGATTTTGAATGGGATTTCTCTTTCTAGTTCTTGCTGCTGAGCTGTGTTGGAGATATATAGAAAAGCTGATGATTTATGTGGGTTTATTTTGTATCCTGCAACTTTGCTAAAGTTGTTGATTATTTCAATTAGCTTTTTGGTTGAATCTCTAGGATTCTTTAAGTAGACCATCATGTCATCCGCAAAGAGTGATAACTTGGTCTCCTCCTTGCCTATTCTGATACCTTCAATTTCTTTATCTTCTCTAATTGCTACTGCTAGTGTTTCTAGTACAATGTCAAATAGTAGAGGTGATAATGGGCATCCTTGTTTCACTCCTGATCTTATTGGGAATGCATCTAGTTTATCCCCATTGCAGATGATATTAGCTGTTGGTTTTAGATATATACTGTTTATTATTTTTAGGAATGACCCTTCTATTCCTATGCTTTCTAGTGTTTTTAATAGGAAAGGGTGTTGTATTTTATCAAAGGCTTTTTCTGCATCTATTGAGATAATCATGTGGTTCTTGCTAGTTTGCTTGTTGATGTGGTCAATTATGTGGATGGTTTTCCTAATGTTGAACCAGCCCTGCATCCCTGGTATGAATCCTACTTGATCATTGTGAATGATCCTTCTGATCACTTGCTGGAGTCTTTTTGCTAGTATCCTATTTAAAATTTTTGCATCTATATTCATTAGGGAGATTGGTCTATAGTTTTCTTTCTCTGTTTTTGACCTGCCTGGTTTTGGAATCAGTACCATGTTTGTGTCGTAAAAGGAGTTTGGTAGAACTCCCTCTTTGCTTATTATGTCAAATAGTTTGTATAGTATTGGGGTTAACTGTTCTCTGAATGTTTGATAGAATTCACAGGTGAATCCATCAGGCCCTGGGGATTTTTTCTTAGGAAGTTCTTTGATGGCTTGATGGATTTCAATTTCTGATATGGGATTATTTAAGAATTCTATTTCCTCTTCTGTTAGTCTAGGCTGTTTGTATTTTTGTATATATTCATCCATTTCTCCTAAATTGGTGTATTTATTGCCATATAATTGGGCAAAGTAATTTCTAATGATTGCCTTAATTTCCTCCTCATTGGAGGTGCTGTCCCCCTTTTCATCTTTAATGCTGTGAATTTGCTTTTCTTCCTTCCTTTTTTTAATTAGATTGACCAGTACTTTGTCTATTTTGTTTGTTTTTTCAAAGTACCAGCTTCTTGTCTTATTTATTAAATCAATAGTTCTATCACTTTCGATTTTATTAATTTCTCCCTTAATTTTTAGGATTTCTAATTTGGTTTTCTCCTGGGGGTTTTTAATTTGATCGCTTTCGAGTTTTTTCAATTGCATTTCCAATTGATTGATCTCTGCTCTCCCTTGTTTGTTAATATGAGCTTTCAGGGATATGAATTTGCCTCTGATTACCGCTTTGGCTGCATCCCAAAAGGTTTGAAAGGATGTTTCGCCATTGTCATTTTCCTTGATGAAATTATTAATTGTTTCTATGATTTCTTCTTTAGCTAAACGGTTTTGGAGTATCATATTGTTTAATTTCCAATTGGTTTTAGATTTGGTTTTCCATGTACCATTACTAATCATTATTTTTATTGCCTTGTGATCTGAGAAGGCTGCATTCATTATTTCTGCTTTTTTGCATTTGTGTGCTATGTTTCTGTGACCTAATGTATGGTCAATTTTTGTGAATGTGCCATGTGGTGCTGAGAAGAAGGTGTATTCCTTTTTATCCCTATTTATTTTTCTCCATATGTCTATTAATTCTAATTTTTCTAAGATTTCATTCACTTCTTTTACCTCTTTCTTATTTATTTTTTGATTTGATTTATCTAAATTTGATAATGGTTGGTTTAAGTCTCCCACTAGTATGGTTTTATTGTCTATTTCTTCCTTCAATTCTCCTAGTTTCTCCATTAGAAATTTGGGTGCTATATTATTTGGTGCATACATGTTGATTAATGATATTTCCTCATTGTCTAGAGTCCCTTTTAACAAAATATAATTACCTTCCCTATCCCTTTTGATCAGGTCTATTTTTGCATTGGCTTTATCAGATATCATGATTACCACTCCTGCCTTCTTTCTATCAGTTGAGGCCCAGAAGGTCTTACTCCATCCTTTAATTCTGACCTTGTGGGTGTCAACCCGCCTCATGTGTGTTTCTTGAAGACAACATATGGTAGGGTTTTGGATTCTAATCCATTCAGCTATTCGTCTACGTTTTATGGGTGAGTTCATCCCATTCACGTTCAAAGTTATGATTGTCATTTGTGGACTCCCTGGCATTTTGATTGCCTTCCCTAATTCTAACCTTTTCTTCTTCGGCTCTACCTTTTAGTCCAGTGATTTACTTTGAATCAGTCCCCCTTGTCCCCTCCCTTGATGTTTCCCTTTTTAGTCCCTCCCTTTTTGTTCCCTCCCCCTCCCCCCTCTCTTTCCCTCCCTTTTTGTTCTCCCTCTCCCCCTCCCCCCCTTGGTTTTCCCTTCTCCTTACCCTTGTTGGGTAAGATAGAATTCAAGATCCCAATGGATCTGGATGTTTTTCCCTCTCAGAGTTGATTTCCCTGAGATTGAGGTTTAAGTAAACCCCCCCCCTCTCTTCCTCTCCTTCTTATAGGAGTTTTCTTCCCCTCCCCTTCCCCTGTGAATCTTTGTGTGAGAACCATTATTCTATTTGGTCTTTCTTTACCCCCTATTTATACATTACATTTTCCCCACATATTAGTATACATAGGTTGATATAAATGTAGTCCTTATAGAAGAGAATTTGAGTAAAAGAAGATAACATTTTTCCCCTTTCCTTAATATTTACCTTTTCAGGTATTCCTTGCTCTTTGATTTTCTGTATCAAACTTTCCACAGAGCTCTGGTCTTTTCTTTGCAAAAAGTTGGAAGTCTTCTATTTTGTTGAATGCCCATACTTTCCCTTGGAAGTATATAGTCAGTTTTGCTGGGTAGCTGATTCTTGGTTGGAGACCCAGCTCTCTGGCCTTTCTGAAGATCATGTTCCATGCCTTACGATCATTCAGAGTAGAACTTGCAAGGTCTTGGGTGACCCTGATTGGCATTCCTTTATATCTAAATTGTCTTTTTCTGGCTTCCTGTAGGATTTTTTCTTTTGTTTGATAGCTTTGGAATTTGGCAATTACATTCCTGGGAGTTGTCTTTTGGGGGTTTAGTGTAGAAGGTGTTCTGTGAGCTCTGTCAGTGGATGTATTGCCCCCTTGTTCTAGAATCTCTGGGCAATTTTCTTTGATTATATCTTGTATCACCATGTCCAGTTTGGTGTTTATTTCTGGCTTATCTGGGAGTCCAATTATTCTTAAATTATCCCTTCTCCCCCTATTTTCCAGATCTATCACCTTGTCGGTGAGATATTTTATGTTCTCTTCTAATTTCTTGGTATTTTGGCTTTGCTTTATTGATTCTTGCTCTTTTACACGATCATTGTCTTCCAGCTGCCTGATTCTGGCCTTTAAAGCCTGGTTTTCTTTTACAGTTTGGTCAAACTGGTTTTGTAGATGCGTGAATTTCTTTTGCATTATTTCCAACTTTTCCTCCCAGAAGGCTTCCATCTTTTTGGTCATTTCTGATTCAAATTCTTCATAGGTTTGTGGAGAGTTTCCATTTCCTTTGGAAGGTTTTGGAGCATTTTCTTTTATATTATCTTCTGTCTGCTCTGTATTTTGTATTTTGGCTCCATAGAATGTGTCCAAAGTCGCCCCTTTCTTCTTATTTTTCTTGGTATTTTGGGGCTTCTGTGGTTCTGTGGAGTTTGCCATTTCTGAATGTGGAGGATTAGTTTTTCTTGTCTCTTTCTGGTGTTCAGGGGCTTTAGTCCTGGGCAGATAGTTCTATGAGCTTTCCCTGGGTTAAACTGAATATGCCTCACTGGAACTGGAATGGAAGGGTCGGACCACGAGGCCACACTCTCCCCCTGGCTCGATTTCCGGAAGTTGCCTTCAGAATCGCTGGCCGTGAGGCTGTTTCGTCGGCCTGCGGGGGGATGGGCTGCCGCTTCCCCAAGCTCCGAGAGCACAGACTTTCACTGAGACTTGGATAGCAGGATCCAGCCCGTGAGGCTGTCTTGCCCGCCCTGAGGGTTGCTGTTGTTTTGACCAGCTCTCTGCAGCGGAGGCCCCAGGCAGTAACTTTCACCCGGACCAACGGGCTCTCTGCAGCGGAAGCCCCAGGCAGTAACTTTCACCCGGACTGGGACTTGGGTAGAAGACCCTGAGGGTTGTTGTTCCTCAGACCCTGCTCTCTGAGCCCCGCGCGGCTGCCGCTTCCGGGAGCCTTGGACTCTGCGCTCCTACCCCTGAGGTCCGAGTGATCTCGGGTTCTGGCTTTTAAGGGGAGCCGTACCTTTTGAACCGGGTCCAGGTCCAGGAGGAGGGTTCCCAGGGTCTGTGCTGTTTATCGTTTTGAATTTCGGCGCCTTAGGAGCTTCTAGTTTGAGATCGGTCGGGAAGGGTTTTCCGGAGATCTGAACTTCAGCTTTCTCTAAGCCGCCATCTTAACCGGAAGTAAATGATTATCTTTAATAGAAACCTTCAACAAAATACTCATTTATATTGAAAACACAAGAAAGTATAGGAATAGAAGGGCCTTTCCTAAAAATAATAAACAATATGTATCTATAACCATCAGCAAACCTCATAGGCAATGGGGACAAACTAGGAGCCTTTCTAATAAGAACAGGAGTGAAAAAAGGATGCCTATTATTAACTCGATTATTTAACATTGTACTAGAAACACTAGCTATAGCAATTAAAGAAAAAGAAATTGAAGGTATTAAAATAGGCAATGAGGAGATCAACATCTCACTCTTTGTAGATGATATGATGGTCTACTTAAAGAACCCCAGAGAATTAACCAAAAAGCTAGTCAAAGTAATCAACATCTTTAGCAAAGTTACAGGATACAAAATAAACCCACGTAAGTCATCAGCATTTCTATATATCTCTAATAAATCACAGCACCAAGAATTAGAAAGAGAAATTACATTTAAAATCACCATAGGTGATTTAAAATACTTAGGAATCTATCTGCTAAGAAAAACATAGGAACTATATGAACACAACCCAAAAAAAAAACAAAAAACCTCTGCACACAATTTAAACTAGATTTATATAACTGGAAAAACATTAATTACTCATGGGTAGGATGAGCTAAAATAATAAAAATGACAATCCAATGCAAATAAATTTATTTAGTTAGCGCCATATCCAGTTAACTATCAAAAACCTTTTTTACTGAATTAGAAAAAAAAAAAAACATAACAAAGTCCATTTGGAAGAACAAAAGATCAAGGATATTCAGGGAAATCATGAAAAAAAATGTGAAGGAAGGAGGCCTTGCAGTCCAAGATCTCAAACTATACTATAAAGCACTGGTCATCAAAACAATTTCATACTGGCTAAGAGACAGAAAGGAGGATCAGTGGAATAGACTTGGAGTAAGTGACCTCAGCAAGACAGTTTATGATAAGCCTAAAGATCCCAGCTTTTGGGACCAAAACCCACTATTTTATAAAAACTTCTAGGAAAATTGGAAGACAGTATGGGAGAGATTAGGTTTAGATTAACATCTCACGCCAAGATAAATTCAAAATGGGTGAATGACTTGAACATAAAGAAGGAAATAATAATTAAATTATGTGAACACAGAATAGTATATATGTCAGATCTTTGGGAAAGGAAAAACTTTAAAACCAAGCAAGAGCTAGAAAAATCACAAAATGTAAAGCCAATAATTTTGATTACATCAAATTAAAAAGGTTTTGTACAAATAAAAGAAATACAACCAAAATTAGAAGGAAAGCAACAAATTGTGAAACAATCTTTACAACAAAACCTCTGACAAAGGTCTAATTACTCAAATTTATAAAGAGCTAAACCAATTGTACAAAATATCATGCCATTCTACAATTGTTAAATGGACAAGGGACATGAATAGGCAATTTTCAAATAAAGAAATCAAAACTATTAATAAGCATATGAAAAGTGTTCTAAATCTCTTATAATCATAGAGATGCAAATCAAAACAACTTTGAGGTATCACATCACATCTAGCAGATTGGCTAACATGACAACAACAGAAAGTAATGAATGCTGGAGAGGATGTGGCAAAGTAGGGACATTAATTCATTGCTGTTGGGGATGTAAATTGATCCAACCATTCTGGAGGGCAATTTGGAACTATGTCCAAAGAGTGTTAAAGACTGTCTGCCCTTTGATCCAGTCAAAACACTGTTGGGTTTTTACCCCAAAGAAATAATAAGGAAAAAGACTTGTTCAAGAATATTCATAGCTGTGTTTTTTGTGTTGGCAAAAAAAAAAAACAACAAAAAAACAAAAACCTAGAAAATGAGGAGTTGCCCACTAATTACAGAATGGCTGAACAAATTATGGTATATGTTGGAGATGGAATACTATTGTGCTCAAAGGAATAATAAACTGGAGGATTTCCATGTGAACTGGAATGACCTCCAGGAATTGATGCAGAGCAAAAGGAGAAAAACCCAGAGAATATTGTACACAGAGACCGATACACTGTGGTACAATCAAATGTAATGGACTTCTCCATTTGTGGCAATGCAGTGATCCTAAACAACTTTGAGGTATCTTTGAGAAAAAAAAAACAAAAAAAAGCATTATCCACATTCAGAGGAAAAACTGTGGGAGTAGAAACATAGAAGAGAAACAACTGCTTGAATACAAGGATCGAGAGGATATGGCTGGCAATGTAGGCTCAAAATGAACATCCTAATGCAAACACCAACATGGAAATAGGTTCTGATCAAGTACACTTGTAATACCCAATGAAATTGTGTATCAGCTGTGGAAAGGATGGGAGGGTAGGGAAGGATTAAAAATAACGTGATTCTTGTAACCAAGGAATAATGTTCTAAATTGACTAAATACATTAATTCAAAAGCAAAAAAAAAAAATATTCCTTGTCTACATTCATATTGAAGGGAATACTATTTTCATTTAGTGGTTAGTGAAAAAAAAGATGTGATTTTTTTCTCCATACAAGTTCATGGACTTCACAAAATCTGTACATAGAACCCAGCTTAAAAATTCCTTTTCTTGACCATTATTTAAATATATCCTTATATATAGATAGTGTTTTATTATTGGAGCTTTAACGTGATAGCTGTATCACTTATTCTTAGCTTTCAGTTTTTCAGAGCATTGGTAGCTGAGGTAAAGATGTTTCTTTTCGTGTTATGGAGACAGTATTTGAAAACTGCCCTATATTATTTACATCTTTAATTTGTGCCCCTTCTTTAATTTTTCTTTTTCTCTTGCATAAATGTTCATGCTACTGATGAAGCACTTAACACCTCAACAATTTGCATATTGCAAATGAAATGCTCAATAAAGTGAAGATTGAATTCACTCATTAAGATATTTCTATTTTATAGAATCTATTCCAAAAAAGGGGAAAAAAGTGTCCTAAAATGTCTTCCCCCAATATCTCTGTTCTTATTTGTCTTATGAATTTATAGAATTCCTTGCATTGGATGAAATTGTGGAACTCATTGGAGGGAAGGTCCCTTGATAGCAGGGTCTAGTATTAGTTTCTAATTGTGTTTTGTTTTCTCTTTCATCCATATTTTTACCACCAGTACTCAGAACAATCCATGACATATCAACCATGTATCTATGGTCATATATCTAGTTTGTGATACAGGTAGGGATTGGTCCCAAGTCATTCTGACTTGAAGACAAACTGTCGATACAAATTAATACCACATATTTAGTTAAAGTATCATATTATATAAATATATAATCTTTAGATTATTGTTATTTTTGTCCTTTTTAAAATAAGATCCAATGAGGCATGACAAGGTGATGTCTTGACTTGTGCATTGATTGATTATGTGAGGTAGAATTGCACAAAGCTGTTGGCCTCATTCTATCTTCCAGAGTCATCAAAGACTAGTAGCAAGACAAAAATCAAAATGTTTAGTGATGGCCCAGAATGAAGTGGATGAGTTTGCCATTTTCAAAGTCTAATCAAGCTCTAAAACCTCCAAAGTGCCTGATTTAGCTACCTTCGTGGCCACTGGAACAAAATGTTCTCAACTGCCCATTCCACCAAGGGAAGTGTTCATATGCTTGGAGTAGATACACCTCTAACTCACTGATAGATTTGTGGCCTATTAATCTGGTATAACCCATATGCAAAAACAATTTTACTGAGATGTGTCTGAGTGTTCAAGAAGGATTAGCACCTTTTTTTGTGAGGGCTTGCTAAGCTCTTTTCAGGACTATTCACCTTGGGTGTCCACCTGGTGCTGAACTCTCACTGTGATTCCAAGAAGCCATAGCAATCACTTCAAATATATAGATGGTATTCCCTACCATCAAATATATAGATGGCACACCCCACCACTCACACCAAATAAAATAAATCAACAGATAATGAGTCTTTAACTATGATTGTCTAAGATGGTCCTGCCCAAAGTATGTAAATATGCTTGAGACTTGAGCCTAAGTTTCCTCATTTGTATATTTGACAGAAATATTTGGAAATAAGACATTCAATACACATTTCATCCAAAATTTTAAGCAAAGTACTTTCTAAATTTTAACTGCTCTATGAATATGAATTTTTCTTATCAGCATTGCACTTAAAGCTTTGAAAACAATAGCCAAATTTACTAAATCCATTGGTAATCATTCTTGTTCCTACTTCTATATGCCAGTAATTGAAGATTTACTTGATGATAGTGAACGCATATTTAAAAATATTTATTTTACAAAAAAAAATATTTATCCTCTTTTCACCCCCATCCTCCTTGCTAACTCTGCCCTCTTATAGCTATATCTCTACATTAAAATTTTAATATTAACAAATTGAGATATACTTTGAAGGCTTCATGTGTAAAAGCTTGGTTTCATAGTTCTTGAATTTTTGGAAAGTAGCCTTGCTCTGTGTGTGTGTGTGTGTGTGTGTGTGGCTTCACATGAATCACAAAAATCAGACTCAGTTTATCATACCCTATTTGAAAATAACTACCAATAACATATCCAGGGTCTCCAAGTATTTATATTCATATGAGATTAAAAACAAGCAACAGGACTCAAGATGATTCCTGTCAAAATGTATAACAGACTTCTATAGATATCGGTCACTATTTTTAGTGGGTAATATAATTCTTAAATTTTTTCCACCATTTCTACTTGTTCCACTTCTCAAAGGGAATTTATTGTTTTAGCCTCTGATATGATCTAAAATTTCAGATCACTGGCTCATCTCTCCTCAGTGTTAATCACTACATTATATTTTTAGTCAAAATAGTTTGGCATGTATGCCACCAAGGCCCCATAACTTTTTCACAAAATGAAACTACAATAAAGTCTCAATGTGCTTTAGAAACAATATAAAATCTATCAAAATCCCATTGTTTCAAATTATTTTCCAAAAATGGAATTAACGAAGAGATTTGGAAGATGAACCTATAGTGTCTGAGAACATAAGTAGTATGTCCACTGGACATTTGCTTTTAATCAGATACATCACACCTAGAAAGAAAGCTAGGTGGCTCAGTGGATAAATTGTCAGATATTAAGTCAGAAAGTCATCTTCCTGAGTTCAAATATGACCTCAGATATTTGATTTCTGTGTGACCCTGGGCAAGTCTCTGAACTCTGTCTGCATCAACCCTTCATCTGCAAAATGAGTTGGAAAAGGAAATGGCAGATCACTCCAGATTCTTTGATGAGAAAAGCCAAATGGTGTCATGAAGAGTCGGACAGGATTGATATTACTGAAAAATAACAGCACACTGAAATGGTTCTATTGTCACATATTTTAATATTTTTCAAGGGTGTCAATCTTGAATAGGATGAATGGCAAGCATTTGAGCAGGATTAGTCTTTCAAATTGGCATCTGCTCAACTGAGAAAATTTCAAAAACATCAAGACAGGCCACATAATCCAAATATTTCAATCCCATCTATCCTACCAACCCCTGCAATGTATTATCCTGACTGACATTCTACCATTTTAAGATTTATTACTTTCGATTTGTGCAAATCTTTAACAAGTTAAAGCCCATTCCCTAAAATGATTACTTTATTTCATTCCTTCCCTACCCCTCTTGCCAGCAAGATGCTATTAGTTTATACTCTAATGGGAATTATAGTAATTAGGTGAGAGCAAGGACCTAAGGAAATTTAGCACAAGAGACCAAATTAAAGGGATATCGGTATACTAGGAAAGAGAAGAGCACTGAATGGAACTAGAGCCCCCAAATAAACTGTATAACAATTTTACCATGGGATGAAAGTTCAAGTAAATTTTAGACAGATTTGATGATTTCCAAGTTTGATACCTATTTTGATGTTCAAAGAGAAAAGCTCAAAATACTTTTTATATAGTCACTCAATATGTACTGACTGACATTTAGTGGGTAGTTCTACAATTAAACATTGGACTAATATAAAGAAAGAAAAATAAATTTAATGAACTTGTCCAGAGAAATTTCTAATGACTCCAGAAAACTGAAAGGAAAGTTTTATCTTATTAGGCTTAGCTCCTCCAATTTAATAAAAAAATCATTTTTTCTAGGCCCATAAATTTTATCTATTATCTCAAGTTGTTAGTTATTTCTATGAGTTCCTTGTTAATTATGTAGTAATAAACATATTACTCCACAAACAACTCAATAAACAATAAACAAACTCAATTTGTATGTATTATATAGAATAATAGCCTTTTATTAATGGGAACACACTAGGGAAAGATACTTAGCTAGATCTCTGGGTGATCAACAGTTCTATTATTATATGAAGACCAGGCCCCCTGCCAAACACCCAAATATCAAAAAAATTATCATCTTTGATTTTGCATTTATACATTATCTCTATTTCTCACAAATCAGGATTTTCTCACTTTGTTATACCCAACTAAACTGTTGTAAAGCTTTGTACTTCTCTAAGATAACTCACAGTGGAAAGGTTCTCTTATGACCTGAATGTGCATGTGATGAGAGGTAAATTGATTAATGTAGGCAAAAATGGGATTCAGAGTCAGAGTAGCTGAATGGAAATCCTAGCTCTGTTGCTTAGTGTTTGGGTGTCATTGGGCAAGTCACTTAATAACTCTCAGAGCCTTGGTTGCTCATCTGCAGTTTCAGGAAAGCTGGTTAAATTATCCCCAAGGATATTTCCAACTTTCATTTAAATTATTCTATTCTGAAGAACATTCTGTTCATAAACTAAAATTATTTAAATACAAATTTGAAAAAATACTGTAATTGAATATTAATTTTTATTTGGAAATGGGCAAATTCACAATTAATGTATATTGGGTAATCAATATGAGTTATTATTTTTTTGAATAGTGAACATCAATTTAGTAAATTAAGATCCTCTTCTGTATGAATGGTAAGAGGTTGAGATCAAGGATATTTGAAAAAGAGGGTTACTGGGCCTCTGGTCAAGATGGTGGCTTAGAAGCAGCAAAAGTTCAGACCTCTAAAAACCCTTCTTTACTGATCACAAATTGAATGCTCCTAGGGGACTAAAATTCAAACTTAACAACAGGACAGATGCGGGGAACTCTCCATCTGGACTCAAATCAAAAGGAATGCCCCCCCCCAAGCCAGAATCCTAGATTACTCAGGTATAAGGGTAAAGCAGAAGGAAGGTCCCAGGACCCCTCCCCCCCCCAACACAGAGCACTGAGCCCACAGCAGCAGTGGGAACCTCAGGGCCAGCAAAAGGGCCTCAGGGCCATTTGTTCTGAAGGGCGCAACTTGAAAGCAACCTGGGCCAGTCTCAGGGTGTCCAACAGAGACAATATGATAGAAGCCTGAGGGAGACAGGGGGAGCCTGTAGATCCATGGCTGGGTCCTTCCATCAGAGTCTCACTGGAGGTTTTTGCCTCCAGGCATATCCAGACCAACCCAGCTGAACCTAACTCCAGCAGGTGCCCTCCCTCAGACCTCCTGTCCTCTGAAAGGACAGGAATCTTAGGGCCAGCAAAGGCACTGAGGTACCTTGCAGACAGTGCTGTGCCAGGCTCAGAGCATGGAAGTAAGGCAGAGGAGAAGCAACTGGTGGGAACTGAGAGCAGTAACACCTGAAATGCTGGCAGGCAGGGGAGGGCAGACCCTGGGCTTCCCTGAGAAGACAGCACAGCTATGGAGAAGGGAAAATTTACCTACGGCTAAAGCCTCGGACCATCAGACAGATACATTAAGATCCAGTCCTCCTCACTCAGATTTCTGACTGGAAAGGGGAAGAAAAACCATAAAGATGGCAAATAGTACAGAAGTACAAAAGCCTCAAAGCACCAAGGAAAGCAAGAAGAAGGGGGAGACTTTGGACACGTTTTATGGAACAAAAATACAAAATACAGTAGAGATAGAAGAGGAAACACAAACAAATGCTTCAGAATCTTCCAAAGGAAATGGAAATTCTCCACAAACTCTTGAAGGATATAAATCAGAAATTATCAAAAAGATGGAAGCCTTCTGGCAGGAAAAATGGGAAACAATGCAAAAGAAACTCAGCAATCAGAGACACCAAAATATACCAATGCAGAAACAGCTTGAAGCCTCAAAAAACAGGTCAGACCAAACTGAAAAGGAAAACCAGTCCTTAAAGGTCAGAATCAGGCAACTGGAAAACAATGATCTTGCAAAAGAGTAAGAATTGATACAGCAAAGTCAAAAGACTAAAGAATTAGAAGATAACATCAAGTATTTCACTGACAAGGTGACAGACCTGGAAAACAGAGGAAGAAGAGACAATATGAGAATCATTGGCTTACCAGAAAAGCCAGAAATAAATACTAATCTCGACATCAAAATACAGGATATCATCAAAGAAAACTGCCCAGAGATTCTAGAACAAGGGGAAAAATATGCATTGAAAGAGTTCACAGAACATCCTGTATAATAAATCCCCAAAAGACAACTCCCAGGAATGTAATTGCCAAATTCCAAAGCTTCCAAGCAAAAAAAAATCTTACAAAAAGCCAGAAAAAGACAATTTAGATATAAAGGAACACCAATCAGAGTCACACAGGACCTAGCAATTTCCACTCTAAATGACCATAAAGCATGGAACATTAAATTCAGAAAAGCAAGAGAGCTGGGTCTTTAACCAAGAATCAGCTATCCATCAAAAGTGACTATATACTTCCAGGGGAAAGTATGGGTATTCAACAAAATACAAAATTTCCAAGTTTTAGTAAATAAAAGACCAGAGCTCTGGGAAAGATTGATATCCAAACATAAAGAGCAAGTGAAACATGAAAAGGAAAATATAAAGGAAAGGGAACAGGAGAAAAATGCTGTTTTTTTATTCAAACTCTCTTCTATAAGGACTATATTTATATCAATTTATATATATATTAATATGTAGGGAAAATGTAATATAACTAAAAAATTGTATGCATCATTAGAGTAGTAAGAAGAATCACACATTGGTAAAGTTTGGGGCATCAAGATGATATAGAGAAAGGGGGGCAGAGAAAGGAAAAAGGAGGGGGGTAATCATTGATGGTACTAAGATATACTACAAGAAATAGAAAAAAAACTAGAATAATCTTTCTCACACAAAGATACACATGGGAAGAGGAGGGGAAGAATTCATCTATAAGAAGGAGAGAAAGAGAGTTTTTACTTAAACCTTACTCTCAGTGAAATCAATTCTGAGAGGGAAGAACATCCAGATCCATTGGGATCTTGAATTTTATCTTATCCAACAGGGTAAGGGTAAGGGAAAACCAAGGGGGTGTGGGGGAGGGAATACAAAAAGGGAGGGAAGGGGAGGGGGGAGAGGAAGGGAAAAAAGGAAGGGCCTAGAAAGGGAAACATATCAAGGGAGGGGATTAGGGGGACTGATTTAAAGTAAATCACTGGCTTAAAAGTTTGTAGCTAAAGAAGAAAGGTCAGAATTAGGGGGAGGATATCAAAATGCCAGGGACTCCACAAGTCACAATCATAACTTTGAACATGAATGGGATGAACTCACCCATAAAATGTAGATGAATAGCAGAATGGATTAGAATCCAAAACCCTACCATATGTTTTCTTCAAGAAACACACATGAGGCAGGTAGACACTCACAAGGTCAGAATTAAGGGATGGAGTAAGACCTTCTGGGCCTCAGCTAATAGAAATAAGGCAGGAGTTGCAATCATGATATCTGACAAAGCCAAAGCAAACATAGACCTCATTAAAATGGATAGGGAATGTAAATATATTTTGTTAACAGGGACTATAGATAATGAGGAAATATCAGTAATCAACATGTATGCACCAAATAGTATACACCCAAATTTCTAAAGGAGAAATTAGGAGAATTGAAGGAGGAAATACAGTAAGGCCATATTAGTAGGAGATTTGATACAACCACTATCAAATTTAGATAAATCAAATAAAAAATAAATAAGAAAGAGATAAAGAGGTGAATGAAATCTTAGAAAAATTAGAATTAATAGTCATATGGAGAAAAATACATAGGGACAAAAAGGAGTACACTTTCTTCTCAGTACCACATGGCACATTCACAAAGATTGACCATACACTAAGTCACAGAAACATGGATGCAAATGCAGAAAAGCAGAAATAATAAATGCAGCCTTTTCAGATCACAAGGCAATAAAAATATTTATCAGTAAGGGTACATGGAGAGCCAAATCTAAAATTAATTGGAAATTAAATAATATGATACTCCAAAACCAGTTATTTAGAGAAGAAATCATATAAACAATTAATAATTTCATGAGGAAAATGAAAATGGTGAGACATCCTTTCAAACCTTATGGGATGCATCCAAAGCAGAAATCGGAGGAAAATTCATATCCCTGAGTGCATATATTAAAAAACTAGGCAGTGCAGAGACCAATGAATTGGAAATGCAAATCAAAAAACTTGAAAGTGAACAAATTAAAAACCCCCAGAAGAAAACCAAAATAGAGATCCTAAAAATTTAGCAAAAAATTAATAAAATTGAAAGTGATAGAACTATTGAACTAATAAATAAGAGGTTGGAACTTTGATAAAACAAACAAAATAGAAAAAGTACTGGTTAATCTAATTTAAAAAATGGATAGAAGAAAAGCAAATGAATAGGATTAAAGATGAAAATGGGGACATCACCTCCAATGAAGAGGAAATAAAGGCAATCATTAAAAATTACTTTGCCCAATTGTATAGCAATATATATATATACTAATCTAGGCGATATGGATAAATATTTACAAAATATAAACTGCCAAGACTAACAGAAGGAGAAATAGAATTCTTAAATTATCTCATATCAGAAAATGAAATCCAACAGGCCATCAAAGAACTCTGTAAGAAAAAATACCCAGGGCATGATGGATTCACAAGTGAATTCTATCAAACATTCAAAGAACAGATAATCCCAATACCATACAAACTATTTGACAAATTAAGCAAAGAGGGAGTTCTACCAAACTCCTTTCATGACACAAATATGGTAATGATTCCAAAGCCGGGCAGGTCAAAAACAGAGAAAGAAAATTATAGAATAATCTCCTTAATGACTATAGATGCAAAAATCTTAAATAGGATACTAGTATAAACACTTCAGCAAGTGACCAGAAGGATCATTCACCATGATCAATTAGGATTCATACTAGGGATGCAGGGCTGGTTCAATATTAGGATAACTATCCACATAATTGACCATATCAACAAACAAACCAACCAAAAAAACACATGATTATTTCAATAGATACAGAAAAAGCATTTGATAAAATACAACACCCATTCCTATTAAAAACACTAGAAAGCATAGGAATAGAAGTGTCACTCCTAAAAATAATAAACAGTATATATCTAAAACTATCAGCTAAAAACATCTGCCATGAGGATAAACTAGATGCATTCCAAATAAGATCAGAAGTGAAACAAGGATTCCCATTATCATCTCTATTATTTGTCATTGTACTAGAAACACAAGCAGTAGCAATTGGAGAAGAAAAAGAAATTGAAGGCATTAAAATAGGCAAGGAGGAGACCAAGTTATCGCTTTTTGCAGATGACATGATGTTCTACTTAAAAAACCCTAGAGATTCAACCAAAAAGCCAACACAGTTCAGCAGCAAGAACTAGAAAGAGAAACCCCATTCAAAATCACCTTAGACAAAATAAAATACCTAGCAATCTATCTCCCGATATAAACACAGGAATTATATGAACACAACTACAAAACACTCTCCACACAACTAAAACTAGACTTGAAGAATTGGAAAACCATTAACTGCTCATGGGTAGGACAAGCCAATATAATAAAAATGACTATCCTACCCAAACTTATCTATCTCTTTAGTGCCATACCCACTTCCAAAATTTTTTTACTGATTTAGAAAAAAAAATAACAAAGTTCATTTGGAAGGACAAAGGATCAAGGATATACAATGAAATAATGAAAAAAAACCTACAAAGGAAAGGGGCCTTGCAGTCCCAGATCTCAAACTATATTATAAAGCAGCAGTCATCAAAACAATTTGGTACTGGCTAAGAGACAGAAAGGAGGATCAGTGGAATAGACTGGGGGTAAGTGACATCAGCCAGACAGTAAAAGATAAGCCCAAAGATCCCAGGTCTTGGGACAAAAATCCACTATTTGATAAAAACTGCTGTGAAAATTGAAAGACAGTGTGGGAGAGATTAGGATTGGATCAACACTTCACACCTTACACCAAGATAAATTCAAAATGGGTGAATGACTTGAACACAAAGAAGGAAACTCTAAGTAAATTAGTCAAACACAGAATAGCATACATGTCAGACCTTTGGGAAGGGAAAGTCTTTAAAACCAAGCAAGACTTAAAAAGAGTCACAAGATGTAAAATAAGTAATTTTGACTAAATCAAATTAAAAAGTTTTTGTACAAACAAAACCAATGTAACCAATATTGGAAGGGAAGCAACAAATTGGGAAACAATCTTCATAAAAACCTCTGACAAACGTTTAATAACTCAATCTTATAAAGAGCTAAGCCAATTGTACAAAAAATCAAGCCATTCTCCAATTGATAAATTGGCAAGGGACATGAATAGACAGTTTTCAGATAAAGAAATCAAAACTATTAATAAGGACATGAAAAAATCTTCTAAATCTTTTATAATCAGAGAGATTCAAATAAAAACAACTCTTGAGTATCACCTCACATCTAGCAGATTGTCTAACATGACAGCAAAGGAAAGTAATGAATGCTGGAGGGGATGTGGCAAAGTAGGGACATTAATTCATTGCTGTTGGGGATGTAAATTGATCCAATCATTCTGGAGGGCAATTTGGAAGTATGCCCAAAGGGTGATAAAAGACTTTCTGCCCTTTGATCCAGCCACTGCTGGGTTTATACCCCAAGGAGTCAATAAGGAAAAAAGACTTGTACAAGAATAAGCATAGCTGTGCTCTTTGTGGTGGCCAAAAATTGGAAAATGAGGGCATGCCCTTCAATTGGAGAATGGTTGAACAAATTTTGGTTTATGTTTGTGATGGAATACTATTGTGCTAAAAGGAATAATAAAGTAGAGGAATTCCAGGGAGACTGGAACAACCTCCAGGAAGTGATTCAGAGCGAAAGTAGCAGAACCAGGAAAACATTGTACACAGAGACTGATACACTGTGGTACAATCGAAGGTAATGGACTTCTCCATTAGTGTCAATGCAATTTCCCTGAACAATCTGCAGGGATCTAAAAAATCCTATCCACAAGCAGAGAATAAACTGTTGTAGTACAAACACCAAGAAAATGCAACAACATGGAAATGGGTTTGAATTAAGAACACTTGTGATACCCAGTTGAATCATGCATCGGCTATGGGAGAGGTGGTGAGGGGGTTGGGGGGGGAGAGGAAAAGAAATGATCTTTGTCTCCAAAGAATAATGTTTGGAATTTACCAAATAAAATAATGTTTAAAAAAAAGAAAAGAAAAACATGATTACTAATAGATTATCAACTTTTTTGAGAGATTCTTTTAATCAAACTAATTTATTTTCAAGTTATTACGTTTTATATTGGAAATGAGACTATCTGAAAAGCAAAGGTTAAAATTAAATAAACATTCTCTTGGCTTCATGTAATTCTCTTGTATTATTAACCAGTTGTGCTGGATATTAAATAACTCAATTTTGTAGAAGAGAAAAATAAGCATTTATGAAAGAGGTCAGTCTAGGGAGTCATACAAGCATAATCCCATGAATGAAGGTTGTCTATTTTTTAAAATTTAATTAATTAACTAATTAAGAATATTTTCCATGGTGACATGATTTATAATCTTTCCCTCCTCTACCCCGACCCCTGACCTCTCCTATAATCAACATGCAATTCCATTGGTTTTTACATGTGTCATAGATCAAGACCTATTTCCATATTTTTGATATTTTCTCTTGGGTAATCATTTAGAGTCTATATCCCCAATCATATCCCCATCAAACCATGGGATCAAGGAGTAGTTTTTCTTCTGTGTTTCTATTCTCAAAGTTCTTCCTCGGAATGTGGATACTGTTCTTTCTCATAAGTCCCTCAGAATTGTCCTGGATCATTGCATTGCTGCTAATAGAGACATCCATCACATTAGAATGCACCATATGTATCTGTATCTGTGTATAATGTTCTCCTGGTTCTGTTCCTTTCACTCTGCATAATTTCCTGGAGGTCGTTCCAGTTCACATGGAATTCCTCTAGTTCATTTTTTCTTCTGGCACAATAGTATTCCATCACCAACAGATATCACAATTTATTCAGCCATTACCTAATTGAAAGACATACCCTCATTTTCCAAATTTTGCCACCACACAGAGCTCAGCTATAGATAACTTTGAACAAGCTATTTTTTCTTTATGATTCCATTGGGATATAAACATAACAGTTAGTATAGACAGATAAAAGGGCAGGTGTGCTTTTACCACCCTTTGAGCATAGATCCAAATTGCCATGCAGAATGGTTTGATCAATTCACAACTCCAACAGCAAGGCATTAATGTCCCAACTTTGCCACATCCCCTCCATCATTCAGTACTTTCCTTTGCTGTCATTTTAGTCAATCTGCTAGGTATGATGTGGTGGCTCAGAGTTGTTTTGATTTTCATTTCTCTGATTATAAGAGATTTGGGACACTTTTTTCATGTGCTTATTAGTAGTTTTGATTTCCTGACCTGAAAATTGCCTATTCATGTTCCTTGCCCATTTATGAATTAGAGATTGGCTTGATTTTTTTTATATTTTATTTGATCAATTCCAAGCATTATTCATTAAAGACATAGAGCATTTCCTTTTCCTCCCCCCAAACCCCATAGCCGACACATAAATCCACTGGGCATTACATGTTTTCTTGATTTGAACCCATTGCTATGTTGATAATATTTGCATTAGAGTGTTCATTTAGAGTCTCCCCTCTGACATGTCCCCTCAACCACTGTATTCAGGCAGTTGCTTTTCCTTGGTGTTTCTACTCCCATAGTTTATCCTGTGCTTATGAATAGTGTTTTTTTTTTCTCCTAGATCCCTTCAAATTGTTCAGGGACATTACACCGCCACTAATGGAGAAGTCCATTACGTTCGATTATACCACAGTGTATTAGTCTCTGTGTACAATGTTCTCCTGGTTCTGCTCCTCTCGCTCTGCATCACTTCCTGGAGGTTGTTCCAGTCTCCATGGAACTCCTCCACTTTATTATTCCTTTTAGCACAATAGTATTCCTTCACCAACATATACCACAATTTGCTCAGCCATTCCCCAATTGATGGGCATCCCCTTGTTTTCCAGTTTTTGGCCACCACAAAGAGCGCAGCTATGAATATTTTTGTACAAGTCTTTTTGTCCATTATCTCTTTGGGGTACAGACCCAGCAGTGCTATGGCTGGATCAAAGGGTAGACATTTTTAGGAATTCTAGTTTGGTTTTCAGCTGGGGGTTTTAATTTGGTCGCTTTTGAGTTTTTTCATTTGCATTTTTAATTGATTGATCTCTGCTCTCCCTAGTTTGTTAATATAAGCATTCAGGGATATGAATTTACCTTTGATTAAAGCTTTGGCTGCATCCCAAAAGGTTTGAAAGGATGTCTCGCCATTGTCATTTTCCTCGATGAAATTATTAATTGTTTCTATGATTTCTTCTTTAAACGATTTTGGAGTATCATATTGTTTAATTTCCAATTGGTTTTTGATTTGGTTTTCCATGTACCATTACTAATCATTATTTTTATTGCCTTGTGATCTGAGAAGGCTGCATTCATTATTTCTGCTTTTCTGCATTTGGGTGCTATGTTTCTGTGACCTAATGTATGGTCAATTTTTGTGAATGTGCCATGTGGTGCTGAGAAGAAGGTGTATTCCTTTTTATCCCTATTTATTTTTCTCCATATGTCTATTAATTCTAATTTTTCTAAGATTTCATTCACTTCTTTTACCTCTTTCTTATTTATTTTTTGATTTGATTTATCTAAATTTGAAAATGGTTGGTTTAAGTCTCCCACTAATATGGTTTTACTGTCTATTTCTTCCTTCAATTCTCCTAGTTTCTCCATTAGAAAGTTGGGTGCTATATTATTTGGTGCATACATGTTGATTAATGATATTTCCTCATTATCTAAAGTCCCTTTTAACAAAATAAAATTACCTTCCCTATCCCTTTTGATCAGGTCTATTTTTGCATTGGCTTTATCAGATATCATGATTACCACTCCTGCCTTCTTTCTGTCAGTTGAGGCCCAGAATGTCTTACTCCATCCTTTAATTTGGGCCTTGTGGGTGTAAACCCACCTCATGTGTGTTTCTTGAAGACAACATATGGTAGCCTTTTGGATTCTAATCCATTCTGCTATTCATCTACATTTTATGGGTGAGTTCATCCCATTCACATTCAAAGTTATGATCGTCATTTGTGGACTCCCTGGCATTTTGATATCCGTCCCTAATTTTAACCTTTTCTAATTTGGCTCTACCTTTTAGTCCAGTGATTTACTTTGAACCAGTCCCCCTTGTCCCCCCCCCCTTGTTGTTTCCCTTTTTAGTCCCTCCCTTTTTGTTCCTTCTCCCTCCCCCCTCTCTTTCCCTCCCTTTTTGTTTTCCCTCTCCCCCTTCCCCCTTGGTTTTCCCTTCTCCCTACCCTTGTTGGGTAAGATAGAATTCAAGATCCCAATGGATCTGGATGTTTTTCCCTCTCAGATTTGATTTTCCTGAGATTAAGGTTTAAGTAAAAAAAACACTCTTCCTCTCCTCCTTATAGGAGTTTTCTTCCCCTCCCCTTCCCATGTGAATCTTTGTGTGAGAAAGATTATTCTATTTGGTCTTTCTTTACCCCCTATTTATACATTACATTTCTCCCACATGTTAGTATACTTAGATTGATATAAATGTAGTCCTTATAGAAGAGAGTTTGAGGAAAAGGAGAAGATAACATTTTTCTCCTTTCCCCTTTCCTTAATATTTACCTTTTCAGGTATTCCTTGCTCTTTGTTTTTCGGTATCAAACTTTCCAGAGAGCTCTGGTCTTTTCTTTGCAAAAAGTTGGAAGTCTTCTATTGTGTTGAATGCCCATACTTTCCCTTGGAAGTATATAGTCAGTTTTGCTGGATAGCTGATTCTTGGTTGAAGACCCAGCTCTCTTGCCTTTCTGAAGATCATGTTCCATGCCTTACGATCATTCAGGGTAGAACTTGCAAGGTCTTGTGTGACCCTGATTGGCATTCCTTTATATCTAAATTGTCTTTTTCTGGCTTCCTGTAGGATTTTTTCTTTTGTTTGAGAGCTTTGGAATTTGGCAATTACATTCCTGGGAGTTGTCTTTTGGGCATTTAGTGTAGAAGGTGTTCTGTGAGCTCTATCAATGGCTGTATTACCCCCTTGTTGTTGAATCTCTGGGCAATTTTCTTTGATTATATTTTGTATCACGATGTTGAGTTTGCTGTTTATTTCTGCCTTTTCTGGAAGTCCAGTTATTCTGAAATTATCTCTTCTCCCTCTATTTTCCAGATCTGTCACCTTGTCAGTGAGTTATTTTATGTTCTCTTCTAATTTCTTGGTATTTTGGCTTTGCTTTATTAATTCTTACTCTTTTACACAATTGTTATCTTCCAGCTGCCTGATTCTGGCCTTTAAAGCCTGGCTTTCCTTTTCAGTTTGGTCACACCGGTTTTGTAGATGCGTGAATTTCTTTTGCATTATTTCCCACTTTTCCTCCCAGACGGCTTCCATCTTTTTGGTCATTTCTGATTCAAATTCTTCATGGGATTGTGGAGAGTTTCCATTTCCTTTGGAAGGTTTCAGGGCATTTTCATGTGTATCGTCTTCTATCTCCTCTGTATTTTGTATTTTTTGCTCCATAGAATGTGTCCAGTGTCGCCCATTTCTTCTTATTTTTCTTGGGATTTGGGGGCTTCTGTGCTTCTGTGGAGTTTGCCATCTCTGAATGGGGAGGATTAGCTTTTCTTCTCTCTGTCTAGTGTTCAGAGGCTTTAGTCCTGGGCAGATTGTCGGTTCTATGAGCTTTCCCTGGGTTAAACTGGGTATGCCTTAAGGCAATGACTTTCACTGGATCTGGAATGGAAGGGTCGGACCAGGGGGCCACACTCTCCCGCAGATCTCTCTTTTTCCCTGCTTCTAAGGTGCCCCCTCGACTGGACTGGGTCGGGTTGCTTTCTGGAAGTTGCCTTCAAAATACCTGGCCGTGAGGCCATCTTGCTGGCCCTGAGGTTTGCTGTTGTTTCAGAGGACCCTGCTCTCTGCGGGGGAAGGGGCCACGGCTTCCCAGAGCTCCGAGGGCAGTGACTTTTACTGAGACTTGGATAGCAGGATCCAGCTGGTGAGGCTGTCTTGCCCTCCCTGAGAGTTGCTGTTGTTTCAGACGACCCTGCTCTCTGAGGGGGGTGGGGCTGAGGCTTCCCAGAGCCTTGGACTCTGAACTTCTACCCCTTAGGTCCAAGTGATCTCAGGTTCTGGCTTTTGACGGGGGTCGTACCTTTTGATCCAGGTCCAGGTCCAGGAGGAGGATTCCCAGGGTCTATGCTGTTCATCGTTTTGAATTTCGGCACCTTAGGAGCTTATAGTTTGAGATTGATTGGGAAGGGTTTTCTGGAGATCTGAACTTTAGCTTTCTCTAAGCCGCCATCTTGACTCTGGCTTGATTTTTTGTACAATTAATTAAGATCCTTAAATATTTGGGATTGAGACCTTTGTTAGAGGTTTTTATAATGAAGATTTTCATGCAATTTGTTGTTTCCCTTCTAATTTTGGTTTCTTTGGTTTTGTTTGTACAAAACCTGTTTTAATGTAATGTATTTGAAATTGTTCATTTTATATTTTGTAATTTTTTCTAAGTCTTGCTTGGTCTTAAAATTTTTTGTTTCCCAAATATCTGACAAGTATAATATTCTGTGTTCACTTAATTTACTTAGTTTTCTGCTTTATATTCAAGACATTCACCCATTCTGAATTTATCTTAATATATGGTGTGAGATGTTGTTCTAAGCCTAATGTTTCCCAGACTGTTTGCCAATTTCCCCAGTAGGTTTTTGTTCAATAGTGGATTTTTGTCCCCAAAGATTGGATTTATGGGTTTATCATAGATTATCTTTCTGAGGTCACTTATCACAAGTCTACTACACTGATCCTCCCTTCTGTCTCTTAGCTAGTACTATATTGTTTTTATTAGCATTGCATTATGGTGCCATTTGCCATCTAGTACTATAGGTTATGTTCCTTCCCATTTTTTTCATTATTTTCCTTGATATTCTTGATCATTTGTTCTTCCATATTAAATTTGTTATATTTTTTTTCTGTCAGCAAAAAAAAAAAATTCTTGGTAGTTTCATAGGTATAGCACTGAATAATTAAATTAATTTGGATAGTATGGTCATTTTTATTATGTTAACTCATCCTACCCATGGGTAATTAAATGTTTTCCAATTGTTTAAATCTAGTTTTAATTGTGTGGAAAGTGTTTTGTAGTTGTGTTCATATAATTCCTGTTTTTGTCTTGGCAAATAGATGCCTAATATTTTATATTGCCTAGGGTGTTTTTAAATGGAATTTCACTTTCTAACTCTTGCAGCTGTTACATTTTGGAAATACATAGAAATGCTCATGGATCTTGTCAGTTCATTTTGTATCCTGAAACCTTGGTAATGTTCTTGATTATTTCCATTAGTTTTTTAGTGAATTCTCGACTCTTTAAAAGAGACCATCATATCATCTGCAAAGAGTGATAGCTTAGTCTCTTCTTGCCTATTTTAATACCTTCAATTATTTTTTATTCTCTAATTGCTACTGCTAGTGTTTCTGGTACCATGTTAAATAATAGAGGTTATAATGGACTTCCTTGTTTCACTCCTGATCTTATTGGGAAGACTTCTAGTTTGTCCCCATTGCAGATGATGTTTGCTAATGGTTTGAAATATAAACTGTTTATTATTTTCAGGAAAGGTCCTTCTATTGCTATACTTTCTAGTGTTTTCAGTAGGGTTTGGTGTTGTATTTTGTCAAAGGCATTTTCTGCATCTATTGAGATAATCATGTGATTTTTGTTGTTTTGCTTATTAATATGGTCAATTATATGGATTTTTTTCTAATATTCAAACATCCTTGCATTTCTGGAATAAATCTAACTTGATCATAATGAATAACCCTCATCACTTGGAGGAGTCTTTTTGCTAGTATTCTATTTAAGATTTTTACATCTATGTTCAATAAGGAGATTGGTCTATAATTTTCTTTCTCTGTTTTTGATCTGACTGGCTGTGGAATCAGTAACATATTGTGTCATGAAAGGAATTTGGACGAACTCCTTTGATTATCTTATCAAATAGTTTCTATAATATTGGGATTAGTTGTTCTTTAAATCTTTGATAGATTTCACTTGTGAATCCATCAAACCTTGGGGATTATTTCTTAGGGAGTTCTTTGATGGCTTGTTCAATTTCTTTTTTCTGAAATGAGATTATTTAAGTACTATATTTCCTCTTCTGTTAAACTAGGCAATTTATATTTTTGTAAATATTCACCCATATTTTTAGATTGTCATTTTTATTGTCATATAATTGGGCAAAATATTTTAATGACTGCCTTAATTTCCTCTTCATTACAGGTGAAGTCTCCCTTTTCATCTTTGATACTTTTAATTTTGTTTTCTTCTTTCCTTTTTTTTAATTAAATTAATTTATACTTTATTTTATTTGTCTTTTCAAAATACCAACTTCTGATATTTTTTATTAATTCAATACTTCTTTTACTTTTGATTTTATTAATTTCTCCTCTGATATTTAGGATAAATAATTTAATTTTTGTCTGTAGAATTTGAATTTGTTCACTTTATAGTTTTTTTTTTAATTTTGCATGCCCAATTCATTAATCTTTTCTCTATCAAATTGGTTAATATATGCATTTAATGATATATATATATATATATATATATATATATATATTTTCCCCTGAATACTGCTTTGGCTGCATCCCATAGATTTTGATGGGGTGTCTCCTCAATGTCATACTCTTCATTGAAATTATTAATTTTCTCTATTATTTGTTATTTGACTAACCATTTCTGGTGAATCATATTATTTAATGTTCTATTAATTTTATTTGCTTTTCCATTTAGTCTTACTAAGTATTATTTTATTGCATTATGATTTTAAAAGTTTGCACTCATTATTTCTGCTCTTTTGAGCTTGTTTGCCATGTTTTTATGCCATAGTACGTGATCAGTTTTTGTGACTGTACCTTGTGTTACTGAAAAGAAGGTGTATTCCTTTCTGTTCATATTTATTTTTCTCCATTTTTCTGAAGATTTCATTCACTTCTCTTTCCACTTTCTTATCTATTTTTTGGTGTGATTATTCTAGATCAGACAGAACTCTTATTATTATAATTTTACTATCTATCTTCTTAATTTCTACTGTTTTCGCCTTTAGAATTTTGGATGCTATACCTTTTTTTTTTTGCATACATGTTAAGTACTGATGTTTCCTCCTTGTCTATACAGCCTTTTATCAGGATATAATTATCTTCCCTAGCTCTTTAAATCAGATCTATTTTTACTCTGGCTTTATCAGATATCATACTTGTGACTCCTGAATTCTTTTTCTCAGTTGATGCCCAATAGATTTTGCTCAAGCCTTTTACCTTTATCCCTGTATTTCTTGTACACAACCTATTGTAGGTTTTGTTTTCCAATCCACTCTGCTATTTGCTTCTCTTTTATGGGTGAGTTCACTTACCACTTGTGTATTCCCCAATATTTTGATTTCCTCTCCTATTCTTGCCCCATCTTCTTTTTCTATTTCCTTCTACTCCAGTGGTTTTATTTTAATCAATTTGCCCAATTACCACCCTTATTTTACTTCCCTTTCAACACTTTTTATTCAACTCTTCTTATTTTTTAGAGTCTAATAAATTTTCCTCTCCCTTTTGTACTGTTCCCTTATCCCCTGTCCCCCTTTATTTTTTCCCTCTCAACTTCACTCAAGGGTAAAATAGAATTTGATACCCCAATGATACCCAATCTTCCTTCTCAGAAATTATTCCACTGAGAGTAAGGTTTGAATATTATCTATTAGCATTCTCTCCTTCTCCTCTTTATAATTGTTTTCTTCCCCTTGCCCTCATGTGCATCTCTTTTTGTGGTATAGGTTATCCTAATTTTCTTAGTTCTTTAAGTTTATCTTGGTGCCATCTTCTATTCCCCAACTTTTCTTTTACTGCACATCATATAAACCACTGAGTACCCCAGTCATTACCTATGAATAATTCTTCTAAATACTATAATAGTGAATACAATTTTTGAGAGTTACAAAGAACATTTTTCCATGTAGGAACATAGTTTGAACTTATTGAAACAAAGAAAAAAAAAGAAAAATACTTTTTTCCCTCCTCTCTTTTTAATTTACCTTTTCATGTTTCTCTTGTTGTTTTTTTGTTTGTTTGTTTGTTTGTTTTTGTATTTGAATATCAAGCTTTCCATTTCCTTCTGGTATTTTCTTTACAAATATTTGGAAATATTCTATTTTGTTGAATGCCTATACTTTCCCCTGGAAGTATATAGTTACTCTTGATGGGTAGATGATCCTTGGTTGTAGACACAATTCTCTTGTCTTTCTGAATATCATATTCCCAGCCTTGTGGTCCTTTAGTGTAGAGGCTGCCAGATCCTGTGTAATTCTTATTGGTGCTTCTTGATATCTGAAATGTCTCTTTCTGGCTACTTAAAATATTTTCTCCTTATCGTGGAAGCTCTTGAATTTGGAAATTACATTCCTAAGGGTTGTCTTTTGAGGATTTAATATAGAGAGTGATCTATGAACTCTTTCAATGTCTATTTTGCTCTTGTTGAAGAATATCAGGGCAGTTTTCCTGTATAATTTCTTCTAGTATGATGATCAAGGTTTCTGTTTATTTCTGGGTTTTCAAGTAGACCTATGATTCTCAAGTTGCCTCTTCTTGATCTGTTTTCCAAATCATTGATTTTCTCAAGGAGATAATTCGTGTTACCTTCCATTTTGTTAATGTTTTGAATTTTCTTTATTGATTCTTACTGTTTTGAGAGATCATTAGCTTCTACTTGCCCAATTCTAGTCTTTCAAAACTGTTTTTTTTATATAATCTTTTGATTTTGCTTTTTGGTTTGGTCTATCCTGCTTTTCATGACTTCCTAGCAGGTGATTTCTGGTCTTCAATTTGCTAATCATTTCTTTTGGTTTCTGGCTTCTGTTTTTAGTGGGGGCTCTGTCTTTTAATCTTCTATTCTCTTTTTGAACTATCTCCCACTTTTCTTGTCAAGTTTCTCCTATCTTTTTAACTTGGATCTTCAATTCCAACCTGATTTCTTGGAGAGCTTGTAATCAATTTCCATTTTTTTAATGTTTGGATGTGTTTACTTGTTTGTCTTCTTCTGCTATCTCCTCTGTAGTTTGGTGTTTCTCTAAGTAGAAATTATGCAGAGTAAAAGTCTTTTTTTTATTTTTTTGGTAGTTATAGATTTTAATTTTTTGGCATTTCTGGCAATTGCTATGTTAGTTTTTTCTTTCTTTCCCAACCAGAAGTATGAGTGAGGATGGCATGCAGATCTCTGTGTATTGAGCTTCAGTGAAAATTTTTCCTGAGGCTATTTTTTGAGTCTCCTTAGCAGTGTCTGCTGTATGTAGCCCTGCACTGTCTCTTCTCTCAAGCTCTGCATTCCTCAGTCTCCTGGGGACCCAAGTTTTGCTGCTGTAAGGGGCAAGTCTGTGGTGGACTCAGCCAACCATTGAGAACCTAGAGATTACTCTTCAGATATGTGAGTGTGGAGGGTGGCAAGTCTCTGTGTTGAACTCCAGAGAGAGTTTTGCCTTGAGGTTATTTTGTGTCTCTGTGGCTTTAGGTGAGCTGTCTCTCTCTCTCTCTCTCTCTCTCTCTCTCTCTCTCTCTCTCTCTCTCTCTGCCCAATCTCCATGCCCTATCTCCATGTTTCCTCAACCTCCTGGGTTCCCTAATCTCACTGCTCTTTGGGATAAGTCTTCAGTGACCTTATCTAGTCCCTCCAAAAACCTAGAGGATGCCCCACGCTGGCTCTGGCTCTGACACTATAGATAGAGTGGTGGTGGAGTGATGAATTCAACCCTTGGTGGTAGTAATTTCACCCTCTTTATTGAGGAAATGCCGAAACTTTGCCTACCTTCCATTCTGTGCCCTACTGTAGAGCCCCTTTGTTCATCAGATCTTGATTTTATCCTTGTGAGGCACCCTACCTCAATTGGTGGAGAGGAGAGGAAAAGACCTGCTTCTACTCTGGGGCCATCTTAATCCATAAGTCCTGAAGTTTGTTCATTGTTCAGATTATAAGTAATAAAATGGATAGACAGTTGGTCAATAAATATTTATTAAGCGCCTTATTATGTACCAGAAAATGTATTAAGAACAGCCTTTTGAACAAGTCTATCAGGATATATTTCTTACATTGGTGCCACAGCAAAGGCATGATGATATCAATTCAGAATTTAATAGAAAAAAAGAGTGTGTCATACTGTATTTGGAGGAAATTCCATAGCACTTTAAAAGATCCTAAACTTCTTGAAATAAATGTAAACATCTTACCAAAAATTATTTCTCAAGTGTGTCTATGAATTGTAAAACGCCACTTTGAAAATTTCAAAATTTATTGGCGAATCCAGAGAGACTGGAGAAAAATACAGTACATATAAATCTTCCATGACCAACACATTTAAATGTAAAAAGTAACATAAAAGATATCCTCTAGGAAATGGATAATTGAAAAGGAAGATCAGGCATTTATATGGTGAGAATAAGACATAAGAAATAAATAATTTGCTGAACTATTCTTTATGCAATGTTGAAAAACCTGGACATGAGTTCTTTTTTTGGTTACCATTTGTTTTATTTTTTTGCATATAACATATAGTAATATGCAACATGACAATAATATAATGCATATGATTTGATATAAATATGTAATTAATTTGTTTAACTGAAAAACAAAAAAAAGATTATATCCAAAACTTGGTGTCTCATTCCCCCTTGCTATAACCCTTCTCTCCTTCCCAAGAAGGCAAGCAATATGATATAGGTTGTAGATATGTTATCATATGACACGTTTTCCTTTTCATCATGTCGTTAAAAAAAGATACATTTGGGCACACTAGAAAAAATTATTGGATAAAATTGAATAAAGAATGCTATGTTTCAGGCTGTATTCATATGTTCCTTCTCTGCTGTTGGATATTCTCTTTCATTCTGAGTTCCTTGCAGTTGTCTCAGATCCTTGCCTTGTTGATAATAGTTAAGACATTTATATACCATTGTTGTTACCATGTACAGCATTCTCCTTGATCTTCACATTTCACTTTGCATTACTTCCTCTATGTATTACTAGGATTTTTTGTCATCATTTTATTTGTCATTTTGAATGATACATTAATATTCCATTATTAGCATATTTCACAGCTTGTTCAGTCATTTCCCAAATAAAAGACAATATATATATGTATACACACACATATATATATATATATTTGAAGTTAACTATATATTTTCTATATGTGATTCCTTTCCCAGAAACTCTGTATGTGTGTGTGTGTGTCAACTTGCTTGCCTTCTCATCTTAGCTATATTAGTTTTATTTGAAACTTCTAAAATTTTAATTTACTAAAATTATCCATTTTACATTTCATAATATTTTCTGTCTCTTATTTATTTACAAAGTCTTTTCCTATCCATATATGTAATCAATTCTGTTAATACTTTTGCTCATATTAAGCCATTTCTGCATAGCTGTATAAATCCTTTTTGACATAATGGATAATCTGAGAGATATATTGTTGAAATATTTGTTACAATTTTATTTAGAATTTTTGCACATATATTCATTAATGAAATTGGCCTATAATTTTCTTTTCTTGTTTTTACTCTGATTGGTTTAGAAATTATCACTATATTTGTTTCATAAAATATGTTTGATAATACTCCCTTACCAATTTTTAAAAATAATTCATTTACTGTTTAATTTTAACAGTATTTAATTTTTTAATTTAATTTTTAATTTAATTTAATTTAAATTTAACAGTATTATTTTGATGATCTTTAAATGTTTGGTAAAATGTACTTGTAAATCCATCTGGTACTAATGCTTTTTTCTTAGTAATTTCTTTCATTGCCTATTCAATGTGTCATTTTTTTTCTAAAATTTGTTCATTTAAATATTCTGTTTCCTCTAGTTAATCTAGAGAACTTTTATTGTTGAAAGTGTTCACCAATTTCCAATAAACTATTGATACAGGGGGGCATATAGGTGGGCAAAATAACTTTTAATGATGTTTTTTTTTTATAATTTGTCACTAGCACATTCATTTTTTTCATCTTTGATAGTAGTGATTTATTTATTTCTCCCCTATTAAAATCATATTAACCAATGATTTACCTTTTTATACACCACAACAATTTTATTTATAAGATCAGTGGTTTTCTTACTTATTATTTTGTTATTCTGACATTTAATTTTTAAGATTTCAAATTTAATATTTAAATGAAGATTTTTCAATTTGTTCTTTTTTGAATTTTCAATTGTATGTATGCACCAATATATATGTATTCCAATTCCAATTATCTTGCTTCTTGATTATTTTTCAGACATTCTGCAATTTATGTTCTGTCCCTCCATCTCAACTTTTATCTACTATAAGATTGCAAGTAATATTATAGAGGCTGTACACATTTTATAATATAATACAAATTTACATGATGATAAAAGAAGGCATATATTGCTTATACTGCAACTAAAAGAGGAAATAAAATGAAGAATCATATGTTTCAATCTATATTCAGACTTTGCCAGTTATTTCTGTGGCAGTGGACAGCTTTTTCTCTCATGAGTTCATTGGTTTTGTTTTTGAACCTTGCATTGCTTATCATAGTTAGGTCATTCATTGATGATCATGTCTTATATTGCTTTTATTGTGTACAGTGTTTTCCTGGTTCTGCTCACTTCACTATGTATCACTTCATATAACATTTTTTCCTATTTTTTGTGATTACCTAAATCATTTTTATGACAAAATAATATTCCATTACAATCATATACAACATTACTTTGTTTGAATTACTGAAAAAGAGATAGTGCTCATTCTTGCCAAAGTCAAAATTTAATCCTTTATTTCCTTTATATCCTCTCCTCTCTTTCCTGTACTTTCAAAATAATGTTATTGCTAAAACCTTTCCCTGTAAATCCATTTAGATTTCTCATTCCTTCCATGAAAGTACCCTTCCCTCCAAACTTCCAATGGCTTTGTCACTCTCTCAAGTTATGTTCTTCTTCTAATTTGAACCAATACAATAATAACAAGCATTGATCAAGTTTCTATTATATACAAGTCAACATTCGAACTGCTGTAGCTACAAAGCCACAATGAAAAAAAGAATATCTTCCTTAAAGTAATTCAGATTCTATTGCATGTGAAAAATATAAACAGGTAACCATATAAATAATTTGAGAAGGTAGGAAAAATGAATAAGTTCAAACTTCAGCAAACACTTTCTTCAGGAAATATCACATGACCTGAGTTTGAAGGAAGCAGAGGATTTTAAGAGATAGGAATAAGAATATATTGCACTCTAGATATAGAAGACAGCTGGTACAAAGCTACAGCAGCTCTCTCTTCCAATTTACCTCTTAATTTTTAATCTATAAGAATTCTACACTTCCAGACTATTTCCTCCCCATCTACCCACTCCAATTTCCCAAAATGTCATTTGATATACCTGACATCCCTATTGAATTTATTATTTTTTTCACTTTCTTAATTACCTTTTGGTGATTCTCTTGAGTTCTGTGCTTGGACATCAAATTTTCTGTTCAGGTCTGGTCTTTTCTTTATGAATGCTTGGAAGTCTTCTATTTTATTAAATGAAAATACTTTCCCCTGCAAGAGTATAGTCATTTTTTTCTGGGTAGTTGATTCTTGGTTTTAGACCCTGTTCCCTTAACTTTCTGGAATATCATATCCCATGTCCTTTGGCCCTTTGGCTTTTTAAAAAATTCTTTTTTCAAACTAGAAGGGGTGGGGTTTAATAGTGCATTTTTCCTTCTCCACCCTGGAAAAATGCCTAGGGCAGGCTGGAAAACCCATGTGGAGTGGAGGGGGTGGCCAAAGGGATTATGGAATCTCAACTTCAGCACAGACTCAAATCAGAGATAGAAGTGGGAAGTGGCAGTGGAGCAGGTCTTCCCAAGAGCTCACAAGAGGAGGAGAAACCACTTCCAGGCTCTCGGGGTTGGTGGACGCAGGAGCAACAACAGTAGCTGGCAGAGTGTGGGCTCAAGTAGATGGTGGGAAAACAGGCCAGCGGGCATGAGTTTAAGGAAACTTGGACACTGGGCCCTCATGATGGGTGGAGACTGAGTAAACTTACTATCTTTACTGCAAAGCTATCTACTCAAAAATTTTGAGAATTTGTGTCCCTTCATGGTCACCATAGTGTAAAGATTAAAATAAATATTCAATAACTATTATAATTTATAAAGTTTTATTAATAATAATGAAAGTAAAAGAACTACCTAAAACCAGCCAGGTCATGAGAGAAGAGAGGAAAAGGACAGAGCTACAGAAATTATAAAACAATTATGTGACCATGCAAACATGGAGGCATAAGAGAGATAAATTCAAGGGAAGTTTGGGAAATGCTAAAGGACTTCTGAGGGATGAAGTTCAAAGGTTAAAAATCTCCATTTATACAGTATATATATATATATGTATATATATATATTCATTATTTATGTGAATCTAACAAAAGACAGGATTTTAGGCATGATACAAAGGTAGACATCTATATAGAGAGAGTAGTAGGTAATATCTGCCAAAATACAATAGCATAAGGAAAATTCAAGACATTTATTTAACTTTTTCATAAATCTGACCAAATTTCTCAAAATTATTTGTCACTCTGAATTGTCTGTATATTATTTTTCTACTAAATGTTTTGTTTTTGTGTATCTCAGGCCCTCCTCCCAGTCTATATTAAATCATAAAAAAGTCACCTTTACAGGCTATGCAAGGAAGAACTACAACACAACTATCAATATATACCACAAACAGAAAAGAGACCTAGTTTCATTTGTCTTTTGCCTCATTTATGTATCTTGCTAGGAAAAAAAATGTATTCCACTTCCAGATAGCTTAATTTTATTATAATGCTCTCTGGCACTTGACTATTACAGCATTTTCTTGGTTAAAGTAAAAGATTTGCAAAAATAGTTCAGAAACTTTATTATCAAGGCAAAGCATCAACTTGTTCTTTAAACATTTATCACAAAAAGAATGAGAGAAAGTATGGGGGGAATGAATCATCCAAGATTACCTATCTAGTGCTGAAGAACATTCTCACAAAATAGCAACAGGAGAGATTAACTTGCTACAGTACACAATGAATTTACAGAGGCCATTCTGTGGAGAAATAGAAACTCCATTTGTAAGGTCCTTACATATGAGAGCTATCTTAAATCAGTTGTAGCCCCAGATAAGAAAATTCTTTGAGGATGCTCCAGAGGTCAAAGGAATCTTTTCAACATTCTCCCTCTTCATTCGATGTTTTTAAACTTTAAAGTTATATGTGGATACAATACATGAACAATAGGGAACAAACAGGGGCATGGAATTCTAGTGTCACAGATAGATATATTGCTCAAACAAGTAGGATGGCAACTACTTAATTAAGGGACAAGATAGTTGCCCATATCTACTCTCTTAACATGCAAGAATTTAAGGAATGGACGTGTGTGTGTGTGTGTGTGTGTGTGTGTGTGTACCTGTATGTGTATATTTGTGTAATGTTCTCAATAAGAAGCAGAGAGGCTTAGAAAAGAAAAATAAAAGGCACCAGACACTAAGGAGGCACATGTAACTTGAAGTTTTCTATTAAAACATAACATAATGGCTTTTGTTAAGTTCTTTGCCAAGGAACTTTGAACCTTCAGTTCCTTGTTTCACTAATAATTTAATTATAGCCTATATAGGGAGAACACAATTGACTCCCTTCTTTCAGACTTGATGAAGAAATTAATGACAATTAAATAGTATATAAGACAATAGAGAAGTATTTATTAAGTGCCTACTTGGTATCAAGCACCCAAATAGACATTAGTGACACAAATGTCAAAATAAAATTATTCCTAACCTGGAGAATATTACCTTCTTGTAGAGGGAAACAGTGTACACAATATAGTCAAAATACTCAAACAGACCTATGATTTCATCAATTTTCAAATTCAATTCATTGAGAGAGATTGAGATTGAGACTATATTTTATGTGATTTATATCAATGTCTTTTTTATAAAATTTATATCAGCTGAAGTGGTAGGAGGGTAGTTGACACAATATGCTATGAAACATGCTAGCTTTCTTCTGAGTTCACCAACATACCACTGGAGCACTTTGATTGCCCACTTGCCATCATTGATGCTCATCAAAAAATTATATCATTTTCTCTTCCTATTATACATTCCTCCATGTTATATATATATATATATATATATATATGCATATATATATATACTTATTTACTTATTTATTTATACCAAAAAATAATGTGGATAAATTTTGATCTCCAGTATAGGAAACTGAGTGAAATACTTAATTGACTGTCTGTAAGTATCTCAGTCCCCTATTGTTAAAGGAAGGCAAAGTGAACTTCACTGGGCCAGCACATAGGATTCTTAGAGATTGTTTTGTAGAAAAGTAGCATTGTTTATTTAGAAATGAAGGGGAACCTACAAGGTTTGAAGCACAAGGATGCCCTGACACTGTCCTAAAATTGAATCCTTCAATATAAGTTCATCTCACAATGTATTCTTCTGGTCTTCAGGCTACACTATTCCCCCGTTTCCTCACCTTTAACTCTAGCTAATTTCCCCACCAAACCTTTTCTAAGATACCTGCCTACAATCCTCAGTTGTTGGTATAATTATAAATCTTCAAGGTTGTCTCCAAAATTACTCAGGATGAGCCCAAGATGGCTGAGTTCTCTCAGAGCAGAGTATGACTCTGAGGTAAATCACAGAGTCCACCAACCAAGATCTCCGGGTAGAACTTCTCTTAGGCAATGTTGGTAAAAAGCAGGTATAGCTAGATTATCAATAAGATGTTCTCTCCAGTGAAACAGGATTCACCAAAAATAGTTAACAATTATCTTCTCCCTCAAAAGGTTAAGGTAGGAAACTTCAGAAGAGAGCAGCAGGCTTCTTCTCCCAGCTCAAGAGAGGAAGTGACAGTTGCTTACTCAAACAGCTTCCTTCAGCTCCCTGTTCTTTCCAAGATCCCCTCCAGGATTCTTGGAATGAGCTCATGCTAGGAGCTCTGTAGAGAGTATCTAATTTTCTTAACTTTAATTTTATAAAAGTTTATCTCTCTAATCCTAACCTTATAAAACATACACACATATGTATACGTAATATTGAGATTCTCATTATAATAAGAATTTTTTTAGTATTTAAATCTTGGAAAATATTTTATTCCAAGTGTTTTACATATATTTTCTCATTTAATCCTCACAACAATCCTGAGAGATAATTGATTTTATTATCTTCATATTGCAGTTGAAGAAATTGAGGCAAATGAAGCTTAAGTGACTTATCCAGGATCAGACAGTTAGGAAATATCTGAGTAGTTTTTAATTCATTTCTTCCTGTTTCCAATTCCAGTGCTCTATCCCCTGTAGCACCCAACTACAGAAAATCAAATTTAGTTCCTCCTAAGGAAAACATTATAATCAGAATAAATAAAATTAATATAGATTCTTAGAGACCTCTGTTTAATATCAACCCCTTATAAATTAACAACAGGACTTAAACTCTTAATCTTAAATCATTTCTTTGAAGTACTCTGTTTTCTAGGAGAAAGAAGCACCATAAAATCAACAAGCAAGCAAAGCATATATTAGCATGAATTTATCAATATCTTCTAGATTATCTGTGTACTAGATTATTTAATTTCATTATGATTATAATACCAATTTCAAGGATCTCTTAGGTTTTTTATTTAAGTTTTTTTAAGACTTTTTTTTTCAAGGCCTGATATTTGGGCACAGTTCTTCTCTTAAGATTCTAAAATCCTAACAGATTGAGAAATGGTATGGGGGCTTTAGTTGTGTCACCGAACATTGATGACTTTGGATGAAAGGTGCAATTCTGTCTTGCTTCAATCCAATTCACTTGAAAATAAAAATACAGGCAGAAGATGCCATTGGCTCTCATTGTAAAGAAAAGAGGAATAATATGATGTGCCCAACATCAACCTAAGCACTGATGATAATAAAAGAGGAAAAATAAAATATCTGCTCTCAAGGAGCTTATAATCTAATGAGGGAGAGAGCACACACACACACACACACACACACACACATAAACAATATAAAGGATAAACAAGAAATAAGAGTGATGAATTATCTAGAATTTTGAAGTACTGTGTATTTTAGTAGCTGAAGTTAAGTATAATTATAATCCCCACCTCCGGATGAGACATTACAGTCTCATAAAAAAGGAGCTGGAAAGTTGATCCCAGGGCATGGTACCCCTGAATGGCTTCCAAAAGAGGGACATCTCTCATTTGTAACTCCTCAGCTCACTTTACCCTTTCAACAGAATGATCTCTAGGTTCTTGGTGACATGTTTAGACTCAAGAGCAAGAGTACAGAGGTTAGTCTTTTCTAGACTCCTCTGCTACATTTTTGTAATGATGGAAGTGATAGAAATTTTTTAAAAAATATCTCAGCCAAGGTTGAAACATTGCTACACCTGAAAAACTTGTGACAATTATCCATTAGCTTTTAATGGCATACAGCAGACTCATGTAAAATATGATAGTGGGTTTGTTTGTTATTGTAATTAGCTGGGCTATTATGAATTTTGGGGACTTGGGTACTTCTTTGAATGTGCATTATTTACTGTGTTACTGTTTTATTCTGAAAATCATTTGTTTGTACTCACAGTGGATCATGGCCAGTTTTGAAAAGGAAATTGATCTCATTTTTTTGGAGAAACTTTTGTATTCTACATTTCTTTAGCTAACACATTAAGCTATATTTTTATTTTTAAAACTTTTATTATTGTTTTTCCTTGCATGTGCAATATACTATTTCACCTTTTTTTCCTCTCCTTTTTGTATGTGAAGCTCATGTTATCAGTATTGAGAAGATTTTCTTTAACTTTTTTGATATTGCGGTAATAGAAGTTTAAAATATATTTCCTAAACTCAAAAAGCTTTAGACTATAAAAATGATGCCATTGATTATTTAAAAACTATGGGACTTTGCTTAATGATTCTGTCTGATTCCAGGACAAGAGAATACAAAAAAAGCCATTGCACAGTGCCAAAGAAGCACAAAGCTAAACTGCATAGTGCTGATTGAGCACAAGGTCAAAGAGACCAACTAATCCCAATGAGATTGATGAAAAATTTGAGCCATGACAAGAGAACTTAACCTTGTTTGGGGTTTGAGGTTGCAGCTATTTAACATGTGTTAAAGGCAGGTCTTCATTGTCCCACATTCTACCAAGTATCTCAAATTTGGCACCTACCTGGCTCCTATAATCTAGTCCCTTTTCTTTCTTTCATAGTGTGGCAAACTTTCTATATTCCTGGCTACTGTTTGGGTCAATACATAATTACTTAAATCACTTTAATTGGGTCCTGATTCAAGAACCTTGTTATAGATTTGTTTTTCCTTTACATAGAATTTTCACACAAAATATTTTGATAGACTCTATTTCATCCATAATTTTTTTTTAATTTGGATTTTTATTTCTCTTGCCAATTGATTCATACACCTCATAACTCAGCCATGCATCCCTAAGTGATCCCTGTATTTTTAAATAACCCTCTCCATGGGGGATGTATAATTATTATTATTTTGAATTGCAAAGTTTAAACTCCTTTTGAGTGTAATTTTAGGCTAAGAAACATGCTACCTCTTGGAATCCAGAAAGTGAACTCTTTGGAGAAGGCACCATGAAAATGCCTCCACAGACCACAAGCTGCACCAGAAGATCCAGAGTGAAATTTGTGATGTGGTGATTTAAACTGTGTTGTGGTTGAATGCATTTGTTTTGTATGTATACTCTTACACCAAAGAGGACTGCCCCATAACTGGCTTTTTGTCAATGTACCTAGCAATTATTCGTTTTATTTTCTTTTCTTCTTGTCCTCAAATTATTTTAATTTCATAGGTGGTATTTTTACAAGACCCACTGAAGAAATTAGTCTTCCACAAGCCTCAGGGGGGAAATATAAATGGATATTTTGAACCTTTAACTTAATTCCCCAGAAGTCCTTGGTATTTCCCAGAATTCCCTATAATCTCTCCTGTGTCTCCACATTGGTGAGATAACGTGATTGGTATTTAACTGGGAGTAACAGTTCTCACGTCCATTTTTATTTTTATTATTTTGCATGATGTAGCATCAACAGTGATGGTGGTAAGGTGGGGAAAATTTGAAAATGGCTAAGCAGCCATGGGCACATGATTTTAATTTTGTATCCTCTTTATTCCTTGATTTTAGTCATCCTTAACAATTCTCATAAAATATAATAACTTTATTATTTGAGATATAATTTTAGATTTTTACAATAGAGTGGGGATGACATGAGGGCAATATTTTTGTTGAGATGAAATGGAATGGGATTGCTTATATTGGTAATATAATTTTCCTTTATCTATGTGAGTCTAGAGTGAAGACAGAGATTGTGCCAGAAGTAATTTGAATAGTATGAGGTGATGAATAGGGGAGAAGAGAGAAATCATGGAAAATGACCTCAATTTACTTTTTTGTAAAATATGTGGCCCAGTTTTTAGGTAAGAAGTGGGATGGGTCATAGGAGGTTTGAGGAAGTATGAAAAATTTGTGAAGAGTGAGATTATAAATTTCTAAGGCCAATATGGAAAAGTTGTCTAGCAGCAGGGAATAGTTAGTTCTTTGTATAATATAATTTTGTAAGTGGATTCAATCAGAACCCTTGCATCAGTACTTCTGCCCTCCTTCAGTAGCACATATGTAGAAATAGAGGCAGCAGATGCTGGGAATGATCCAGGGCTAAAGTTTGACAAGATGCATTTGGCTAAATAATAAAGGGCCTAGAAACTCAAGGTAAGAGGACAATGTAGAATTGAATTATTTCACTATGTTAACAAGATGTGGAGAAAAAAAAAGAAAAATGAAAAGTTCTGAGGAAGTAGTCTGGGAGAGAATTGGGAGGTCAAGAGATTGGAGGTCATAGTATAGAGTTGTATTTCTTAAAGAAAGGTAGAGGGCAAGTTGGAAAGTTAATACATTATAGTGAGAAAAGAGATTTTTGGGAGACTTAGAATTAATATTTAGAATGTGGAGGTAATATTTTTGTGAGTAATGAAAATGATAGGAGTCCCCTGGCATGTGGCTAAGGTAAGGTAGAGGAGTAGGTTATGAGAAATGAGTAAACTGAGAAACTTCATGGTTAGGGTGTTTGAAATAGATTTAATATGTATGTTAAAGTCCCCTCTTATGAAGGCAGGATTTATAGGGGATAGAAAAATTATGATTCATTTCCCAAACTCAATGAGGAACAAGGAAAGAGAATAATATGGGAATCTGTGAGAAACAGTTGGCAGAATTTTGATTAGGTGGTAGATGTGAATAACAGGAACTACAAAGGAGAAGAGACAGCATGATGGAGATAAAGGAAATCTAGAAGTGACAAAATATATTCCAATTACTTCCCCTTGATAAGTGAGGGAATGAATGAAGGTTCATCCAGTACTGGAAAGGATGGTCAGGGAGGATGTGTAATCAAAGGGTAACCAAGGTTCTGGAATAACTAGAAGATGGAAGTATTGGGATAGAAAAACTATTTAGAATGGAGGGAAATGTATTATCTAGGGAAAAAGCATTACATAGGGCTTAATGTAGGGAGAGGACAGAGTTTGGCCAAAATTTGCATGTAGGAAGATTGAGGGAAATTTGAATAAGAAATTGGGAGGTAGAGATTAAAGAATAAAATCTGGTTGATGATTTATAAGGATTCTGAATTGCCATAATATGAATCAGTTAATCAATGAGTGGAACATGGTACTGGTCTAAAGGATGTAGGGCTGAAGATTCAGTCTATGTTTTTGTTTTGTTTTTTAATTTTTAAATTTTATTTGAAATATTTTTCCATGGTTACATAATTTATAATCACCCCCACTCCCTCACTCTCTCCTCCTTGCTCCCAAATTTGACAAACAGTTCCACTGGATCATATATTTATCATTGTTCAAAACATATTTCTATGTCATTCATATTTGTAGTGGAGTGATCCTTTAACACCAAAACCCTAATCACATCCCTATGTGATCAAGCATATATTTTTCTAATGCATTTATGTTTCCACAGTTTTTATCTGGACATGGATAGCATTCTTTCTCACAAGTTCCTCTGGACTGTCCTGGATTATTGCATTGCTGTAATGTGGATGTACTGGAAAAATCCACTACATTCAATTGTGCCATAATGTATCAGTTTCTATGGACAATGTTCTCATAGTTCTGCTCTTTTTGCTCTGCATCAATTCCTGGGGGTCATTCCAGGCCACATGGAATTCCTACATTTCTTTATTCCTTTCAGCACAGTAATATTCCATTACCAACATGTGCCACAATTTATTCACCCATTCCCCAATTGAAAGGCATCCCCTCATTTTCCAATTTTTTTTTTGCCACCACAAAGAACACAGCCATAGATATTTTTTACATGCCTTTTTCCTTATTATCTCTTTGGGGTACAAACCCAACAGTGGTATGGCTAGATCAAAGAGTATGTAATCTTTTAAAGCCCTTTGTATATAATTCCAAATTGCCCTCCAAATGGTTAGACCAATTCACAACTCCACCAGCAGTTTTGAGTATACCAATTTTGCCACATCCCCTCCAACATTTATTATTTTCCATTGCTGTCATATGGCCAATCTGTTAGGTGTGAGGTGGTACCTCAGAGCTGTTTTAATTTGCATTTCTCTAATCAGGAGGGATTTGAAAACGCTTTTTCCTGTGCTTATTGATAGTTTTGATTTCCTCCTTTGAAAACTATTCATGTCTATTCATGTCCCTTGACTCTTTGTCGATTAGAGAATGGCTTAATTTTTTTTTTTGTAATTTGACTTAGTTCCTCATATATTTGGGAAATTAATCCTTTGACAGACAGTTTTGTTATGAAAATGTTATTCCAGTTTCTTGCTTTCTTTCTAATTTTTGTTGCATAGGTTTTGTTTGTACAAAAACTTTTTAATTCAATGTAACCAAAGTCATTTAATTTACATTTTGCAATGTTCTCTATCTCTTGAATGGTCTTAAATTCCTTCTTTTCCCACAGATCAATAGGTATACTAATGTATATTTACCTATTTATTTATGATTTTTCTCTTTATATTTAAGTCCTTTACCCATTTTGAATTCATCTTTGTACAGATTGTAAAATGTTCATCTAAACCTAATTTTCCCTACACTCTTTTCCAATTTTTCCAGAATTTTATTTTAAATAATGAGTTCTTGTACCTAAAGCTAGTGTTATTGGTTTTATCAAACTCTAACTTACTAAAGACATTTACCACTAGTCTATTCCACTAATCCACCCTTCTGTCTCTTAGCCAGTAGCATACTGTTTTGATGACCACTGCTTTGTAGTACAGTTTAAGATCTGGTACTGCTAAACTCCCATCCTTCACATTTTTTTTCATTGCTTCCTTTGATATTCTTGATCTTTTGTTATTGCAAATCAATTTTGTTATAATTTTTTCTAACAGTCTATGATTTTTTAAAAAATTTTATATTTTATTTGATTGTTTCCAAGCATTATTCATTAAAGACAAAGATCATTTCCTTTTCCTACCCATCCCCACCCCTAGTAGCCGATGCGTGATTCCACTGGGTGTCACAAATGTCTTGATTCGAACCCATTGCCATGTTGTTAGTATTTGCATTAGAGTGTTCATTTAGAGTCTTTCCTCTGTCATGTTCCTTCAACCTCTGTAGTTGGGCAGTTGCTTTTCCTCGGTGTTTCTACTCCCAAAGTTTAATCTCTGCTTATGAATAGTGTTTTTTCTCCTAGATCACTGCAGATTGTTCAGGGACATTACACCGCCCCTAATGGAGAAGTCCATTACATTCGATTATACCACAGTGTATTAGTCACTGTGTACAATGTTCTCCTGGATCAGCTCCTTTTGCTCTGCATCACTTCCTGGAGGTTGTTCCAGTATCCTTGGAATTCCTCCACTTTATTATTCTTTTAGCACAATAGTATTCCATCACCAACATATACAACAATTTGCTTAGCCATTCCCCAATTGATGGGCATCCCCTTGTTTTCCAATTTTTGGCCACCACAAAGAGCACAGCTATGAATATTTTTGTACAAGTCTTTTTGTCTATTATCTCCTTGGGGTACAGACCCAGCAGTGCGATGGCTGGATCAAATGGTAGATATTCTTTTGTCACCCTTTGGGCATAGGTCCAAATTGCCCTCCAGAATGGATGGATCAGATCACAACTCCACCAGCAATAAATTAATGTCCCTATTTTGCCACATCCCCTCCAGCATTCATTACTTTCCTTTGCTATCATTTTAGCCAATCTGCTAGGTGTGAGGTGATACCTCAGAGTTGTTTTGATTTGCATCTCTCTGATTATAGGAGATATAGAACACTTCTTCATGTGTTTATTAATAGTTTTGATTACTTTATCTGAGAACTGCCTATACATGGCCCTTGCCCATTTATCAATTGGAGAATGGCTTGATTTTTTGTACAATTGATTTAGCTCTTTATAAATTTGAGTAATTAAACCTTTGTCAGAGGTTTCTATGAAGATTTTTTCCCAATTTGTTGCTACCCTTCTGATTTTAGTTACATTGGTTTTGTTTGTACTAAAGCTTTTTAATTTGATTTAGTCAAAATTATTTATTTTACATTTTGTGATTCTTTCTATGTCTTCCTTGGTTTTAAAGTCTTTGCCCTCCCAAAGGTCTGACATGTATACTATTCTGTGTTTACCCGATTTACTTATGGTTTAATTCTTTATGTTTAATTCATTCACCCATTTTGAATTTATCTTGGTGTAGGGTGTGAGGTGTTGATCCAAACCTAATCTTTCCCACACTGTCTTCCAGTTTTCCCAGCAGTTTTTATCGAATAGTGGATTTTTGTCCCCAAAGCTGGGATCTTTGGGTTTATTGTATACTGTCTTGCTGACGTGGCTTTCCCCCAATCTATTCCACTGATGTTCCTTTCTGTCTCTTAGTCAGTAGCAAATTGTTTTGATGACTGCTGCTTTGTAATATAGTTTAAGGTCTGGAACTGCAAGGCCCCCATCATATGTGTTTTTTTTTTCCATTATTTCCCTGGATATCCTTGATCTTTTGTTATTCCAGATGAATTTTGTTTTGTTTTTTTCTAAATCAGTAAAGAAATATTTTGGGAGTTCAATGGGTATGGCACTAAATAGATAAATAAGTTTGGGTAGGATGGTCATTTTTATTATATTGGCTCATCCTATCCATGAGCAGTTAATGTTTTTCCATTTGCTCAAGCCTAGTTTTAGTTGTGTGGAAAGTGTTTTGTAGTTGTGTTCATATAGATCCTTTGTTTGTCTCGGGAGATAGATTCCTAAGTATTTTATTTTGTCTAGGGTAATTTTGAATGGGATTTCTCTTTCTAGTTCTTGCTGCTGAGCTGTGTTGGAATTATATAGAAATGCTGATGACTTATGGGGGATTATTTTGTATCCTGCAAATTTGCTAAAGTTGTTGATTATTTCGATTAGCTTTTTGGTTGAATCTCTAGGATTCTTTAAGTAGACCATCATGTCATCTGCAAAGAGTGATAATATGGTCTCCTCCTTGCCTATTTTGATGCCTTCAATTTCTTTTTCTTCTCTAATTGCTACTGCTAGTGTTTCTAATACAATGTCAAATAATAGAGGTGTTAATGGGCATCCTTGTTTCACTCCTGATCTTAATGGGAATAGATTTAGTTTATCCCCATTGCAGATGATATTAGCTGATGGTTTTAGATATATACTGTTTATTATTTTTAGGAATGGCCCTTCTATTCCTATGCTTTCTAGTGTTTTTAGTAGGAATGGATGTTGTATTTTATCAAAGGCTTTTTCTGCATCTATTGAGATAATCATGTGGTTCTTGTTGGTTTGCTTGTTGATGTGGTCAATTATGTGGATAGTTTTCATAATGTTTAACCAGCCCTGCATCACTGGTATAAATCCTACTTCATCATGGAGGATGACCCTTCTAATCACTTGCTGGAGTCTTTTTGCTAGTATCCTATTTAAGTTTTTGCATCTATATTCATTAGGGAGTATGGTCTATAATTTTCTTTCTCTGTTTTTGGCCTGCCTGGCTTTGGAATTAGTACCATGCTTGTGTCATAAAAGGAGTTTGGTAGGACTCCCTCTTTGCTTATTATGTCAAATAGTTTGTATAATATTGGGGTTAACTGTTCTCTGAATGTTTGATAGAATTCACTGGTGAATCCATCAGGCCCTGGGGATTTTTTCTTAGGCAGTTCTTTGATGGCTTGATGGATTTCAATTTCTGATATGGGATTATTTAAGAAAACTATTTCTTCTTCTGTTAGTCTAGGCAACTTATATTTTTGTAAATATTCATCCATATCACCTAGGTTGGTATATTTATTGCCATATAGTTGGGCAAAGTAGTTTTTAATGATTGCCTTAATTTCCTCTTCATTTGAGGTGAGATCCCCCTTTTCATCCTTGATGCTATTAATTTGCCTTTCTTCTTTCCTTTTTTTAATTAAATTAACCAGTACTTTGTCTATTTTGTCTGTTTTTTCAAAGTACCAGCTTCTAGTCTTGTTTATTAGCTCAATAGTTCTGTCACTTTCTATTTTATTAATGTCTCCCTTAATTTTTAGGATCTCTAGTATGGTTTTCTTCTGGGGGTTTTTAATTTGTTCATTCTCAAGTTTTTTTATTTGCATTTCCAATTCCTTGGTCTCTGTCCTCCCTAATTTGTTAATATATGCACTCAGGGATATGAATTTTCCTCTAAGTACTGCCTTGGCTGCATCCCATAACGTGTGAAAGGATGTTTCGCCATTGTCATTTTCTTCAATGAAATTATTAATTGTTTCTATGATTTCTTCTCTAACTATCCGATTTTGGAGTATCATGTTATTTAATTTCCAATTAATTTTTGATTTGGGTCTCCATGTACCCTTGGTGATCAATATTTTAATTGCCTTGTGATCTGAAAAGGATGTAGTTAATATTTCTGCTTTTCTGCATTTGAGTGCCATGTTTCTATGACCTAGTGTATGATCTATTTTTGTGAATGTGCCATGTGGTGCTGAAAAGAAGGTGTATTCTTTTTTGTCCCTATTTATTTTTCTCTATATATCTATTAATTCTAATTTTTCTAAGATTTCATTCACCTCTTTTACCTCTTTCTTGTTTATTTTTTGGTTTGATTTATCTAAATTTGATAGTGGTTGGTTCAAGTCTCCCACTAATATGGTTTTACTGTCTATTTTCTCCTTCAATTCTCCTAGTTTCTCCATTAAAAATTTGGATGCTATACCATTTGGTGCATACATGTTGATTAGTGATATTTACTCATTTTCTATACTCCCTTTTAGCAGAATATATTTACCTTCCCTATCCCTTTTGATCAGGTCTATTTGTGCTTTGGCTTTGTCAGATATCCTGATTGCAAATCCTGCCTTTTTTCTATCAGTTGAGGCCCAAAAGGTCTTACTCCAACCTTTAATTCTAACCTTGTGAGTGTCAACCCATCTCATATGTGTTTCTTGAAGACAACATATGGTAGGGTTTTGGGTTCTAATCCAATCTCCTATTTGTCTACATTTTATGGGTGAGTTCATCCCATTCATGTTCAAAGTTATGATTGTTATTTGTGGATTCGCTGGCATTTTGATGTCTTCCCCTAGTTCTGACCTTTCTTCTTTAGCTTTCTCCTTTTGAACCAGTGATTTACTTTAGGTCAGTCCCCCTAGTCCCCTCCCTTGAGATGCTCCCCTTTCTAGCTCCTCCCTTTTTATGCTCCCTTCCCTTCCCCCCTCTCCTTCCCTCCCTTTTTGTATTCCCTTCCCCAACCCCCTCCTTAATTTTCCTTTCTTTCTTGCCCTAATGTATAATACAGAATTCAGGATCCCACTGGATCCAGATGTTCTTCCCTCTCAGATTTGATTTCACTGAGAGTCAGGTTTAAGTAATTCCACTTCAAGCTCTCTTCCTCTCCTTCTCATATGAGAGTTCTTCCCCTCCCCTTCCCATGTGTATCTTTATATTGGAAAGATTATTCTATTGATTCCTATCCTATTTCTTGAAGTTAATCTTAGTATTATCGTGGTTCCCCCCTCCCTTTTCCTTTCTTTGCCCCCACTTTCCCCAAATCTTCTTAATGCCCCAATCTTTCCCTATGCATGTTTCTTCTAACTACTCTTGTGATGATACAATTTATGAGAGTTACACAAAACATTTCCCCCACATATTAATATATATAAATCGATGTAAATGTAGTCCTTATAGAAGAGAGTTTGACTTAAAGAAAAAGATAAGATTTATCTCCTTTCCCTTTCTTTCATATTTACCTTTTCATGTTTCTCTTGCTTTCTGTGCTTGGGTATCGAAATTTCCACAGAGCTCTGGTCGTTTCTTAGAAAATGCTTGGAAATCTTCTATTTTGTTGAATGCCCATACTTTCCCCTGGAAGTATATAGTCAGTTTTGCTGGGTAGATGATTCTTGGTTGGAGACCCAGCTCTCTTGCCTTTCTAAATATCGTGTTCCATGCTTTGCGTTCTCTTAATGTGTTAGCCGCTAAGTCAAGTGTGATCCTTATGGGAGCCCCCTTATATCTGAAGCTCTTATTCTTGGCTTCTTGTAGGATTTTCTCCTTTACTTGGAAGCTCTTGAATTTGGCAATTATATTCCTAGGGGTTGTCTTTTGGGGATTTAGTATAGAAGGTGTTTTATGAATCCTTTCTATTTCTATTTTTCCCCCTTGCTCCAGAACGTGAGGGCAATTTTCTTTCATAATCTCCTGTAGAATAATATCGAGTTTATTGTTTATCTCTGGTTTTTCTGGGAGACCGATAATTCGGAGATTTTCTCTTCTCCCTCTGTTTTCCAGATCTGTGACCTTGAGATATTTTATGTTTTCTTCTAATTCATTATTTTTTTTGGGTTTGCTTTATTGATTCTTGCTGTTTTATCATCTCGCTTTCTTTGAGGCGCTTAATTCTGGTCGTTAGGGACTGGTTTTGCTTTTCAGCCTTGTCTGCCCTTCTATTGGATGCTTCGAGTTTTTTTTTCCAATTGAGCATTCTTATCTGTCAGACAGCTGATCTCTTTCTCCCATTTTTCTTTCCAGGTTCCCATCTTTTGGATAAGTTCCAGTTTGAGATCTTCCAGAGCTTGTTGATAGATTTCATTTTGGGAGGTGTGTTCTGAATTTTTTTGGATTTCCTCCTCATTCTCCTCTTTTCCTTGGGTACTTCCACCATAAAAGTTTTCAATAGTCACTTTTTTCCCTTTCTTCCTGGAGGCTTGATTTTGGGAAATGTGAACCATCCCTTTGGTGGTTTTATTCCCCTTTCCTTTTTGGTCTGGGGTCTGGGTTATACGAGCGGTTTTTCTGTGAATTTAGGTAGCTTCAGACTAATTCTTCCAAGCCTCCGAGGTTTCTTAGAGCGCTGGGTCGCTGATCACAGCCACAGTGCCCAGGTGTTCAGCTCCGCCCAGATAATCAGAGTGTGGTCCGCCCCTGATGTTTAGTTCTGCGGAGATGTTCAGTGCAGCCTCCCCAAGTACAGCTCCACAGAAGCGCTGGATTCTCCAGTGAAATGGCCCTGAAATGATTTTTCCTGGCAGTCCCCAGATCCCAAGGACCCTGGAGTTCTCCCCCCCCCCCCAGACAGAGACGTTCCCCACTCACTCGCTGTCCCGGTGAGCACTCAGGTAGCTCACTCTGGTTTGGTGGGGGAGGTGGGGGGGAAGGGTGGCTCAGTTCACATTTCTGTGCAAGCTTTTCCTCTTAATTATCGTGTGGAAATGTTCAAGCCCCATGTACCTTCGCCTCTGTGGAGTACTGGGAGTACTGGGGTGTCCTTCTCTTCCTCCAAAGGTGATTTTTATGCTCCTTTAATGTAGTCTATTTTGTACGGTGCCTGGGGAGAGGAAGCGTGTGGCGTCTAGATTGCAACCATGATTACCCGGATGTCTTTCTAGTGTTTTTAATAGGAATGGGTGTTGTATTTTATCAAAGGCTTTTTCTGTATCTATTGAAATAATCATGTGGTTCTTGTTGGTTTGCTTGTTGATGTGGTCAAATACGTGGATGGTTTTCCTAATATTGAACCAGCCCTGCATCCCTGGGATAAGTCCTAATCGATCATGTTGGATGACCCTTCTGCTCACTTGCTGGAGTCTTTTTGCTAGTATCCAATTTAAGATTTTTGCATCTATATTCATTAGGGAGATTGGTCTATAGTTTTCTTTCTCTGTTTTTGACCTGCCTGGTTTTGGAATCAGTACCATGTTTGTGTCATAAAAGAAGTTTGGTAGAATTCCCTCTTTGCTTATTATGTTAAATAGTTTGTACATTATTGGGATTAACTGTTCTCTGAATGTTTGATAAAATTCCCTGGTGAATCCATCAAGCCTTGGGGATTTTTTCTTAGGAAGTTCTTTGATGGCTTGTTGGATTTCTTTTTCTGATATGGGATTATTTAAGAAAACTATTTCTTCTTTGGTTAGTCTAGGCAATTTATATTTTTGTAAATATTCAGCCATATCACCTAGGTTGGTATATTTATTGCCATATAGTTGGGCAAAGTAGTTTTTAATGATTGCCTTAATTTCCTCTTCATTGGAGGTGATGTCCCCCTTTTCATCTTTGATGCTGTTAATTTGCTTTTCTTCCTTCCTTTTTTAAGTAGATTGACCAGTACTTTGTCTATTTTGTCTGTTTTTTCAAAGTACCAGCTTCTAGACTTATTTATTAAATCAATAGTTATATCACTTTCGATTTTATTAATTTCTCCCTTAATTTTTAGGATTTCATGTTTGGTTTTCTGCTGGGGGTTTTTAATTTGATTGCTTTGGAGTTTTTTTATTTGCATTTCCAATTGATTGATCTCTGCTCTCCCTAGTTTGTTAATATATGCACTCAGGGATATGAATTTATCTCTGCTTAGCACTTTGGCTGCATCCCAAAAGGTGTGAAAGGATGTCTCGCCATTGTCATTTTCCTTGATGAAATTATTAATTGTTTCTATGATTTCTTCTCTAACTAAATGATTTTGGAGTATCATATTGTTTAATTTCCAGTTAGTTTTTGATTTGCTTTTCCATGTACCATTACTGATCATGATTTTTTTGCCTTTTGATCTGAGATGGCTGCATTTATTATTTCTGCTTTTCTGCATTTGTGTGCTATGTTTCTGTGACCTAATGTATGGTCAGTTTTTGTGAATGTGCCATGTGGTGCTGAGAAGAAGGTGTATTCCTTTTTATCCCTATTTATTTTTCTCCATTTGTCTATTCTAGTTTTTCTAAGGTCTCTTTCACTTCGTTTACCTCTTTCTTATTTATTTTTTGATTTGATTGATCTAAATTTGATAATGGTTGGTTTAAGTCTTCCACTAATATGGTTTTACTGTCTATTTCTTCCTTCAATTCTCCTAGTTTCTCCATTAGAAATTTGGGTACTATATTATTTGATGCATACATGTTGATTAGTGATATTTCCTCCTTATCTAAAGTCCCTTTTAACAAAATATAATTACCTTCCCTATCCCTTTTGATCCGGTCTATTTTTGCTTTGGCTTTATCAGATATCATGATTATCACTCCTGTCTTCTTTCTGTCAGTTGAGGCCCAGAAGGTCTTACTCCATCCTTTAATTTTGACCTTGTGGGTGTCAACCCACCTCATGTGTGTTTCTTGAAGACAACATATGGTAGGGTTTTGGATTCTAATCCAGTCTTCTATTCATCTACATTTTAGAGGTGAGTTCATCCCAATCACGTTAAAAGTTATTACTGTCATTTGTGGACTCCCTGGCATTTTGATAACCTTCCCTAATTCTAACCTTTTTTTCTTCGGCTCTACCTTTTAGTCCAGTGATTAACTTTAAATTAGTCCCCCTTATCACCTCCCTTGATATGTTTCCCTTTTTAGTCCCTCCCCCTCCCCCCTCTCTTTTCCTCCCCTTTTGTTTTCCCTCTCCCCCTCCCCCCCTTGGTTTTCCCTTCTCCCTACCCTTATTGGGTAAGATAGAATTCAAGATCCCAATGGATCTGGATGTTCTTCCCTCTCAGTTTTGATTTCCCTGAGAGTAAGTTTTAAGTAAAAACTCTCTTCCTCTCCTTCTTATAAGAGTTTTCTTTCCCTCCCCTTCCAGTTTGAATCTTTGTATTAGAAAGATTATTCTATTTGGTCTTTCTTTTCCCCCTATTTACACATTACATTTTCCCCACATGTTAGTACACATAGATTGATATAAATGTAATCCTCATAGAAGAGAGTTTGAGTAAAAGAAGATAACATTTTTCTCCTTTTCCCTTTTCTTTATATTTACCTTTTCAGATATTCCATGCTCTTTGATTTTCGATATCGAACTTTCCATAGAGCTCTGGTCTTTTCATTACAAAAACTTGGAAATCTTCTATTTTGTTGAATGCCCATACTTTCGCTTGGAAATATATAGTCAGTTGTGCTGGATAGCTGATTCTTGGTTAAAGATCCAGCTCTCTTGCCTTTCTGAAAATCATGTTCCATGCCTTACAGTCATTCAGAGTGGAACTTGCAAGGTCTTGTGTGACCCTGATGGGCATTCCTTTATATCTAAATTGTTTTTTTTTCTGGCTTCTTATAGGATTTTTTCTTTTGTTTGAAAGCTTTGGAATTTGGCAATTACATTCCTGGGAGTTGTCTTTTGGGGATTTAGTGTAGAAGGTGTTCTATGAGCTCTGTCAGTGGCTTTATTGCCCCCTTGTTCTAGAATCTCTGGGCAATTTTCTTGGATTATCTCTCGTATCACGATGTCGAGTTTGCTGTTTATTTCTGGCTTTTCTGGAAGTCCAATTATTCTTAAATTTTCTCTTCTCCCTCTATTTTCCAAATCTCTCACCTTTTCAGTGAGATATTTTATGTTCTCTTCTAATTTCTTGGCCTTTTGGTTTTGCTTTATTAGTTCTTGTTTTAAGGCCTGGTTTTCCTTTTCAGTTTGGTCATACTGGTTTTGTAGATGCGTGAATTTCTTTTGCATTATTTCCCACTTTTCCTCCCAGAAGGCTTCCATCTTTTTGATCATTTCAGATTCAAATTCTTCATGGGTTTGTGGAGAATTTCCATTTCCTTTGGAAGGTTTCGATGCGTTTGCTTGCGTTTCCTCTTCTGTCTCCTCTGTTTTTTGTATTTTTGCTCCATAAAATGTGTCCAAATTTGCCCCCTTCTTCTTGTTTCTTTTGGAATTTTTGGGCTTTTGTGCTTCAGTGTAGTTTGCCATCTCTATCTGAGTGGGGAGGATTAGCTTTCCTTAACTCTGTCTGGTGTTCAGAGGTTTTAGCCCCAGGCAGATTGTCATTTCAATGAAGTTGTTGTTCTGTCTTCCAGGGGAAGCCAGGATTTGCTGGTGTGTCCCTGGGTTGAATTGAGTGTGCCCTGAGGCAGGGACCTGAGACTGGGATGGAGGGATCCAGCCAGGGGGTTAAAAGCTCCCCCCCTTCTCTCTGTTTCCCTGCTGTCTGGGAGCCCCCTCGACTGGATCAGGTTGTTTTCAGGAAGCTGCCTTCTGAATAGGCGGCCCTGGGGTCCTTTAGCCAGCCCTGAGGGTTACTGTTTTTTCCGAAGACCCTGTTCTCTGAGGGGGAGGGGCCAAGGCTTCCTGGAGCTCTGGGTGAGGGCTCCTGATAAGAAGATTACCTTTCCCTGGGTTGAATTGAGATTTGGATGGAAGGATCCAGCCAGGGGGTTACGAGCTCCCCTGTCTCTCTTTTTCCCTGCTGTCTGGGTGCCCCATCGACTGTGTCAGGTTGTTTTCATGATGTGTCCTTCAGAATAGCTGGCTCTTGAGGCCCTTTTGCCAGCCCTGAGGGTTGCTGTTGTTGAGACGTCCCTGCTCTCTGAGGAGGAGGGGCCGCAACTTCCCTGAGCTTTGAGGGCTCCTCCCAGGGGTTTAAGAGCTCCCCCGTCCCTCTCTGTTTCCCTGCTGTCTGGGTGCCCCCTCTACTGGGTTAGGTTGTTTTCAGGATGTGGCCTTCAGAATAGCAGGCCCTGGGGCTCTGAAGTTGCCTCTGCTGCCTTGCACTCGGCGCTCTGTGTTGGGGGGGATGGGTCCTAGGACCTTCCTTCTGCCTGCCCCTTAGTTCCCAGTGGTCTCGGGTTCTGGCTTTTGGGGCGGGGGGCTGTACCTTTTGATCCAGGTCCAGGTCTAGGAGGAGGACTCCCGGGGTCTATGCTGTTGATCGTTTTGAATTTTGGTGTCCTAGGAGCATTTGGTTTGAGATCGGTAAGGAAGGGTTTCAGGAGATCTGAACTTTAGCTTTCTCTAAGCCGCCATCTTGACTGGAAGCCCCAGCAGTCTATGATTTTTAAGAAAGTTATATTTCTAAACTTTACTTCAAATGGTATATTCAAAAGTCCAGAAAGATTATTTTTAATCAGGCAGTATATTCAGGATACACACACACACACACACACACACACACACACACACACACACACACACACACACACACACAGAACTATCTATGAGCAAGAGTCCAAAATGGAATAGGCAAGTTAACACTAAACACTTTTCTATGCAGAAATGTAGAAGGGGATGAACAAATGGAGTAATGGATTAACACATAAAAACTTTTCCAAAAAATGCATGTATGCAATGTGCATCTTCACTTAGTCCATAAACATAAATGTTTGAAAATATGCTTTAAACTTGTAGTCTTGAGAGTTTCTCTGCAACATAATAACTTTAAGAGTCAAACACTGTAGACTATGTTTTCTTCCAGTAATGGGGAGATTTCATAGTTTATAAAGTAACATGCAAAGTTGAGGTATTATCTTTGCAATATAGTTCTAGTTGCCATTGTATTTCTCCTGTGTCATGTACCATTTACTATACTTCTCTGAGGAAGGTAGTTTTCACTTCCAGGATACAAGGAAATAGATTTGTGGAGTTGACTGCGATGCCTCCATAAATAAATGGTTAAGTCCTCATTTGAGTTCCTTATAATAGGAGACTCTTCTGTTCCCCTAAAATATAAGATCATGTATGTAGAACTGGAGAGACTCAGAAAGTTGATTCTTTATTTGCATTTTAGAGACATTTAAAAGACACCTAAAGATATTAACTGACTTGCCAAGGCCACAGAGGCAATAAATGAAGGAGCTAAAATTTGACCCCAGATCCTTTGACTTAAAAATTATGTTTGTTTTTTTTTTTTGTTTTGTTTTGTTTTTAATCTATTTTTTAAATGAACAAAATCATTTATCTCTTCTTCCACTGGAGAAAAGGGTCTACATTTTCATGTCCAAAAATATATGCCTCATTCTGGACACTGAATAGATCAACTTCTCTGTTAAGAGGTAAATAAAATGCTTAATTTATTGTCATCTGGAAAAATGGTTGTTCATTGAAATGATAAGAGTTCTTAAGTCTTTTCATATTGTTTGATATTGTTTTGATTTTTGATTCCATAAATTGCTTTCCAGGTTCTACATTTTTTACTATATCACACAAGCTAACAAGAGTTTCCCTCCTCTTCAAGTTGCCATGTTTGAATTCTCTTTTAGTTATAATTTTATTGAATTTTGAAATTAATTTCTCTTGAGTGATATGCCTGTACTCCCTTCTCTCTTACTTTAATATTTAACATATTAAAATTTTAATTTAGGCTTTAAATTTTAATCTGGATACAAATTAGTCTTGATGAAAACTTAATGAAAACAGTTCTATGCTATACCCTGGAGAATGGTTGATCCCAAATTACTGGATATCAGAGTAGGGGGTGGGTAGATTTTCTGTCTTTTCATGGACCAAGATTATGACAAGAACTAGAAGATAATTACTTAGTTCTGGCTAGAAACTGAATCACTTAAGGTACCTGGAAGTGTGTGTTACCTGCTACCAGTACTAAGTCAGGGCAATTATTCCTTCCACAATTTTGATTAGAATAGAAAAGATACTTGGCTTTATACCCAAAAAGGTATAAAGGAGGCAAAGCCAACAATAAGGGAATTGGTCATTACTGTCACAACATTTACTGGGGTCTAGGGAGCCATGTAGGACCTTTTCAATGTTCCTTCTTATAAATGTACATGTTTCCAAAAGCAGAAAAATACTCTTTTCATGGAAGATAAATATTCATTTTATGATAAGCTGAAGTTGCATGTGTTACAGTGACAGCTCAAATCCTCTACTGGAAAATATCACACAGGGGATACAATTTTCCAACCTTGCCTAGAGCATAGAATTGTTTTCTACTGGCACTTAATAGAGGGCACAAAATTCTTCCATGCTGGGTTTAGTTATGTTTTTGCCAGTTGCATGTTTCTCTATATTTCTATGAACTCAAGCTAAAATATAATATATGTACTTTTCCATGGTTTCAACAACAACAACAACAATAACAACACAAAACAACAGAAGATCAGTGGAAAAGAGCTCAATGGATTTTGTTCTCATACCAAGGAGGAAAGAAGGTCATACATGTTCTATGACTTGATGTGAGAAGGCAAAATCCAGATATTGCTACATTTTAATCATTCATATCACAATAAATTTGACATGAAAACTAGGACTCTCTGTGGTTATGGATTTGTCTTCCCAAACTTTTGATTAAGTAATATATATTTTATAATAAAAAAAAGAGATTAAGTCACTGAAGAACAAAGAAGTCTGATTTTTTTGTGGTAATATACATTGGAGATTTTAAGTATGTGGTCAGCAACTTTGCTGAATGCAGTATCAAAAAAATATGTTGACAAATATATAACAAAACAAATAAAAATGAAATAAAACAAAGAAAATGTTGATATGTGTTTTTCTAGGGCAATATATGGTCCAAAGGTTTCTTTTGCTCTTCTTAGGGGCCTGCATTTTCTTTTGAGTTTGACACTACTAACATATATAATATATAATTTCTTAAATTTGTAGAGAAACTATGTTTCTAGATTTACAAAGAAAAGTGTTACCTGCTTTTCCTGTTTTTAATTTTTTTTAAATCTCTTCTTATTTTTATAATTTTGATTTCCAAATTGTCTTTCTCCTTCCTAACCCTCCCCAAACACTGAGAAGGCAAGCAATATATTATCATGTGAAACCTCAGCAAGACAGTATATGATAAGCCCAAAGATCCCAGCTTTGGGGACAAAAATCCACTATTTGATAAAAAACTGCTGGAAAAATTGGAAGACAGTATGAGAGAGATTAAGTTTGGATCAACATCTCACACCCTACACCAAGATGAATACAGAATGGGTGAATGACTTGAATATAAAGAAGGAAACCATAAGCAAATTAGTTGAACACAGAATAGTATATATGTCAGATTTTGGGAAAGGAAAGATTTTAAGAACAATAAAGAGTTAGAAAAAAATCACAAAATGTAAAATAAATAATTATGATTACATTAAATTAAAAAGGTTTTGGATGAATAAAATCAATGCAACCAAAATTAGAAAGAAAGCAAAAAAATTGTGAAAAAACAACAGCAAAGGAAAATATTCAATGCTAGAGGGTATGTGGCAAAGTTGGGACATTAATGCATTGCTGGTGGAGTTGTGAATTGATCCAACCATTTCTGGAGGGCAGTATGGAACTATGCCCAAAGGGCACTAAAAGATTGCCTACTCTTTGATCAAGCCAAAGCACTGCTGGGTTTATACCCAAAAGAGATAATAAGGGAAAAGACTTGTACAAGAATATTCAGAGCTTCGCTCTTTGTGGTGGCAAAAAATTGGAAAATAAGGGTATGCCCTTCAGTTGGGGAATGGATGAACAAATTGTGGTATATGTGGGTGATAGAATACTATTGTGTTCAAAGGAATAATAAACTGGAGGAATTCCATGTGAACTGGAATGACCTCCAGGAATTGATGCAAAGTGAAAGGAGCAGAACCTGAAGAACATTGTATAATATACAATCAAATGTAATGGACTTCTGCATTAGTGGCAAAGCAGAGATCCTGAAAAACCTGGAGGGATCTAAGAGAAAGGACACTATCCACATTCAGAGGAAAAACTGTGGGAGTAGAAACACCAAAGTAAAACAACTGCTTGATTACATGGGTCACTGGGGATATGACTGGGGATGTAGTCTCTAAATCAATATCCTAGTGCAAACATCAACCACATGGAAATAGTTTCTGATCAAGGATACATGTAAAACCCAGTGAAATAATGCATTGGCTATGGCAAGGGGTGGGGGGAGGGGAGGGAGGGAAATAATATGATTCTTGTAATCAAGGAATAATGTTCTAAATTGACTAAATAAAATTTTCAAAAAAATAAAAAAAATTCCCTATTAGCCATATAGCAAAAAATACTAATAATAAAATTAAACACACACATACACACACACACACACACACACACACACACACACACACACACACACACAAATCCCTGGAAAAACAAAGTGAGAAAAATATCCTTTGTTTTGTTCTAGATCTCACTGGAAATATGTAGCATTTTTTCATCATGGATCTTATGGAATTGTCTTAATTCATAGTACTTATTAAAGTATGTATGCCTTTTACAGTTAGCTATCATTACAATATTGTTTTCATTGTGTACAATGCTTTCTTGGTTTGGCATATTTATCTTTACATCAGTTCATATAAATATTTACATGTTTTTTTTTAATTAATGAAGGCACACCCTCTTTCATTTCTTATAGGACAATATGGCTTCTTTACAATCATATGATATCCTCAGTTGATGAACATATTCTCAATTTCCAATTCTTTGCCACAACAGCAAATTATATATATATATATATATATATATATATATATATATATATATATATATATATACATATATATATTTTTTCCTCTTTATTTTATCTTTTTAGGTTGCAGACTTAATGATGGTATCACTCAGTCAAGGATACCCACAATTTCATAGCCCTTTAGGCATAGATTCAAGCTGATTTCAAGGTTTATTGGACCAATTAATGACTGCTTATTTTCCCCAATTCCATTCAGTTTTTGTAATAGTTGTTAGGTGGTACTATATAATATATTCATACATATGTATCTTTTATTTCTTCTAAAAACTGCCTATTCATATCCTTTGACCGTTTATCAATTGGAGAATGGTTATTTTGTAAGCTTTACTTGCTTCCTAAGTATTTGAGAAATGAAGCATTTAATCAGAGAAATGTATTGTAAAACTTTGTAATTATATTTTATGGTTTATAATGCAGTTTAACAAGGTATAGTTTCCCTGTGTCATTCCTTTAAATTTTATCTGTTTTGTTTTTGAATTTCTAAGATTTTGATTACTATCCTTGTCTTTTTTTTTACTTCAGATTAAAAATGATAAATTCTGTGCCAGCACTTTATTTCAACTCTGTATTTTTTTTCTTTCAAGTATATCTTTTCTAAACAAAATATTGTTAGAGTCTTGCCTCTAATCCATTCTGGTATCCTCTTCTATTTTAGTAATGAGATCATTTAGTTTATATATACAGTTATGATTGCTAGTTGTTTATTTCCTTCCACCCCATTTCTTCTTTTTATCCTTCATCTTTTTTATCCTTTCCAATCTCTAAAGTCAGTTTTGCTTCTTACTATTCCTTCCCTTAATCATGTTTTTTTTTTTTATTAAGCTCTCACCCTTTTTCTGATTCTTTTGCTTAATTGGGTAAAATACCTTTTCCTCTCCTCCCTCTCTATTGGGTAAGATATATTTCTAGGCCTAACTAAATATATGTCATTTTTTTTACCACTTTGAACCAATTTCAATGAGCAAAGTTCAAGCATTGACTCCTGATTTTCCTTTGACTGTATAACCTCTTCCTTGCATATCTTTTTATGTGAGAAAATTTCCAGACACTACCTTACCCTTCCTGCTTCTCTTAGTGGATATCTTCTTTTAAAAAATTTAGTCATTTTTTAAATCATTCCAACATAAGGAACTCACAGTTACATTATCTATCCAAGTCGACTCTAATCGCTCTAATAATGTGTAGTGATTAAAATAGTGGAAGACATAAACTGTTGCAGATATAGGAGTGGTTGTTAAAATTGTGACAGCAGAAAATATGCTTTCAAGACAGTGTCTTGTTTTAAATCAAATATAAGGTGGTTGCCAGGGAAAAATTCCCAAATATTAAATGTACCCAAGTCAGCTGGGTTTTTATAGAGATTTTAATTAATACAAATGAGGAATTAAAGAAAGAGAGAAAGAGAGAAAAAGGGAATAATGAGAAAAAAAGGGCTATACCAGCCTAGGCCAGCATGAGCCAGCCTAAGCTGAAAACCCTAAGAGAGGGATCAGTCAGTCTTTTATCAACTCACCACAAGATGTCTGAGAGGGAGCCCCAAGAGAGACCCTTCAAGACAGCTTTGGCCAGCTGCCTCCTCCAATTCAGCCTTTCCCAGCTGACTCTCCTGAGAGAGAGCTTTTTGTCTCCTTTTAAAGGGAATTTTCTCCTATGTCACCTCCCTAAGTTCTCATATCTATCAATCACAGTAGACCTTTTCCAAAGGACAGGCCATTCTTAATTCACACCAAAGAAGGCTTGAACTTTTGATTAAGTTCACACCAGAAAACCTCTGAGTAAGTTCTCACCTCTTTGCTCCTTGTAAATTCACAAGTTGCCTGACCTTTATAGATACTTAGCACCCTTTTGTATTAGATCTAAAAATAGGCACAGCTTAAGAACTTTTTACTTACTATAAGTATGGGTTTAAGTATTTTTCATTGTTCAGCAAGGAGTTTCTTCCCCTAAAGCAGGCTTAAGTAGGGGTGGAGTAGAGATCTTCACATTCCTGATCTAAGTTCCTTCATTGTTTAAAGTGGGGAATGGTCTTAACCAAACCTTATGAAGTAGGGTCTGAGAATTTTTAAAGTTCACAAATGATAAGCTTGTTCAAAGTTCTATGTATCATTTTCCCATAAAAAGGCAATTTAACATTAATTAGTCTCTTATGGTTTCTCTTTTTTAAAATTTTTTGCATTTGCATTTGCAAATATTTTCATTTTTATTTTTCTCATGAGTTATTTTTGAATGGAAAATTATCTCTTCAGCTCTTGTTTTTGAAAGCTTTCTATTTAATTGAATATGCATTGTTCTCTCTGATGAATTATACTCAGGTTTGTTGTATAGATTATTGAGGGTTGCGATCCTATCTCTTTCACTTTCTGAAATATTATATTCTAATCCCTCCTCTTTTTTTAAGGTGGAAGCTGTTAAATCTTGTGTAAGTCTGATTGTATGTGTTTGTTCTTGTTGTTACAATTTTATTGAATTTTAAAATTATTTTCTCCTGAGTGTTATGCCTGTACAGTATGTGTACAATATTTACTCGTTTGGCTGGGAAATCTGGAATTTGGCTTTCATATTCCTGGAAGTTTTCATTTTGATATATCTTTCAGGAGCTGATTGGAAGATTCTATTCTACACTTAGGATATAAGATATCAGTGTGGTTTACTTTTATAATTTATTGAAATATGATATCTAAGCTCATTTTAGCATTATTTGGGGAAATCAAATAATTCACCTTTTGAGAAACTATTTTTGTTTAAAATTATTTTTATTTTTCCAGATCTCATGTAGTCACAATAATTAAAACAAAAAAATAATTCTTATCTCCTTTCTTAGAATGAGTATTAAGTATTGGTGTCAAGGTAGAAGAGATGTAAGAAGCTAGCAATTGGGGTTTAGTGACTTAGCCAGGGTCACACAGCTAGAAAGTGTCTCAGGCAAGATTTGAACCTAGGACTTCCTGTCTCTAAATGTGGCTCTCTTTCCACTGAGACACCTAACTGTCCTTACATACAAATTTTTAAATAAACCCTTACCTTCCATCTTGTAGTCAATACTGTGTATTGGTTCCAAGGCTTCTGCCTTGGTAACAGCTAGGCAATTGGGGGGGGGGGGTTAAGTGACTTGCACATGGTCACACAGCTGGGAAGTGCTTAAGTACATTTTTTTTAATTTGGTCTATTTCAAACATTATTCCTTGATTACAAAAAACATTTTCTATTCCTCCCTCCCCTCTCCCTTCCCCTCCCATAGCCAAAGCACAATTGTACTGGGTATAGCATGTGTCCTGATCAGAACCCATTTACATGTTGTTGGTATTTGCACTAGGATGCTCATTTAGAGTCTATATCCCCAATCGTATCCCCTTCAACACATGTCATTGAGCAGTTGTTTTTCTTTGGTGTTTTCACTCAAACAGTTTTTCCTCTGAATGTGGATAGTGTTTATTCTCTTGTATCCTTCCGGGTTGTTCAAGATCAATGCATTACCACTAATGGAAAACGCCATTACATTCTATTGTACCACAGTGTATGAGTCTCTGAGTACAATGTTCTACTGGTTCTGCTCCTTTCTCTCTGCATCACTTCATGGATGTTATTCCAGTCCCCATGAAATTCCTCCAATTTATTATTTCTTTGAGCACAATAGTATTCCATCACCAACATATACCACGATTTGTTCAGCAATTCTCCAATTGGATGGCATCCCCTCATTTTCCAATTTTTGGCCACCACTAAGAGCACAGCTATCAATATTTTTATATATGACTATTTCCTTATTATCTCTTTGGGGTACAGTCCCAGCAGTGTTATGGCTGAATCAAAGATCAGACAGTCTTTTATCACCATTTGGGCATACTTCCAAATTGCCCTTGAGAGTGTTTGGATCAATTCACAACTCCACCAGTAATGCATTAATGTCCCAATTTTACCACATTCACTCCAGCATTCATTATTTTCCATAGCTGCTGTAAAAAATAGACTCAAATACAGGACTAGAATCCCCACAAGCCTTTGCTCCACTTACCCAAAATGCTTTGTAATCTCATGAGAATTCTGAGGTGGGCCGAGATCAAGGAAGGATTTAAGCTGGGGGCAAAGGTTTTTGGTGGCTCTCTTTTGGACTTCCATTTTGGAGCAGATGCATCTCTTCTGTGATGTGAGGTTATCTGGCCTAGGCCTTTGGCCTAGGCACATGTTTTTTCTTATTCTGTATTTTCTTTAATCTTTAACCTTTAATAAACCTCTAAAAAATATAATACTCCTTGCAGAGAGAAACTAATTTCAACCTGCCTCAGTCTCCCCATATTCCCTAATTTTAACTGTTACGGATGACGACCACTAGATTGGATGAGAACTTCTCAAATTTTTTAGCCTAGATAATGATTTTTTTAAAGCCAAATTTCTCCAAGATGCTCTTTAGAAAACTATCTTGATCAGCTCCTGCCTGCGGCCCTCTCCTGCTCCTGCTTCTGCAGCCTCTCACCTGGTGCTCAAGCTCCTGGCCCTGCTTGTCTTTTTTTTTTTTACCCTCCCAAAGCTGTTGATCAGCTCCTGCCTGCCTGCTGCGGCCATCCTTTTTGGACAGCCACTTCTCCTGGCCCCACCCCGGCTGACTTCTCTGCTTGGCCCTGCTTGTCTGCGCTCTGGCTCTGGACCCTGGCCCAGCGGACTTTCTCTTGCTCACCTGGACCACCTGATTCAACCAAGATTGTAATCACCTGATGACCTGCCTGCTTAACAAACCCAGATCCTTGGTGGGTAACAAAATGGGGGTGGGGGACTTCCGGTTAAGATGGCGGCTTAGAGAAAGCTAAAGCTCAGATCTCCGGAAAACCCTTCCCGACCGATCTCAAAATATAAGCTCCTAAGGCGCCAAAATTCAAAACGATCAACAGCACAGACCCTGGGAACCCTCCTTCTGGACCTGGACCCGGTTCAAAAGGTACGGCTCCCCTCAAAAGCCAGAACCCGAGATCACTCGGAACTAAGGGGTAGGAGCGCAGAGTCCAAGGCTCCCGGAAGCCGCAGCCCGGCCAGGCTCAGAGAGCAGAACCCTCAGGGCCTTCTACCCGAGTCCCAGTGAAAGTTACTGCCTGGGGCTTCCGCTGAAGAGAGCTGGTCGAAACAACAGCAACCCTCAGGGCGGGCAAGACAGCCTCACGGGCTGGATCCTGCTATCCAAGTCTCAGTGAAAGTCCTTGCCCTAGAGCTTGGGAAAGCTGCAGCCCATCCCCCCGCAGGCCGACGAAACAGCCTCACGGCCAGCGATTCTTAAGGCAACTTCCTGAAAGCGAGCTGGGGGCAGAGTGTGGCCTCGTGGTCCGACCCTTCCATTCCAGCTCCAGTGAGGCATATTCAGTTTAACCCAGGGAAAGCTCTTAGAACCAACATCTGCCCAGGACTAAAGCCTCGGATCACCAGAGATAAGAAAAGCTAATCCTCCACATTCAGAGATGACAAACTCCACAGAAGCACAGAAGCCCCAAAATACCAAGAAAAATAAGAAGAAAGGGGCGACTTTGGACACATTCTATGGAGCCAAAATACAAAATACAGAGCAGATAGAAGAAGATATACAAGAAAATGCTCCAAAATCTTCCAAAGGAAATGGAAACTCTCCACAAACCCATGAAGAATTTGAATCAGAAATGACCAAAAAAATGGAAGCCCTCTGGGAGGAAAAGTGGGAAATAATGCAAAAGAAATTCATGCATCTACAAAACCAGTTTGACCAAACTGTAAAAGAAAACCAGGCTTTAAAGCAAGAACTAATAAAGCAAAGCCAAAACACCAAGAAATTAGAAGAGAACATAAAATATCTCACCGACAAGGTGATAGATCTGGAAAATAGAGGGAGAAGAGAAAATTTAAGAATAATTGGACTCCCAGAAAAGCCAGAAATAAACACCAAACTGGACATGCTGATACAAGATATAATCAAAGAAAATTGCCCAGAGATTCTAGAACAAGGGGGCAATACAGCCACTGACAGAGCTCACAGAACACCTTCTACACTAAACCCCCAAAAGACAACTCCCAGGAATGTAATTGCCAAATTCCAAAGCTATCAAACAAAAGAAAAAATCCTACAGGAAGCCAGAAAAAGACAATTTAGATATAAAGGAATGCCAATCAGGGTCACACAAGACCTTGCAAGTTCTACGCTGAATGATCATAAGGCATGGAACATGATCTTCAGAAAGGCAAGAGAGCTGGGTCTCCAACCAAGAATCAGCTACCCAGCAAAACTGACTATATACTTCCAGGGGAAAGTATGGGCATTCAACAAAATAGAAGACTTCCAACTTTTTGCAAAGAAAAGACCAGAGCTCTGTGGAAAGTTTGATACCGAAAATCAAAGAGCAAGGAATACCTGAAAAGGTAAATATTAAGGAAAGGGGAAAAATGTTATCTTCTTCTTTTACTCAAACTCTCTTCTATAAGGACCACATTTATATCAATCTATGTATGCTAATATGTGGGGAAAAGGTAATGTATAAATAGGGGGTAAAGAAAGACCAAATAGAATAATGGTTCTCACACAAAGATTCACATGGGAAGGGGAGGGGAAGAAAACTCTTATAAGAAGGAGAGGAAGAGAGGGGGGGGTGTTACTTAAACCTCAATCTCAGGGAAATCAACTCTGAGAGGGAAAAACATCCAGATCCATTGGGATCTTGAATTCTATCTTACCCAACAAGGGTAAGGAGAAGGGAAAACCAAGGGGGGGAGGGGGAGAGGGAGAACAAAAAGGGAGGGAAAGAGAAGGGGGAGGGGGAGGGAAGAAAAAGGGAGGGACTAAAAAGGGAAACATCAAGGGAGGGGACAAGGGGCACTGATTCAAAGTAAATCACTGGACTAAAAGGTAGAGCCGAAGAAGAAAAGGTTAGAATTAGGGAAGGCAATCAAAATGCCAGGGAGTCCACAAATGACAATCATAACTTTGAACGTGAATGGGATGAACTCACCTCTAAAACGTAGACGAATAGCAGAATGGATTAGAATCCAAAACCCTACCATATGTTGTCTTCAGGAAACACACATGAGGCGGGTTGACACCCACAAGGTCAGAATTAAAGGATGGAGTAAGACCTTCTGGGCCTCAACTGATAGAAAGAAGGCAGGAGTGGTAATCATGATATCTGATAAAGCCAATGCAAAAATAGACCTGATCAAAAGGGATAGGGAAGGTAATTATATTTTGTTAAAAGGGACTCTAGACAATGAGGAAATATCATTAATCAACATGTATGCACCAAATGATATAGCACCCAAATTTCTAATGGAGAAACTAGGCGAATTGAAGGAAGAAATAGACAATAAAACCATACTAGTGGGAGACTTAAACCAACCATTTTCAAATTTAGATAAATCAAATCAAAAAATAAATAAGAAGGAGGTGGGAGAAGTGGGTGTAATCTTAGAAAAATTGGAGTTGATAGACATGTGGAGAAAAATAAATAGGGATAAAAAGGAATACACCTTCTTCTCGGTACCACATGGCACATTCACAAAAATTGACCATACATTAGGTCACAGAAACATAGCACACAAATGCAAAAAAGCAGAAATAATGAATGCAGCCTTCTCAGATCACAAGGCAATAAAAATAATGATTAGTAATGGTACATGGAAATCCAAATCTAAAACCAATTGGAAATTAAACAATATGATACTCCAAAACCGTTTAGTTAAAGAAGAAATCATAGAAACAATTAATAATTTCATCAAGGAAAATGACAATGGCGAAACATCCTTTCAAACCTTTTGGGATGCAGCCAAAGCAGTAATCAGAGGCAAATTCATATCCCTGAAAGCTTATATTAACAAACAAGGGAGAGCAGAGATCAATCAATTGGAAATGCAATTGAAAAAACTCGAAAGCGATCAAATTAAAAACCCCCAGCAGAAAACCAAATTAGAAATCCTAAAAATTAAGGGAGAAATTAATAAAATCGAAAGTGATAGAACTATTGATTTAATAAATAAGACAAGAAGCTGGTACTTTGAAAAAAACAAACAAAATAGACAAAGTACTGGTCAATCTAATTAAAAAAAGGAAGGAAGAAAAGCAAATTCACAGCATTAAAGATGAAAAGGGGGACAGCACCTCCAATGAGGAGGAAATTAAGGCAATCATTAGAAATTACTTTGCCCAATTATATGGCAACAAATACACCAATTTAGGAGAAATGGATGAATATATACAAAATGGGGGTGGGGGTGGTGGGTGTATTGAATCCACGTGGGCGGCCTGGGCTCCATGTGGACTGGGGCAGGAGGAGGTATCAGAACAGGGGAGAGAGAAAAGGGAAAGGAGAAGAAACAGATTTTTCAAACAGAAACTTAATAGCAATGGGCCGTTTAAAAGGATACCTTTTGACTGTTCTGGTAATTTCATTGATTTCACCTGCCAGAAGAAAGATTCAGCCCAAAGATTCAACTTTGGGGAGTCAAATGGGTGGCTCAGGGCACTGAGAGCAAGGTCCTGGGTTAAAATCTGGGCTCAGATACTTCCCAGCTATGGGGCCCTGGATGGGTCCCTTGAAACCCATTGCCTAGCCCTTACCACTCTGCCTTCTGACAATAGACATTTAAATGGATAAGAACACCCAAGGAACTTTGAAGAGACTAACGGCTATATTCTAAGGCATTTCAGACTCCAATGGTTTATAAAAAATCTCTGTATTCTATTACATTTTTTGTTATGGTTTAACTTTGTGATTTTAAGTTCATATATTACTGGATTCAATATTATTCTGCTTGAACTGAAGGATGATTGAATTTATTTTGAATGTACTGAGTTTTAAAAATTCTGTTGTTTTTCCCCTATAACTGTGTTGAATAAATATGATTGTGAATAAGCTCATATATGAAAAAAAACTTTTTTTTCTATTTTGCCAAGGATAGATGGACTTCAGAACTGGTTATATTTGTATTAACAACTTTTGGGAAATTTAATGTGCTAAATATCTCAATGATTTTAAGGGTTTTTTAAAATATGATTTTTGGAATTTTTTTAACAATCTGGTTATTTTTGCCTGCCCCTACCATGAGGTAAGGCCAAGAGTAGTTGAAGTGAAATACATTTTATAACCCCCCAACCTTCCCGCATTTCTAAATATGTGAATGGAAGTTGGGGCAGTTAATCTCAGGGCATTTGTATCCCTATAAGCCTCCCAAAAAGGAGCATCCCTTTATTTATACTCTTCAGCTCACTATTTTACCAGAATGATATATAGATTTCTTGATTATGTCCTTAACCCAAGTTGAGTTTTACTTTAAAAAAAATATGTTTAATACCAAGGTTGAAAGATTTGCTACATTTGTAAAAATTGTGACAAATATCCATCAATTCATAGGTTTTTTAAAAATGTCATACAACAACTTATGTGAAATATGATAGTGTGTTTGTTTGATATTGTAATTAATTGGGCTATTGAGAATTTTGGGAATTATGGTAACTACATATTTGTACTACTGTATTTTTAAAAATGAAAAAATTGTTAACCTTGTTCAATTCATTTGCCTCATACTCACAGTGATCATGGCCAGATATTAAGAGGAAATGGATCTCATTTTTGGTGAAAAAGCCTTGTATTTTATAATTTATTAGCTGACACAGAGTGCCAATGATTATAAGCTATATTTTTGAATTTTAAAGCTCTTTTATTATTATATTTTTCTTGCATGTACAATATACTTTTTCAGTTTTTTTATTAATGTTTTCTCTCCTTTTTATATTTGAAGCACGTGTCACCAGCATTAAGATTTCTTTAATCTTTTGATTTTTAAGTTTAAGATACATTTGCTAATGCATGCCCTAAAAAGCTAGAGACTATAAAAACGATGCCACTAATTATTTTTAAAATTATGGGACTTTGCTTAATGATTCTGTCTGATTCCAGGACAAGATATACACACAAGAGCCATTGCACAGAGCCAAAGAAAAGCAAATCCAGGATGGATTGATGCACTTCTAGGCCAATACAAAGGTCTTGAACCTAGAGTGAAGACTCGAGGTTACTATGTTTAACATGTCTTAAGACATAGGCTTTCCTTGTGTCCACACTCACTCTGAAGATACTCACAGACGAGTATCCCTGAAACCTTGGCTTCTATAATCTGGTCCCCTTTTCTGCCTTTCATAGTGTGGTACCTTTCTGTAGTCCTGGCTACTGACTGGGTAAATGCATCAGGTCAAATTCCTGGACCTTGCTAGGCCTTAGGGAAATGTCTCTAATCCCCAGGCTCACAGAGATACAAAAGAGATATTTATTCTTCTTCTGTTGATCTTCTTAATTCAGCAACTCTCTAGCTTGTACTTTCTCTCCTATCCAAACTGTCACTGCAGTTTTCCAAGTTTCCCAAGAAAAGATCCAGAGAACAGGAAGGACCAGTTTCAGAGCTCAGGTAAACTCTAAGAGCCCCTTGACAGATGGTCACTCCAATCTTCAAGTCTCTCAGAATTCCAAGCCTGAACTCTAGATCAATATTCCAAGTTAGGCTTAAGGCATTCAGAGAGTCCTTAACTACCAAACCCTGAATTATCCCAAATTCCAAATTTATACTTATAATACAAACATCATCATCCTCAATTTGCTCATAATGTATGAATAAGGTTAAAAGAGTCTGACCCAGGTTATTCAGCTCTATATCTTAGGTAAGTTTCAAACTTTTCTTGACTTCAAGTCCAGCACTCTATCTACTATTTAGTGATGCTTTATATACCTCAATACATTCCATTTTAGAATATTTCTTTGACCTTTATTTTCTTACATGAAATTGTGGTATAATTCCTTCTAGATATTCTCAACCTGTTCATATTACAGTTATTTCAAGTCAGATCACAGATAAAAGATCACAGATTTGAATTTTCACTGTATTGTATAACATATGATTTCATTTTGATATATTCTCCAGGGAGTGGAGATAGTTTTGAACTATTTTTTGAGGAGTAGATGAAATTTATTCAGAATGAAGTATATGTAGGCTAAAGGAAGACTTTTAACTGATTATTTTCTATTAAAGACCTTACTCCAAGTCTGGCTATAGGCAAATAATCAATGTTGTTTCTTTCTTTTGTTTAAAGCTGTTTGGTTTCTCCTGGGAAATATTTGCATAATTTCCCTATTAACTGAAATGAAGAAATAAGCCATTTCCCCTAAAACTGTCAATAGAGAAATAAGTAACTTCCCATTGTAAAACAACTTCTGTACTCTTGACACAAATGGAATTTCCTTATTTTCTACCAAGGCTAGCATTCCTCTATTAATAATTCTTACTGAATGGATCCAATAGCTTGAGATTTTTTTTCCATTTTTATCATTTCCATATTATAATAGTATTAAGATTTGAAACATTTTTATGGGAGATTGCATTTATGATGATTGAAATCACTTGGACTTCAATCTCTAATCTTGTAAATATTCTCTAGAGATGTAGGAAGCCAATTACTTTCTATATCTTATTGCTCAATTATAAAATGCAAAAAAGTCTCCTTATACGTATTACAAGCACAGGATGGCATCATACAAAATAAGCTGGAAAATGGACCCTATGGGTCTTGGTAGAATTCACATGCCAAACACAAAGCATATATTTTTTTTTTTTGTAAAAAACCATATTGAATTTTTATTTTTCCTATTTCATTTCTTTTACAATAATCAAGAACAATTTACAAGTGGTTCAAGGCTACTAGGAAAGTGTATTCTAGAAGAAAATATAGATCTAGACAGTTCAGTGTAATGAATAAACACATAAGCAACTTAATTAATGTATTACTTCCAAGATCATGAGTCATTTTATAGGCATACTTATCTTGTTTTTGCTCAGCAGAAAAAATGTTTTAATTTCATATTACATAAATCACATCTTCAAACTTCACTTCCCCCAGGTGAGTGTTAATTTTTTTTTTTTTTGGATTTGAACTTAATTCTTTTTTTTTTTTTAAATATATTTTATTTGATCATTTCCAAGCATTATTCGTTAAAGACATAGATCATTTTCTTTTCCTCCCCCCCACCCCCCCATAGCCGACGCGTAAGTCCACTGGGCATTAGATGTTTTCTTGATTTGAACCCATTGCTTTGTTGATAGTATTTGCATTAGAGTGTTCATTTAAAGTCTATCCTCTGTCATGTCCCCTCAACCTCTGTATTCAGGCAGTTGCTTTTTCTCGGTGTTTCCACTCCCATAGTTTATCCTTTGCTTATGAATGGTGTTTTTTTTTCTCCTGGATCCCTGAAAGTTGTTCAGGGACATTACACCGCCCCTAATGGAGAAGTCCATTACGTTCGATTATACCACAGTGTATTAGTCTCTGTGTACAATGTTCTCCTGGTTCTGCTCCTCTCGCTCTGCATCACTTCCTGGAGGTTGTTCCAGTCTCCATGGAACTTCTCCACTTTATTATTCCTTTGAGCACAATAGTATTCCATCACCAACATATACCACAGTTTGTTCAGCCATTCCCCAATTGATGGGCATCCCCTCGTTTTCCAGTTTTGGGCCACCACAAAGAGCGCAGCTATGAATATTTTTGTACAAGTCTTTGTGTCCATTATCTCTTTGGGGTACAGACCCAGCAGTGCTATGGCTGGGTCAAAGGGTAGATATTCTTTTGTCGCCCTTTGGGCATAGTTCCAAATTGCCCTCCAGAATGGTTGGATCAGTTCACAACTCCACCAGCAATGAATTAATGTCCCTACTTTGCCACATCCCCTCCAGCATTCATTACTTTCCTTTGCTGTTATGTTAGCCAATCTGCTAGGTGTGAGGTGATACCTCAGAGTTGTTTTGATTTGCATCTCTCTGATTATAAGAGATGTAGAACACTTCTTCATGTGCTTGTTAATAGTTTTGATTTCTTTATCTGAGAACTGCCTATCCATTTCCCTTGCCCATTTATCAATTGGAGAATGGCTTGATTTTTTGTACAATTGATTTAGCTCATTATAAATATGAGTAATTAAACCTTTGTCAGATGTTTCTATGAAGATTTTTTCCCAATTTGTTGTTTCCCTTCTGATTTTAGTTATATTGGTTTTGTTTGTACAAAAGCTTTTTAGTTTGATGTAGTCAAAATTATTTATTTTACATTTTGTGATTCTTTCTATATCTTGCTTGGTTTTAAAGCCTTTCCCCTCCCAAAGGTCTGACATGTATACTATTCTGTGTTTACCCAATTTACTTATGGTTTCCTTCTTTATGTTTAAGTCACTCACCCATTTTGAATTTATCTTGGTGTAGGGTGTGAGGTGTTGATCTATTCCTAGTCTCTCCCACACTGTCTTCCAATTTTCCCAGCAGTTTTTATCGAATAGTGGATTTTTGTCCCAAAAGCTGGGATCTTTGGGTTTATCGTATACTGTCTTGCTGAGGTCGTTTTCCCCCAGTCTATTCCACTGATCTTCCTTTCTGTTTCTTAGCCAGTACCAAATTGTTTTGATGACTGCTGCTTTGTAATATAGTTTGAGGTCTGGGACTGCAAGGCCCCCATCATATGTGTTTTTTTTCATTATTTCCCTGGATATCCTTGATCTTTTGTTCTTCCAAATGAACTTTGTTATGGTTTTTTCTAAATCAGTGAAGAAGTATTTTGGTAGTTCAATGGGTATGGCACTAAATAGATAAATAAGTTTGGGTAGGATGGTCATTTTTATTATATTGGCTCGTCCTATCCATGAGCAGTTAATGTTTTTCCAATTGTTCAAGTCTAGTTTTAGTTGTGTGGCGAGTGTTTTGTAGTTGTGTTCATATAGTTCCTGTGTTTGTCTTGGGAGATAGATTCCTAGGTATTTTATTTTGTCTAAGGTGATTTTGAATGGGATTTCTCTTTCTAGTTCTTGCTGCTGAGCTGTTTTGGAGATATATAGAAAAGCTGATGATTTATGTGGGTTTATTTTGTATCCTGCAACTTTGCTAAAGTTGTTGATTATTTCAATTAGCTTTTTGGTTGAATCTCTAGGATTCTTTAAGTAGACCATCATGTCATCCGCAAAGAGTGATAACTTGGTCTCCTCCTTGCCTATTCTGATACCTTCAATTTCTTTATCTTCTCTAATTGCTACTGCTAGTGTTTCTAGTACAATGTCAAATAGTAGAGGTGATAATGGGCATCCTTGTTTCACTCCTGATCTTATTGGGAATGCATCTAGTTTATCCCCATTGCAGATGATATTAGCTGTTGGTTTTAGATATATACTGTTTATTATTTTTAGGAATGACCCTTCTATTCCTATGCTTTCTAGTGTTTTTAATAGGAATGGGTGTTGTATTTTATCAAAGGCTTTTTCTGCATCTATTGAGATAATCATGTGGTTCTTGCTAGTTTGCTTGTTGATGTGGTCAATTATGTGGATGGTTTTCCTAATGTTGAACCAGCCCTGCATCCCTGGTATGAATCCTACTTGATCATGGTGAATGATCCTTCTGATCACTTGCTGGAGTCTTTTTGCTAGTATCCTATTTAAAATTTTTGCATCTATATTCATTAGGGAGATTGGTCTATAGTTTTCTTTCTCTGTTTTTGACCTGCCTGGTTTTGGAATCAGTACAATGTTTGTGTCGTAAAAGGAGTTTGGTAGAACTCCCTCTTTGCTTATTATGTCAAATAGTTTGTATAGTATTGGGGTTAACTGTTCTCTGAATGTTTGATAGAATTCACAGGTGAATCCATCAGGCCCTGGGGATTTTTTCTTAGGAAGTTCTTTGATGGCTTGATGGATTTCAATTTCTGATATGGGATTATTTAAGAATTCTATTTCCTCTTCTGTTAGTCTAGGCAGTTTGTATTTTTGTATATATTCATCCATTTCTCCTAAATTGGTGTATTTATTGCCATATAATTGGGCAAAGTAATTTCTAATGATTGCCTTAATTTCCTCCTCATTGGAGGTGCTGTCCCCCTTTTCATCTTTAATGCTGTGAATTTGCTTTTCTTCCTTCCTTTTTTTAATTAGATTGACCAGTACTTTGTCTATTTTGTTTGTTTTTTCAAAGTACCAGCTTCTTGTCTTATTTATTAAATCAATAGTTCTATCACTTTCGATTTTATTAATTTCTCCCTTAATTTTTAGGATTTCTAATTTGGTTTTCTGCTGGGGGTTTTTAATTTGATCGCTTTCGAGTTTTTTCAATTGCATTTCCAATTGATTGATCTCTGCTCTCCCTTGTTTGTTAATATGAGCTTTCAGGGATATGAATTTGCCTCTGATTACCGCTTTGGCTGCATCCCAAAAGGTTTGAAAGGATGTTTCGCCATTGTCATTTTCCTTGATGAAATTATTAATTGTTTCTATGATTTCTTCTTTAGCTAAACGGTTTTGGAGTATCATATTGTTTAATTTCCAATTGGTTTTAGATTTGGTTTTCCATGTACCATTACTAATCATTATTTTTATTGCCTTGTGATCTGAGAAGACTGCATTCATTATTTCTGCTTTTTTGCATTTGTGTGCTATGTTTCTGTGACCTAATGTATGGTCAATTTTTGTGAATATGCCATGTGGTGCTGAGAAGAAGGTGTATTCCTTTTTATCCCTATTTATTTTTCTCCATATGTCTATTAATTCTAATTTTTCTAACATTTCATTCACTTCTTTTACCTCTTTCTTATTTATTTTTTGATTTGATTTATCTAAATTTGATAATGGTTGGTTTAAGTCTCCCACTAGTATGGTTTTATTGTCTATTTCTTCCTTCATTTCGCCTAGTTTCTCCATTAGAAATTTGGGTGCTATATTATTTGGTGCATACATGTTGATTAATGATATTTCCTCATTGTCTAGAGTCCCTTTTAACAAAATATAATTACCTTCCCTATCCCTTTTGATCAGGTCTATTTTTGCATTGGCTTTATCAGATATCATGATTACCACTCCTGCCTTCTTTCTATCAGTTGAGGCCCAGAAGGTCTTACTCCATCCTTTAATTCTGACCTTGTGGGTGTCAACCCGCCTCATGTGTGTTTCTTGAAGACAACATATGGTAGGGTTTTGGATTCTAATCCATTCTGCTATTCGTCTACGTTTTATGGGTGAGTTCATCCCATTCACGTTCAAAGTTATGATTGTCATTTGTGGACTCCCTGGCATTTTGATTGCCTTCCCTAATTCTAACCTTTTCTTCTTCGGCTCTACCTTTTAGTCCAGTGATTTACTTTGAATCAGTCCCCCTTGTCCCCTCCCTTGATGTTTCCCTTTTTAGTCCCTCCCTTTTGTTCCCTCCCCCTCCCCCCTCTCTTTCCCTCCCTTTTTGTTCTCCCTCTCCCCCTCCCCCCCTTGGTTTTCCCTTCTCCTTACCCTTGTTGGGTAAGATAGAATTCAAGATCCCAATGGATCTGGATGTTTTTCCCTCTCAGAGTTGATTTCCCTGAGATTGAGGTTTAAATAACCCCACCCCCTCTCTTCCTCTCCTTCTTATAGGAGTTTTCTTCCCCTCCCCTTCCCCTGTGAATCTTTGTGTGAGAACCATTATTCTATTTGGTCTTTCTTTACCCCCTATTTATACATTACATTTCCCCCACATATTAGTATACATAGGTTGATATAAATGTAGTCCTTATAGAAGAGAGTTTGAGTAAAAGAAGATAACATTTTTCCCCTTTCCTTAATATTTACCTTTTCAGGTATTCCTTGCTCTTTGATTTTCGGTATCAAACTTTCCACAGAGCTCTGGTCTTTTCTTTGCAAAAAGTTGGAAGTCTTCTATTTTGTTGAATGCCCATACTTTCCCCTGGAAGTATATAGTCAGTTTTGCTGGGTAGCTGATTCTTGGTTGGAGACCCAGCTCTCTTGCCTTTCTGAAGATCATGTTCCATGCCTTACGATCATTCAGCGTAGAACTTGCAAGGTCTTGTGTGACCCTGATTGGCATTCCTTTATATCTAAATTGTCTTTTTCTGGCTTCCTGTAGGATTTTTTCTTTTGTTTGATAGCTTTGGAATTTGGCAATTACATTCCTGGGAGTTGTCTTTTGGGGGTTTAGTGTAGAAGGTGTTCTGTGAGCTCTGTCAGTGGATGTATTGCCCCCTTGTTCTAGAATCTCTGGGCAATTTTCTTTGATTATATCTTGTATCACCATGTCCAGTTTGGTGTTTATTTCTGGCTTTTCTGGGAGTCCAATTATTCTTAAATTTTCTCTTCTCCCCCTGTTTTCCAGATCTATCACCTTGTCGGTGAGATATTTTATGTTCTCTTCTAATTTCTTGGTGTTTTGGCTTTGCTTTATTAGTTCTTGCTTTAAAGCCTGGTTTTCTTTTACAGTTTGGTCAAACTGGTTTTGTAGATGCGTGAATTTCTTTTGCATCATTTCCCACTTTTCCTCCCAGAGGGCTTCCATCTTTTTGGTCCTTTCTGATTCAAATTCTTCATGGGTTTGTGGAGAGTTTCTATTTCCTTTGGGAGATTTTGGAGAATTTTCTTGTATATCTTCTTCTATCTGCTCTGTATTTTGTATTTTGGCTCCATAGAATGTGTCCAGAGTCGCCCCTTTCTTCTTATTTTTCTTGGTATTTTGGGGCTTCTGTGCTTCTGTGGAGTTTGTCATCTCTGAACGTGGAGGATTGGCTTTTCTTGTCTTTGTCTGGTGATCAGAGGCTTTAGTCCTGGGAAGATGTTGGTTCTATGAGCGTTCCCTGGGTTAAACTGAATATGCCTCACTGGAACTGGAATGGAAGGGTCGGACCACGAGGCCACACTCTCCCCCTGGCTTGATTTCCGGAAGTTGCCTTCAGAATCCCTGGCCGTGAGGCTGTTTCGTCGGCCTGCGGGGGGATGGGCTGCCGCTTCCCCAAGCTCCGAGAGCACAGACTTTCACTGAGACTTGGATAGCAGGATCCAGCCCGTGAGGCTGTCTTGCCCGCCCTGAGGGTTGCTGTTGTTTTGACCAGCTCTCTGCAGCGGAGGCCCCAGGCAGTAACTTTCACCCGGACCGACCAGCTCTCTGCAGCGGAAGCCCCAGGCAGTAACTTTCACCCGGACTGGGACTTGGGTAGAAGACCCTGAGGGTTGTTGTTCCTCAGACCCTGCTCTCTGAGCCCGGCGCGGCTGCCACTTCTGGGAGCCTTGGACTCTGCGCTCCTACCCCTGAGGTCCGAGGGATCTCGGGTTCTGGCTTTTAAGGGGAGCCGTACCTTTTGAACCGGGTCCAGGTCCAGGAGGAGGGTTCCCAGGGTCTGTGCTGTTGATCGTTTTGAATTTCGGCGCCTTAGGAGCTTCTAGTTTGAGATCGGTCGGGAAGGGTTTTCCGGAGATCTGAACTTCAGCTTTCTCTAAGCCGCCATCTTAACCGGAAGTCTCAAAGCATATTTTTAAGGAAACCTGAGATTGTGATTAATTAATTTAAAAATATGAAAACTATATTGACATGAAGGCATTATGGGATTAACTGTATCCCTAAGTAACTCTAGCTGAAAACAGAGGTTGAGTTCACTGTTGAATAGTGAATTGGGACCAAGAAAAAGGGGAGATAAGTAGGAAAAAAATGTAAAAGAAGAATGAATTTACATTATATTAGTTGGTAAAAACATTTTTCAAAAAAAACACATTGGGTAAGAAGACACAAAACAGAAGGGTGATGCCCTACCAAATGATGCCTTAGGAAGCTAAGAAGGAGGGAAGATCAGAGAGTTGAATAAAGTCATCTTTCAACCAGTTCTTTGCATAGTCTCAAATAAGATCTTATTTATTACCTTGTTATTGCCTGTTTGGCCTGAAGCAACCTCCAAGAGAATAATTTTGTCTGATTTTTTTTTTCCCTTCCAAGCTCAAAGAGATAATGAAAGGCTCTTTTTCAGTCACGCAAATTACCACAAGCCTGCAGGCTTAAGGACAAAAATAAATTAGGCCTGGTCTAAAAGGAATTATGAACTAGAAAGGTAAGCATTTTAATAAAAATTGAAATCATGGTGAAAATAATATTTATTCAAGTAACCAGGGCTTCCTGCTACTAGACAGTTATGTATTTGGGCATGAATCAGCATGTTCTGATTCCCTGACAATCTATAGGTGAATTAAAAGAAAGGGGAGAAAAGAAAGAAGAAACAATCCATTTTCAATCCTAAAAAAATTTAGATGTATTTATGATTACATAATCTTGTGAGACAGACATCTCTCTCAACTTTAAGTGAATAAGTCCATGGTTTTGATTATTTGACAGAGGCTTCTCCCACTTCTTTATTTGAGTGCTCTACCAGGGCAATTTGATGCTTTAAGTATTCAGAACAGAACATTGACAATAGTATTCCATTGTAATGAAGATGAAATGAGAGGCACCCTTTGTTAAATTTGTTATGGACTCTGTACTGACAGGATAAATGGTATGAGCAACACTTTACACAATCCCTGGTACATAACAAGAACTTAATACATGTTAGTTGAATGTTGGATGAATAAAGGTGGGACATTAATTTGTTTCTTTCTTTCCCAGATGTTGTTTGGAAAAAAAATAAGTTTTAGAGAACTTGTTACTTGTCAAGCTGAAGTTTACACACCATATTTGATATAACTTGACCATATTGTATAGGTATGGGAAAAAAAAAGATATACTACAAAGTGCCCTGTAGAAAAAGGAGAGAAAGGAAATGGATAGTTGACAAGAGAAGAGAAGAGAAGAGAAGAGAAGAGAAGAGAAGAGAAGAGAAGAGAAGAGAAAAGAAGAGAAGAAAAGGGAGGAGAAGAGAAAAGGGAGGGAAGAAAAGAAAATTATCTGAAGATCCTTTCATATAAAAATAATCTCTAAAATTCCCCTTTTCTTCTGATATATTTCAGTAGACACTGAGGCTTTGTGACAATAACTTCAGCCAAGGTCACAACAATAAGTCTTTAACAATATCTTTTGATTCCTTCTGTATTTGTAAAATAATTTCTGAGTCAAGGATCCTGGATTCCTGACAGAAGGCCATAACCCCATTAAGTGCAACCCTTCCCAACTTTCAAATAAAGAGTTCCATCACTATAGTGAGTGAAGTGATGCTGTCTTAAAGATGTTTAACATTTGTTTTTGTAGTTTTTGTTGAGAGGCAATAGGATTGAATAGAGTTATCAAATTCTAGTTTCAAGACCTGCCTCTGTCACATGTTTGATATGCAAAAATGAAAAGTTACTTAACCCCCGAGTTGCCCCAGTAATTCTCTAAGATTGTAAATTATTAGTGAGCTGTTATATATGTGCTAGAAACTGTTTCTGAATCTATAACTCTTGATTCTTTGTTCCCCACTCCTTTTTCCAAAAATTAATTTGGATTACTTGGGGTGTGTGGATAATAATCGAGTATTTGTCACATTCTTCTATTCACATAACAATATATTTGGCTGAAACTGGTGTCTAAATGATAATGAAGTGTGGAATTAGCCATCATATCTAATGATAAATGAGTAGATTAATAAAACTTATTAAACAGTTTCTGTTCCAAGCTCTGAATGAAGTTCTATGAATACAGGTAGGAAAGCCACAGTCCCTTTTCCCAAGAAGTTTCTATTCTAATTAGTAGAAATAGCTTATAGAGAATGATATGACTGGAAAAGCCTGTCAATTCTGAGTTTTTTGGTGGACCAGATGACAAAACCCAGGGATTTGATTAAATGGAATAGAAATAAGACTGAAGAGGCTATGTGATTCTCTATCTTAGTGAAAATATGACTCCCTAGCTGTTTGATATCCTATTTTATTAGAGCATTAGAAATGTTCAATTTTCTCTTCTCAAGAAGTCTATTAGAGATTTGCTTAATGGCATAGTAAAAGTCAGTTCACAAGATCCATCCTTCATATCTTTGCTTTGAAATTTATTACCTGGAAGAATCCATATGTCTGAATTTTAAAAGTCTCCATCTTGGTCTAGCACCCAAAAATTGTGCACACCCACACTACACGGGCATGTGCTAGTCAATGACAAATCAGAAATAACTAACTACCCACCTGGGCTGTCCTAAGCCAAGCTAGAGCCAACCATTGGATTTTGTGAGACACAGGAAGTGAGGTAGGGAACAGCCTCTGGAATTCGCTCACTTCCTGTGGGGAGAGGGGACGCCAGTTGGTGTTAGGAAGAGTTGGTGTTAGGAGCTTGGACAGAGAGGACGCCCGCAGACAGCTTTCCTTCAGATCGGTCACGTGAGTTAAGGACTGATTCTTTCCACCTGGGCCTTTGGGCCTAAAACTCCCTCTGCCTTGGTCAGAGGTTGAGTAGCCCCTTTCCCTTTTTCTCTTCTCTCCTTCTCTCCCTATCCTTTTCCCTACTCCCAGTGTGATTAAACCTCCATAAACTTCATTCTGACTTGAGTGTTTCATTTTTAGGAATTTCATAAGTAAATTCCTTGGCGGCCATTGTTTAATATTACATAAATCCTGTAGCCACATTCTTAACCATTACGATATTATAACCTCTCCCATCTCCCCTAAATTTCCACCATTACAGTATTGGCGACCACGAAGGGACAAAAGAACCTTATCAGTCTTCTGATCTCCTTACTATCACCTGGGAGAAATCCCACCCCGGCTACCCCCTCTGGCTCTTGGCCCTGCCTTAGTGCTTGGAAGGTTTCTAGAACCTCAATAAATTTCCTGAATTTTCTTGCCTTTTCAACCCACTTATTGCTCCGTCAGTCCTGTTACCAAATACCTTAGCTTAAAGACACAGCTGCCAGAACAGGTGAGTATAAAACACCTTTTATCTTTTCCCTTTACCCCTTAAGTTAAATTGGGGTCAACAGGATTTTTTTCTTCTCCCTTTTTTGTCTCTCATTTCTACCTCCTTTTACTTTAAGGAGGTGGCTTAGTAGATTGAGAGGCAGGTAGCAACGAGGAATCTCAGAAGGAGCTCTTAGGAGCTCCTAGTCCGCAAAAAGCAAAAAAACAAAAAAAAACAGCTGAATACAGCTAGGGAGCTAATTTAAAACCCATTTTTTTCTGTTTCCTGGCCTTTCTAGTCTTAAAAATTTAAGTGGGCTTTGCTCAAGGAAGATAGCACATGGTCCTAGCGGTTTTAGCCTGAGGACTAAAGAAGATTGCTGGGACCCACCCATACCCACTTTGTAAAAGAAGGAGGTTTAGTTTGGCCTTTTGTTTACGGTCTATTCACTCCTAATCAGCCCTTTCATAGCTTCTACCTTCCTGTATGAGGGTTTTTGTAACCCCTCCCAGAAGCTTGATAAGGAGAATTTACAACACAATAGGCCCTTAACCTGTATAGGGTTGTAGACAAGGAAAAAAAAAAAGCTACAGGCAACCTAGCAATTGACTCAAAGAAAGAAAAAATGTGGCTACAACCAATGTCTGCTTTGCTTCTGAATTGTCTTATAAGTTCAATGACCAAGTGCATTGGATTTTTAGTAGGTGTTCCTCTAGGATGGTATTTTTCAGAAACTATAAACCTCTTTGTGACCATTATATTCATGTTCCTTGGGATTGTAATTGTTGTACTTACAATAATATACCTAACCTCTAAGAGAGAACACTCCCTTGTTCCTTCTATTACTAAACAAATTAAGGAATTACACACTTTTATGGAAAACCAAATCACGGAGCAATATAATATCACTGATCAACGTATTAGGGAACTCCACACTTTTATTGGGGAGCAACTTCGGGAACAGAATAATATTTTTACTCAAAAAGTTAGTGAACAGAATATTATAACTGATCAGAGAATTACAGAATTGCACACATTTATTGATCAGCAACATAAAGAATTGATTACTATCACTGATCAAAGAATTCGGAACCAAAATGCTTGTATTGAACAAATTAAAAAAGAAATTACTCTTATTTATCAACAATTGATGGAACGGGATGAAGTTAGGGAGGAAACATGGCGAGAGATAAAAACTTCCCTGGCTGAACTTAATCAGGGAAGATGGGGAGAGATAAAAACTTCCCTGGATGAAATTAAACAGGACAAATGGGGAGAGATAAGAACCTTCCTGCAAAACATTGATAGGGAGTTAAAAACATCCCACAATAGGAGTGATTTAACTCTCCATCCCCCATCATTATCAGACTCCCTGACCAACCCTGCCCAAAACGATTTTGCTCAAATAGAAGCCCCTTCACACCAACCAGCTCCTCCCCATCCTGACCACCCAGCCCCTCCCCCTGCCATTCTTGCCCCTCCCACCCTGGTTCCTCCTTCCATTCATGCCTCTTACCCTGCCTCCTCAGCCCCGGATCCTCCCCCTGCCCTTCCCCCCACCCATGCTCATGCTCTAGCCCCACCCCCTGTTCCTGCCCCGGATCCTCCCCCTGCCCTTCCCCCCACCCATGCTCATGCTCTAGCCCCACCCCCTGTTCCTGTCCCAGCCCTTCCCCCTGCTCTTCCCTCCACTCTTGCTCTAATCTCCAACCCCCATGCTCCAACAGCTAATAATCCTAACATTGAAAATGGAGCAAGTAGCCTAGAAACAGTAACACCAGATAGTTTAGACAGAAGTTTATTTCCATTGAGGGAAGTACCCACCTTTAATAAAGAAGGGAACTTGGTGCCTGTAAGACACTATACACCTTTTAAACCTGATGATTTAGAAAAATTCAAGCACAATGTTCAATCATTTGAGGCAGAACCAATGTTGGTTATAGAAAAATTAGAAAATATATTCAGAAACTTTGACCCTTCTTGGTTGGATGTGGAGAATTTGTTAGATACATTTCTGACAAAGAGAGAGAAAAATAATGTCATCTCTCTAGCTAATAAGAAAAGTGGTAGAGGAGCTCATCACTGGCCAACTGTAGATCCACACTGGAACCCTAATATTGTACAGGATCACACAAAACTAGCCCTGGCCAGAGAAGCATTATTAAAAGCCATGAGAGACTGCTCTGATAGCCCTGATGTATGGGAAAAATTTGAACAATCCCGGCAGGAAATTAATGAGACCCCCTCCCACTTTATGGACAGACTTATTGACGTAGGAAGTACATATATGGACCTTGATTTGTCCAGAGAAAAAGACATTAAACATATACGCAGACAATTCGTTAGGAATTGTTGTTCAGCAGTAAAAGACTACTTTGAAACCAACTGTCCCAACTGGGAGTCTATGGACCTCGAAGAACTGAGGAAAGTAGCAGCATATGCCTATAAGAATCGTACAAAAAAACCTGAGACACACAATAAATCAGTATCAGACTTAGAAAAAGAAATTGAAATTTTAAAGGAACAATTGAAAAGTAAGGGAGAGACCATGGCCCCTTTGCAGGAATCCACAGATAGATCATTAACAAACCCCTTAATATGCCTCTTCTGTGGGAAGAGAGGCCATGCAATGATAGTCTGTAGGAGCAGACTACGGGAAACAAGAAATAATAACACCTTTAGGAATAATAAATATAGGAACCACAATGACAATCAAAATGACGATGCTCAAAATACAGAAAATGATACTACCAAAAGAAATGCCCAACAACAATATATAAGAAATGGAGCTCGACCACGCTACACTCAGGGTGAACAACCCCAACAGCGTGGAGGGTCCCAAAAAGCTGCCCAAGCATCTTTATGAAGGTGTGAAGGGGGGGTGAGGGCCCTGGAATCAAAGAATGAGACCTTTGATTTTCCAGACCCTGATATTTTAATGCCAGTAATCCCTATATATTCCCCCCCAAACAGTAAGGAACCTCATGTCACTTTAAAGGTAGGAAATTCATACTATGACTGTCTTTTAGACACTGGAGCATCTAGGTCAGTTCTAGTAAGCAAACCAGATGAGAAATGTGATTCTATTGGCTCTTTAAATGTAGTAGGTGTTTCAGGAAAACCGTTAAAGGTCCCAAAACTTTCTCCTCGCATGGTACGCGTGGGACCCCTAACTGTTGAGCACTCTTTTCTTTTAATGCCTGGATCTCCCACAAATTTGCTGGGGAGAGATTTACTATGCAAATTACAAGCCACAATAATGTGTGCCCCAGATGGCTCCCTTTCTTTAGAAGTGCCCGAGGAAACCTTAAATTTACTCCCTGTATTTCTCTCAGAGAGCCAGGAGGCAAAGGAGCCTCCCACCTTTGAAATACCTACAGATATACCAGAGTCTCTTTGGGCGACATCTTCTACTGATGTAGGCTTACTTAAATCAGCTACTCCCGTGCAAATAAAAACTAAATCCAGCCCACCTCCTTGCATTCCTCAGTATCCTCTTTCCAAGGAGGCAATGGAGGGCATTACCCCAATAATAAATTCTTTAATTGACCAAGGAATAATTTTCCCTTGTAAATCTGAATACAACACGCCCATCCTCCCCGTTAAAAAACCAAAAAGGGGGCCCTATGGCAAACACCTCTATAGATTCGTACAGGATTTGAGGGCTGTGAACAATCACGTTAAGAAGAGACACTCCGTAGTTCCCAATATCAATACTATTATTTCTTCTATTCCTAGCACAGCTACATACTTTACAGTAGTAGACTTGTGCTCAGCCTTCTTCTCTATACCCATACATGAGAACTCGAGGCATATTTTTGCTTTCACCTGGAATGGCATACAATATTCCTGGAGTCGTCTGCCCCAGGGTTATGTAGAAAGTCCGACCTTATTTGCACAAATTTTGGGACAAGATACAGATAATATAAAATTTAAAAACAGCAAATTAATAAAATATGTAGATGACCTACTCTTGGCTTCCGTGGATGCAGAAACATGTCAGGAAGATAGTAAACACCTTCTTTTGGAATTGCACAAAAGAGGTCATAAGATCTCGAAGGAAAAAGTTCAGTGGTGTCTCCCCAAAGTAGAATATTTGGGGTTCATTCTGACAGCTGGTGCACGCTCTATTTCTCCCAAGCGAATTGAGAATATTCAAAAATTGAGTGCTCCTACCACTAAAAAACAGTTAAGAGCAATTCTGGGAGCAACAGGGTTTTGCAGACAATGGATTCCTTGCTATGGGGAAATTACTAAACCTCTTATAGCACTAACAAGGGATACAGTCCCTGAACCCCTCAAATTAGAGCCTGAACACATGTCAGCTCTATCAGAGCTAAAAAAGGCTATCTTATCTGCCCCTGCTCTAGGCATCCCAAATTACAACAAGCCATTCACTTTGTATGTACATGAGCGAAGAGGAGTAGCCTCAGGCGTTTTAACTCAGACTCTGGGGCCTTCTCAGCGTCCAGTTGCCTATTATTCAGCCCAGCTGGACCCAATAGCTTCAGGAGCACCACCATGTCTTAGAGGAGTGGCTGCTACTGCTTTACTAGTGACAAAAACCATTGATCTAGTATTAGGATGCCCATTGTCAATTATGTGTCCACATGAGGTAGAAGCATTATTGCTAAGACAGAGAACACAGGCATTTTCTGATCAGCGAATTACAAGGTATGAAATAACCTTGCTAAATAATGAAAATATTACTTTGAAAAGCTGTTCAACGCTTAATCCTGCCACCTTGCTTCCAGACTTGCCAACTTCAGGAGAACCTTTACACAGTTGTGAAACACTAGTGTCCATGGCAGAAAAGCCTCGAGATGATCTCCTGGACACTCCCTTAAAGAACTCAGACCAGATCTTATTTACTGATGGTTCTTCTTTCATGAGGGATGGCATACGCTACTGTGGAGCTGCCGTAGTCTCAGAATTTGCCACTGAGTGGTCAGCCTCATTACCTTCTAACATTAGCGCTCAAGGAGCTGAACTCATAGCTCTGAAACATGCCTGTATAATTGCAAAGGATAAAAAGGCAACAATTTATACGGATTCTAGATATGCTTTTGGCATTTGTCACTCAGTCGGGATGCTATGGCTCCAGAGAGGATTTTTAACCTCAGCTGGAAAATCCATAGCTAATGCTGAAATTATTAATGAAGTCCTTTCTGCTCTTCAGCTGCCTGAAGCCCTAGCTGTAGTTCATTGCTCAGCCCATACAGGTGGCTCCGACCCTGTCTCTAGGGGAAATGACCGAGCAGATGCTGCTGCAAAGCTAGCAGCCATAGAAGGGCCTGAATTACTTCTAACATTAACAACTACTGATGACTCAAATTTATCACTTTCCTATGATGAGAAGGAAGTGGAAAAATGGAAACAGAAATTCAAAGCAAAACAGATCAATGGAGTCTGGGTGTCATCTGAAGGAAAACCCCTGCTCCCTAGAAGTTTCTATCACCAAATTTGCCAATCTGTTCATAATAATGGCCACTTTGGTACCCAGGGCATCGTGGACTCTGTTAAGAGAGTATGGATAGCCCCTGGCATAACTACCATAGCCTCTAAAGTGTGTTCATCCTGCTCTACCTGCCAGGCATATAACCAACATGCCTTTCGTGGTAAAGCCTTTGGTGGACGTCCTCTGGCTTACACACCTTTTGAGCACCTGCAGATAGATTTTATAACGATGCCAAAGGCTGGACAATATAAATTTTGTTTGGTCATAGTAGACCAACTGACCAGATGGCCGGAAGCATTTCCTACAGCCCGAGCCACATCAGCTTTTGTTGCTAAGGTGCTTTTAAAAGAAATTATTCCTTGCTTTGGCCTACCAGCACGTATTGACTCCGATAGAGGGAGTCATTTTACCGATTCTGTCTTAAATCAAATATATTCTTGCTTGGGGATAACTCCAAAATTCCATGTTCCATATCATCCCCAGAGTTCAGGCCAAGTTGAGAGGATGAACAAAGAACTTAAAACTATGATTGGAAAATTATGCACTGAGACCCATTTAAAATGGCCTGAAATTCTCCCTTTGGCCCTATTTTATCTTAGAAGCAGGCCTAGAGGAGACTTACATATCTCACCATTTGAGATGCTTTTTGGACATCCGCCTATACAGGCTAAGCCTTTCTCCCCGGCTTATACATCGCTATTAGGGGGAGATACTACTATTGCTTCCTATATACAGGAATTACAGCACAAACTGTGTGAGCTACATGAATCCGGAGCTGCAGTACAAGCTGGACCACTAGATTTCTCACTTCACAACCTGAACCCAGGAGACAACGTGTATATAAAGAACTTCCAGCGTACAGGAGCAACCCAGCCTTCCTGGGAAGGACCATTCCAAATATTGTTAACTACTCCAACATCTATAAAGGTTGGAGAAAAGGACTCTTGGATTCACTGTTCTCATGTAAAGAGAGCATCTTCTGTTGAGACTGATTGACTGTATCCTATACATGCATTGGAGATAACTATACATTGACAAGTGGAACTGTTTTATTCTGCTTTTGACACATTGAATTTCTAAATTTAATTTTTTTCCCTTTTTTCCTTTTTTTTCTTTTCCTTATTTTATTATTATTATTATTTTTACATTATTTTATTTTTTTCCCTTTTTTCCTTTTTTTCTCTTTTCCTTATTTTATTATTATTATTATTTTTACATTATTTTATTTTTTTCCCTTTTTCTCATTTCTATGTACTTTAGGTACATATGATCAATATTAATTTTATTCTACAATATTAGTTTAAATATATATACTTGCTGTTATTATTAATGCGCACCCAAACAGCTTTAGACTATGGGAACCTGCCATTTATTGATAATTGTTGTGGGACTATGATTAGTGTTTGTGTCTGATTCTAGGAACGAGATCAAACAAGGAGCACAGAGATAACCTGGATAATGCCAAAAGAGCTCACAGGTCTAAAAATCAAAGACCAATCCAGGAAGACTTAATGCATTTCTAAGCCAATACTAAGGACTTGAACCTAGTGTGAGACTCGGGGTTGCGACACTTGACAGACGTTAAGATGTAGGCCTTCCCTGTATCCACACTCTTCGTGAAAATACCTACAGACAAGTACCTAAGGTTGGCTACCATCCTGGCTCCATCCATCCCTGAGAACGAAGGTAAAATCAGACGAGGGAATAACACTTCCCTAGATATAAAATAAAAATCTGGTCCTCTTTTTTCTCTCCTATAGTATGGCAACTTCCTGTAGCCTTGGCTGCAAATGGGGAAGTAAAATTATGCTACATTCTGTCCTACAGACTTGTGGGATTAGAAATTACTTAACTGGACCCTAATACAGGGGCCTGTGGAAAAAAAAATTTTTTTTATTTTTGCTTTCTCAAATTTTGTATACATAGATTTTTTTTAATTTTGATACTGATTTTGAATTCTTCTTTAATATAAATATGCATATATAAAGGGTTTATAATTTTTCCCTTAATTTTTTCCCTTTTTCTTCTTTTGATTTTGATTTTATTTTCATATCGTTTTGTTTTTCTTTTGAATTAACTCACACACCCCCACAACTGAAACTTGAATCCTCAGCTGGACTCAGTGTTTTTTCAATACTTTCTTCAGGGGGGATTGTATCTCATCAAATCCAAGATTTAAATTTTGTTCGAGATAAATCTTCAGAGAAGAAGCTTGCTAACTAACTGAATCCAGAGAATGAACTGTTTGCAGAAAGATATCTAAACCTTTTCACTACAGGAAGATCCAGAATGAACCTTGGGGTGTGGTTGATTGAACATTTTTTTTTAATGTACACTCTTATGCCAAAGGGGACTGCCCCCTAATTGGCTTTTGTCAATGCGCCCAGCAAAACATTGGTTTGCTGTCTTTCTCTCTCCTCTGTTTCCCCATATTTACAACTATTATAATTTTCCTCTTAGTGGGTAAAAAAAATTTTTGTATACACTTACAGTTAGAAATTTTTGGGGTGCAGTATGCTTATGTTTAGTGATCAATTGGGGAGACTAGTCTCCCAATCATCATCAGGGGGGATTGTGAATTTTAAAAGTCTCCATCTTGGTCTAGCACCCAAAAATTGTGCACACCCACACTACACGGGCATGTGCTAGTCAATGACAAATCAGAAATAACTAACTACCCACCTGGGCTGTCCTAAGCCAAGCTAGAGCCAACCATTGGATTTTGTGAGACACAGGAAGTGAGGTAGGGAACAGCCTCTGGAATTCGCTCACTTCCTGTGGGGAGAGGGGACGCCAGTTGGTGTTAGGAAGAGTTGGTGTTAGGAGCTTGGACAGAGAGGACGCCCGCAGACAGCTTTCCTTCAGATCGGTCACGTGAGTTAAGGACTGATTCTTTCCACCTGGGCCTTTGGGCCTAAAACTCCCTCTGCCTTGGTCAGAGGTTGAGTAGCCCCTTTCCCTTTTTCTCTTCTCTCCTTCTCTCCCTATCCTTTTCCCTACTCCCAGTGTGATTAAACCTCCATAAACTTCATTCTGACTTGAGTGTTTCATTTTTAGGAATTTCATAAGTAAATTCCTTGGCGGCCATTGTTTAATATTACATAAATCCTGTAGCCACATTCTTAACCATTACGATATTATAACCTCTCCCATCTCCCCTAAATTTCCACCATTACATATGATAGAAACTATTTATTTCATGTCAACCAAGCTAAACATTATTACAATTTTAGAAATATGGAGAGATCTTTTTAATAATTTAGCAATATATAAGGCATAATAGCCCTGGGTGTTTGTTGTAGGACACCCTCTCCCCCACCCCCCGACCATCTGTACAGCTTCTAGTCAGGTCCTCATACTCTTGACATGGAGAAGCAACTCGTGGGAAGAAAAGTCCATCATTATTTAACTACTGCCAACCAATGGATACCCACAGGACATGTAGGCCAAAATAACTGAAGCAGACAGTTCAGCATACAGTGTCAGCAGACACTTTGAGGCAGACAACAATATACTTGGCAAGTCAGGTCACCACCAACACCTTTATCACTTTCTTCCCTTAGATGAATACAGCTCAGGATTCTGAACACAAGATCTTTAGGAACAGCAATTTTTTTTTCCAGCTCAGTGCCCTCACCCATCATCATGGGAAACTGCTTTTGTGGACATGCAACTTAGCATATACTTCTTTCGTGGCTACAGTCTCCTGATGACTCAGAAAGAAAGATATTGCCCCCAAAGTCTTTGATTCTGTTCAACATCAGAAATGAGTATAATTTATCAGTGAAAATTACATTAAAGAATCATTCCCATCTGCTTTTCTGCTGTACTATAAGGACCATGAGACCTTTCCATCTGATTTGCAACTGAAACCATCTATATATGCTTTTTTCCATTAGAATGCAAACTCCTTCGGAAGAGGGACCTTTCTGAGCAAGTAGTGAATGCATCATTCATAAATTAAAAGTAGTGGTAGTGAAATTCCACATAGGTAAGCAAAAGGGCGGGGGTGGAATTCAAAAGAACTATGACATAAAAGAGAAAGGAAACTCAGTTTATCAGGGTTTATGTGCATATGTAACTTCCTTAACACTGGGCTACAATTCATTTATATTCAGAAGAAGATTAGCACTTATAGTTTTAAAAACCCTAAAAAGCAAACTCATTATCATATATATTATTAGCAAAACCATAGAATCACAGAGCTCAGTTACTATGGGAAATATTGCAACATTTAAAGTTCTATTGTTCCTAGTACATGTTTTGAATTCTGGCTTAGAACAGAATAAACATAAAATACCCAGGAGATATAGTGGGAATATTTCTGGTAATTTAATATTTTGCTATGTTTATTTAATTCTGGATTAAATAATTATAATAAAAATAATTATGGAACAAAAATTCATTTTGGCATGCTAACCAAAATGACTTGCCCATGGTCAAACAGCACTTAGATTCTTTCTCAAATACCAACCTGAACTCCCTAGTTTTGAGAAATTTGCTTAACTATCCATTATGTTTTTCCATCCATGAAAAATAATTGAGTAAGTTATGTTTTGGGAATGCCACAAACAATTTATAATAATACAGAATATTTTAAAGTAATATAAATTGAGCAAGAAATTTTAGCCTTTGAATATTTTAGGAAACTTGGAGAAGGGGAGAATGGACTCTGTAAAATAAGTGGGGAATAAAATACTACCAAAATGAAACACCGAAAAAGATAAGATTTTGGAACCACATTTAATCTACCTATCCAGGGTTTTACTGGTTATCATGTGAACATCATTCTTACAGTCTAAAATCTACTATGTCCTTGTTCCTACTCAAACGTATTTCAGCGGCTTCTTTGTATAGACTTAGACAAAAGACCTATGGTACCAACATTTGTGCTAATAATGGAAAGGATGAATATGAATAATAAAGGCTCTTCACTTTTCTCCCAAACTTTCAATACTTGTAACCATTACAGTTTGAATCCCTTATTAAATGACTTCAGAGTAGTTCTGAAGATTATCAAAAAAGTACTTTGTTATTTTCTTTGTCAAAATTTTGCCAAAATTTTTGTAGGATTTTAAAGTGAGAGAGTCAATATGACATAAGGGATAGAAGACATATGCAAAGTCAGGAAGACCCTGATCTAAAGCATGGATTCTTTGACTCTACATAACTTAACTTGAATTCTCAGTATTCTAGGCAATTGTCTAAGACTGTTAATTGTGCAGCAAGCATATGTATGTATTGGCAAAATACATACAGTGAAAAATTCCAATACCAATGATATCACAAGACAAGTATCCTCCTCAAAACATTTTAAGGTATTTTATATTGGAGGAAATGTTCCATGCGTGTAACTTTTTAAGTTAATAAGAATAAAAGCAAACTTTTCTATTTTTTCTTCTTTTTTGAACATCCAAAGAGAGGATTGATTTCTTAAAAGAAACTGGAGAAGACCAATGAAGTACACAGTTCTGAACGTAGTAAAGAAATAGGCCTAGGGGAGCTGAAAAGATACTATATGATAATATTTTCTTTGCATAAGCTTCATTTTCTTCCCTTCTCTACATCTCAGAAAAACAGAATTGACCCTGTTTGTTGGCCAATCAATCAGCAAATATTTAGAAGTAACTTCTTTCTGATCACCAAGTATTTAGAAAAGACTTACAACTGCTTTGTTTTTTTTTTTATTAAGACCCCTCTCAAAGGTGCTATTTAATATTCTGGCATTAAACCCCGTTAGTAAATGGAATTTCTTCTAATATCTGCATCCCAAACAGATATCAAGACATAATGACTCTCCCACTTTTTGCTACTTTTTGGATTCTCTTTTATTTCTCTATGAAGCCTTTCCCCCACCCTCCTCCTTTATTTACAACTGTATAAATTCTAGACTTCTGAAGAGATTGATATTTCCTCAATTTGGGGAGAAGATAAGTGATAGATTGTCTTTATAAATGGAGACTCATGCTGTTATTGTCTACAGTTCAGAGTTGTCATGTTAAATTAAACACTGTTCTGTTCTTGCCCCTTATTAATTATGATGTCTCCTGCTGCCACCATCATTCTCTGGATGTGATGGTGAAACTGTGTGTTAGCACAGCTTCTTTCAAAGAAACTCATCACTATGAAAGCAGCTCATTAACTTCAGCCTTCCTCCCAGTTTGCTATGACAGACTGAAGAGCCTTCTCTAACTAACTTTAGACAGATAATAAAGTTTTATTTCCCTTTCACAATTTTAATGCAGTTTATCATGTTCTTTATTTCCAGACAACACTTCAGTTTAAGCAGCAACTATTTTTTTCTTCTTTAATGTCCTGACTATGCCTAAATTTGAAACAATCCTAATCCCAACAAAAACAAAACAGGACAAAATAAAATCCCTTAAATTTAGCATACCTAGTATATTATGTATTTCTTGCAGAGTTGGAACCTGTGTAGGTGTCTGGCTCAGGGAATGGTTGAAATGATACAATTATAATTGTTTTCTATGGCTTGTATACTTGGACTGAATATTTTTATATGGAAGGAAGGGGAAAAAGAACCAGTCATTTGTTAAGCACCTACTGTGTTCCAGATGCTCTGATATCACTTAAAATATTACCTTGTTTATTCATTACAACATCAATGGGAAGTAGGTGCTATTTTTAACAGTCCTATCTTACAGATGAGGAAATTGAGGCAAAATATACATGATTTACCCAAGGGCTAAACAGCTAATAAACGTCAAATTTTAGATTTTATTTTAGCTTTTCCTCACATAAGAGCCTGGGCTCATTCTCTGTGATACCCTATCCAATTGCATCCTACATTAGAGAAAACTAGAACAAGTGCTTATATACATATATGTCAAAAAAAGAAGTATTTTCTGATGGCCATTATTTCCCAAAACAACTTTTCCATTCATGCTTTCCCTTGTTTCAAAATCCAGCTTTAGATTTATTCCAGAGAATTATCTCTCCAGCGATAGTCTTTAAAATGCAATTAGGCTGCTATCAAGAATGAAATTAATGTATTAAACTCATTTATTGTTCACAGTCAACTCAGATGACAATATAGAGGGAATGGGATTTTGATGAGAGGAATAATTTTAGAGAATGGAAGAAGGCCTAGTCAGAGAAACTTTAATGGATGTAATGGGTCCTGGGAAATGGAGCAAGGGGACACTGTTGTGCAGACTTACTCCAAATCTTACTCCAAAATCTTGAAGTTCACCAATGTCTACAGAAGAGATTCTCAGACTGGCATTCAAGACCTTATACATTCTGAATGCTATGCAACTTTTAATATGATTTTTCACTTACCTTTTAATGAATCTCAGCCATTATTTACTTATGCCAATTTTACTTTCTAGCTAAATTTTACTATTCATATGCATCCTCAGATAGGAAATTTCATTCCAATTCCCATCTTCATTTTTTCTAATCTCCTACCCCAACATGTTTGTCTTCTTACTCTCCATCCATTAAGGTCCATTTATAATTCTACATCCATAAATTCTTCCTTGACATCTCAACCAAGTTGTTCTTTTTTGTTTTTAAACCCTTACATTCTGTTTTGGAATCAATACAGTGTATTGGTTCCAAGGTAGAAGAGTGGTAAGGGTTAGTCAATGGGGATCAAGTGACTTGCCCAGGGTCACACAGCTGGGAAGTGTCTGAGGCCAGATTTGAACTTAGGACCTCCATTTCTAGGCCTGCCTCTCAATCCACTGAGCAACCCAGCTGCCCCCTAAGGTGCTCTTAATATTTTATTCTCTATGGCATTTCTTGAACAGGTAAATTTTATTTATCTATTCCATTTAAAAATTTATATATTATCTTCTGTGAATTTCAGATTTACTCCACTCTGCTTAGACTTTAGAATTCTAGCAACCAGGAATGTATACAACCCCACTTAAGTATTAAGTGTAGGGAGGATGGTCTGTGACCTAGGTGTGCTAGCAAGTGACAAATCAGAAACAACTGATTGAGCCCTCGACTGTCCTAATCCAAGTTTAAGTCACCATTGGTACATGATGTAAAGAACTGCCTTTATATTTCATATCACTTCCTATCACTTCCTGTGAGGGGGCTCTTGTGGAATTGGGCAGTGGAATTTGAATTGGAAGAGGTCTTAAGTGTGAGTCTAGGTGGGGCTGCTTCCCTTAGGTGACCATGTGGTGAGTGTTAAGGCTGACTTCCCTTTCCCTTGACCCTTCTGAAGGTTTCAGCTTTCAAGGAGGCCCCTCAATTGGAGGAGGCCTCCTAGCAGGAAGTTGAGTTAGAGTTTATCTTCTAGGAAAGCCCTTTGGCTGAGAGGTCTCTGAACTGCCCCTGGCTCAGGCCAGGCCAGAGTAGATCTTTACCCTTTTCCCTCTTTCTCCTTCTTCTTAATTTCTTCCTTCTATTATCAATAAACCACCATAAAATTCCATTCTGATTTGAGTATTTCATTGGGACTTAGAATTTAAATCCTTGGTGACCACTAAATAATATATTCGGTCTCAACCCAAAAATTCATCCTTAAGACTTCCAAATTGAGTTTTAATTCCCTTGGTGGGCAGAAGTCCTCTTCCATATATTTTTTGTGCTTCCAATATGTACCATACATACAAAAGTTATATTATATATTGATTTTTATAATTTTTATTTATTATGGTGCTAGAGATTATGGGAAGGTGATTTAATAAAAAAATAACACATTAACAAAAAACTTTCAAGGCTCCCAGTTTTGCATGGGTAAGCCATAACAATGTTCATTATGATATACCTGTTTTCTCATCAAGATTGTTGTAGAGTTGTCTATTAAAGTGCCTAACCTAAGAAGCAAAAGATCTGGGTTCATATTTGAGCTTTGCCATATAGGTGTATCTACAAAAAGATCACTTAATCCTAGTTTAGTCATAAAAAAATGGGATCATAATACTAGCACTATCTGCCAATTAGCACTTTTATGAGGAAAAATCTCTGTAACCTCGAAGAATGGTATAATTGTGCGCTAAAAGTATAAGCATTTTTATATGATTAGAAGTGTGAAAGGACATTTGTCTCTATGAATATCTTTATTAGATGTCTGACAAAGTAGTTGAACTTCCCAGGATTACTTTCTTTCCAATTTTCATTCATTTAAGGAATTTTCTTTATAAAGCCAAAGATAAACATGTGCTCAATTTCATTCTGGTCTTCTCTTTACAAATATTTGGAAGTCTTCTATTTTGTTGATTGCTCATACATTCCCTTGGAAGTATATAGTCAAGTTTTGATGGGTAGGTGATCCTTGCTTGTAGACCCAATTCTCTTCCCTTTCTAAATATCATATTCCAAGCCTTACATTCTTTTAGTGTGAAGGCTACCTTATTCTCTGTAATCCTGATTGGTGCTCCTTAATATCTGAATTGTCTCTTTCTGTCTTCTTGCAATAGTTTATCCTTACCTTGGAAGTTCTTGAATTTGGCAATTGCATTCTTGGGTGTTGTCTTTTGAGGATTTAGTGTAGAGGGTGATCTATAGACTCTTTCAATGTCTATTTTATCCTCTTGTTGAAGATCATGAGGGCAGTTTTCTTGGATAATTTCTTGTAGTATGATGTTAATGTTTCTGTTTGTTTACAGGTTTTCAGGTAGGCCTATGATTCTCAAATTGTCTCTCTCAGATCTGTTTTCAACATCAACCACCCTCTCAATGAGATATTTTGTGTTGCCTTCTAATTTGTCAATCTTTTGACTTTGCTTTACTAATTTTTGTTGTCTTGTGAGATCATTGACTTCTACTTGTCCAAATCTAGATTTTAATGACTGATTTTCAGCTAAGATCTTTTGATTTTCCTTTTCAGTTTGATCTATCTTGCTTTTCATGGTTTCCAGCAGACCTTTTCTGGTCTTCAATTTGCTTATTATTTCATTTGCTTTCTGGGCTTCAATTTCCAAGTGGGGGATTCTGTCTTTTAAACTGTTATTTTCTTTTTGAACTTTTTCCCACTTTTCTTGCCAAATCTATTCCATATTTCTCGTGATTTCAGATTTGAAGTCTTCAAGAACTTGTGATCAGTTTCCATTTTTTGGAAGGTTTAGGTGCATTTATTTTTTGCCTTCTGCTGTCTCCTCTTTAGTCTGTTTTTTTTTTCTGCATAAAATTATCAAGCTTTAAGGTTTTTTCCTTGTTTTTTTGGCTATTGTGGATTGTAGTTTGTGGAAATTGGTGGTCAGGGCCTTGTTCCTTCCTGGTCAGAAGTCTAAGTGAGGAATTTGGGCAATTTTTGTATTGGCTCTGGAGAAGTTTTTGCCTGGAGTATATTTTTCCAGTCCTCAGTCATGTTTAGCTGCTCTTAGAGGCAGGTCCAGCCCCTAAGAACATAATGATTTCCTGGAAGACATGTCCTGTGGAGTGTAGAAAAATCTTTTTTATTGAGCTCTGGAGAGGTTTTTGTGCAGAGACTATTTTTGGGTCACTGTGGCATTTGTTGTGAGCCACCGCTCTCTGCCCAAACTCTGTACCCTATCTCCATGTTTCCTCAGTCTCCTGGTGTTCCAAGTCTTGGTTCTCTTAGGGATAAGTCTGTTTTGATCTTAGCCAGCATCTCTCCTAGAATTTCAGAGTTTGTTCTGGGCTCTCTCAGACTCTGGCAAGGTAGGTGAAATGGGGGAGGGGTGATGCACTTACCCATTGGTGGGAGTAATTTTGCCCCCTTTTAGCATGGAAATGCCTTTAGTTAGTCACCAGGGATAAATTCCAAATGAATTACTAAAGTCAGAATGGAATTTTTGGTAGTGTGTTTTACACTAAAGAGGGAAGTTATTAAGGAAGAGAGAAAGAGAAGAAAAAGAGAGAGAGAGATACTCTGGCCTCCTTTGAGTCAAGCAAGAGTTCAGAGGCCCCAGCCAATGGAAAAGAGTCTCAAGATGATAGGCCTCTCTAGAGGCTGGTGCCTCCAGAAAGAACAAGGGAAAGGATTCAGTCTTTATACTCACCATGTGTCAGTTCAAAGGAACAGGGTCACCAGGAAAAACAGGTCCAATCAGCACCCTTCTGAATGAAGAATTATTCTCCACTCCAGTAGAACTCCAGCAGAAGTGGAAGTCCAGGTTTAACTTCCAGAAGAACTCCATTCAGACTCTTGTCACTCTCTTTTAAAGACCTTTTTCCTTGTGTCACTTTCCTTAATCTTTAAATCTACCAATCACAGCCGACACTCCACTCTAGGACCACCCAGAAGAAAGACAGTCTGATTCTGATTCATCACCCACTCTTTCACACATGGGTCACAGACCTCCCAGTCAGTATGTGAGATGGGTGTTCATACCATTTTTGATTAAATCCAAAATGGACAGATCTCCATACTTAACTTTAAATACTGCACTTTGGGGAATTAAAATCTAAAAATATATCTCTATACTCCACTTTAAGTACTATGCTTACACTTTGAGATTAAATCTAAAAATAGACAAGGGGGTAACAATTTAATCTTCAAAATCAAGGAAGAGCTAAGTCCCTTCATTGTTATAATCAGGGGAGAGCCTAATTCAATCTTTACACTACCTTCCATGCTGTGCCCTACTGTGAAACTCCTTCCCTTCTTTGAATTTGGTTTTGTTATTTTGAGGTTCTGTGTCTGGATTGGTGGAGAGGAGAGGAAGAGCCCTGCTTCTACTCTGGAGCATCTTAACTTGGAATCCCAGATATATAAACATGTTGATCTTAATGAGTTCTTTAATTTTTTTTTCTTTCTTATTTATCTTTTTTAACTTCTCTTGTGTCTTGTGATTGGACTTTAGATTTTTTTGTTGTTTAGGTCTAGCTTGTTCCACATTAATGCTTGGATATGTATCTCATCAAATATCCATTTTTCCCCTGAAAGAATATACTCAATTTTGCTGGATAGGAGACTCTGGGTTCTAAATCCAGATCTTTTGCCTTCCTAAATATTATAATCCATGCCTTTAGATACATTAAAGTAAAAGCCAGTAAATCCTGTGTGATCCTGACTATAAATCTGTGGTATTTGAATAGATTTTTTTTTCTGAAAGCTTACAGTATTTTCTCCATAGGATGTGGCTCTTGAATTTACTTATTAAGTTCTTGGAATTTGTCATTTGAGGATTTCTTTCTGGAAATGATCTCTGCATCCTTTCAATTTCAATTTGATTTTCATGTTCAAGGATACCTGGGCAATTTTCTTTGATAATTTCTTGTATTGTGATGTCCAAGATGTTTTCTTGATCATGGATTTCACGTAGTTCGATAATTCTCAAGTTATCTCTCTGAGATCCATTTTTTGGCTGAGTTATTTTTTCAATAAGATATTTCATATTTTCATCTGTTTTTCATTCCTTTGATTCTATTTTACTTTTTCTTGATTTCTCATGAAATCATGAGTTTCTCATTGCTTATTCCAAATTTTAAGGCCTGAATTTCCTCCATTAGCTTTTAATTATCCTTTTTCATTCATTGTTGATTGCTTTCATTTCTCTTTCCCACTTTTCCTCCATCTCACTTAATTGGTGTTTGAAATTGTTTTTGAGCTCTCCTGGAATCTGTATTCAATCCATATTTTTCTTTTGGATTTTGGGTGTGTTTAATTTGCTTTCACTGTCCCCTTCTCTGTCAGTACCTTGCTGTTTGTCTCCATAATTTTTTTTAATTGACATTATTTTATTTGGTTATTTCCAAGCATTATTCACTGGATAAAAAGATCATTTTCTCTCCCCCTCCTCCACCTATCCCATAGGCGATGCATGATTCCACTGGGTATCATATGTAATCTTGATTCAAACCCATTGCCATGTTGTTAGTATTTGCATTAGAGTGTTCGTTTAGAGTCTATTCTCAGTAATATGACCTCAAACCCTATAGTCAAGCAGTTGCTTTTCCTCTGTGTTTTTACTCCCACAGTTTGTCCTCTGCTTGTGGATAGTTTTATTTTTTTTTCTCCTAGATCCCTGCAGAATGTTCAGGGACATTACATTGCCACTAATGGAGAAGTCCATTACATTCAATTGTACCACAATGTATCAGTCTCTGTATACAATGTTTTCCTGGTTCTGCTCCTTTCACTCTGAATCACTTCCTGGAGGTTGTTCCAGTCTCCATGGAATTCCTTCACTTTATTATTCCTTTTAGCACAATAGTATTCCATCACCAACATATACCACAATTTGTTCAGCCATTCTCCAATTGAAGGGCATCCCCTCATTTGCCAATTTTTAGCCACAAAGAGCACAGCTATGCATATTCTTGTACATATCGTTTTCCTAATTATCTCTTTGGGGTACAAAGCCAGCAGTGCTATGGCTGGATCAAAGGGCAGAAAGTATTTTATCACCCTTTGGGCATAATTCCAAATTGCCCTCCATAATTGTTGGATCAGTTCACAACCCCACCAGCAGTGAATTAGTGTCCCTACTTTGACACATCCACTCCAGCATTCAATACTTTCCTTTGCTGTCATGGTAGCCAATCTGCTAAGTGTGAGGTGATACCTCAGAGTTGTTTTGATTTGCATCTCTCTGATTATAAATGATTTAGAACATTTTTTCAAGTGCTTATTAATAGTTTTGATTTCTTTATCTGAAAACTGCCTATTCATGTCCCTTGCCAATTTATCAATTGGAGAATGGCTTGATTTTTTGTACAATTGATTTAGCTCTTTGTAAATTTGACTAATTAAACCTTTGTCAGAGGTTTTTATGAGGATTGTTTCCCAATTTGTTGCTTCTCTTCTGATTTTGGTTACATTGGTTTTGTTTCTACAAAAATTTTTAATTTGATGTAGTCAAAATTATTTACTTTGCATTTAGTGACTCTAAGTCTTGCTTGGTTTTAAAATCATTCCCTTCCCAAATGTATGATTTGTATAATATTCTGTATTCACCTAATTTTCTTATACTTTCCTTCTTTGTGTTCAAGTCATTCATCCATTTTGAATTTATCTTGGTGTAGGGTATGAGGTGTTGATCTAAACCAAATTTTTCCCACACTGTCTTCCAATTTTCCCAGCAATTTTTATGAAATAGAGGATTTTTGTCCCCAAAGCTGGGATCATTAGATTTGTCATATACTGTCTTCCTGAGGTTGCTTTCCCCCAATCTATTCCACTGATCTTCCTTTCTGTCTCTTAGCCAGTACCAAAATGTTTTGATGTCCACTGCTTTATAATATACTCTGAGATCTGGGACTGCAAGGCCCCATTCTTTTTATTATTTTTCATTATTTCCCTGGGTACCCTTGATCCTTTGTTTTTCCAAATGAACTTTGTTATGTTTTTTTTTCTAAATCAGTAAAAAAAAAATTCAGAAGTTCAATGGGTATGGCACTAAATAGATAAATAAGTTTGGGTAGGATGTTCATTTTTATTATATTGTCTTGTCCTACCCATGAGCAGTTAATGTTTTTCCAATTTCTCAAGTCTAGTTTTAGTTATGTGGAGAGTGTTTTGTAGTTGTGTTCATATAGTTCCTGTGTTTGTTTCAGGATATAGATTCCTAAGTATTTTATTTTGTCTAAGGTGATTTCAAATTGGATTTCTCTTTCTAGTTCTTGCTGCTGAACTGTGTTGGAAATATATAGAAATGCTGATGACTTAAGCGGGTTTATTTTGTATCCTGCAACTTTGCTAAAGTTGTTGATTATTTTGACAAGCTTTTTGGTTGATTCTCTAGGATTCTTTAAGTATACCATCATATCATCCGCAAAGAATGATAACTTTGACTCCTCCTTGCCTATTTTAATGCCTTCAATTTCTTTTTCTTCTCTAATTGCTACTGCTAGTGTTTCTAGTACAATGTTAAATAATAGAGGTGATAATAGGCATCCTTGTTTCACTCCTGATCTTATTGGGAATGCATCCAGTTTATCCCCATGGCAGATGATATTAGCTGATTGTTTTAGATATATACTGTTTATTATTTTTAGGAATGACCCTTCTATTCCTATGCTTTCTAGTGTTTTTAGTAGGAATGGGTGTTGTATTTTATCAAAGGCTTTTTCTGCATCTACTGAAATAATCATGTGATTTTTGTTGGTTTGTTTGTGGATATGGTTGATTTTGTGGATTGTTTTCCTAATATTGAGCCAGCCCTGCATCCCTGGTATAAATCCTACTTCATCATGGTAAATAACTCTTCTGATCACTTGCTGGAGTCTTTTTACTGGTATCCTATTTGAGATTTTTGCATCTATGATCATTAGGGAGATTGGTCTATAATTTTCTTTATCCATTTTTGACCTGCCTGGCTTTGGAATCAGTACCATGTTTGTGTCATGAAAGGAATTTGGTAGAACTCCCTCTTTGCTTATTATGTCAAATAGTTTGTATAGTATTGGGATTAGCTGTTGTTTAAATGTTTGATAGAATTCACTTTTAAATCCGTCAGGTCCTGGGGATTTTTTTCTTAGGGTGTTCTTTGATGGCTTGTTGGATTTCATTTACTGATATAGGATTATTTAAGAATTCTCTTTCTTCTTCTGTTAGTCTAGGCAATTTATATTTTTGTACATATTCATCCATATCATCTAGGCTGGTATATTTATTGCCATATAGTTGGGCAAAGTACTTTTTAATGATTTCCTTAATTTCCTCTTCATTGGAGGTAAGGTCCCTCTTTTTTATCATTGATGCTGTTAATTTGCCTTTCTTCTTTCCTTTTTTAAATTAGATTAACCAGTACTTTGTATATTTTGTCTTTTTTTTCAAAGTACCAGCTTTTAATTGTGTTTATTAGTTTAATAGTTCTATCACTTTCCATTTTGTTAATTTCTCCCTTAATTTTTAGGATCTCAGTTTGGTTTTCTTCTGGGGGGTTTTAATTTGTTCACTTTCAAGTTTTTTGATTTGCATTTCCTATTCATTGTTCTCTGTCCTCCCTAATTTGTTAATATATGCACTCAAGGATATGAATTTTCCTCTGAGTACTGCTTTGGCTGCATCCCATAAGGTTTAAAAGGATGTCTCACCATTGTCATTTTCCTCAATGAAATTATTAATTGTTTCTATGATTTCTTCTCTAACTAACTGATTTTGGAGTATCATATTATTTAATTTCCAATTAATTTCTGATTTGGCTCTCCATGTACCCTTACTGATCAATATTTTTATTGCCTTATGATATGAAAATGTTGCATTTATTATTTTTGCTATTCTGCTTTTGAGTACCATGTTTCTGTGATCTAGTGTATGATCTATCTTTGTAAATGTGCCATGTATGTTCTGAGAAGAGGGTGTTTTCCTTTTTGTCCCTATTTATTTTTCTCCATATGTCTATTAGCTCCAATTATTCTAAGATTTCATTCACACCGTTTCCCTCTTTATTATTTATTTTTTGGTTTGATTTATCTAAATTAGATAATGGTTCCTTCAACTCTCCCACTAATATGGTTTTACTCTCTATTTCCTCCTTCAGTTCTCCTAGTTTCTCCATTAGAAATTTGGATGCTATAGCATTTGGTGCATACATGTTGATTAGTTATAAATCCTCATTGTCTACACTCCCTTTCAACAGAATATATTTACCTTCCTTATCCCTTTTGATCAGGTCTATTTTTGCTTTGGCTTTGTCAGATATCATGATTGCAACTTCTGCTTTTTTTCTATCAGTTGAGGCCCAAAAGGTCTTTCTCCATCCCTTAATTCTGACCTTGTGAGTATCAACCCGCCTTATTTGTGTTTCTTGAAGACAACATATGGTAGGATTTTGGGTTCTAATCCAATCTGCTATTTGTCTACATTTTATGGGTCAGTTCATCCCATTCACTTTCAAAGTTTTGATTGTCACTTGTGGATTCCCTGGCATTTTGATATCCTCCCCTAATTCTGACCTTTCTTCTTTAGCTATAGCCTTTTATACCAGTAATTTACTTTAGGTCAGTTCCCCTAGTCCCCTCCCTTGAAATGCTTCCCTTTCTGGCCCCTCCATTTTTTTGTTCCCTTCCCAACCCCCCTCTCCATCCCTCCCTTTTCATACTCTCTCCGCCTTCCCCTTGTTAATTTTCCTTTCTCTTTTCCCTGTTGGATAAGATAGAATTCAGGATCCCAATGGATCTAGATGTTCTTCCCTCTCAGAGTTGATTTCACTGAGACTAAGGGTTAAGTAATACCACTTCACGCTCTCTTCTTCTCCTTCTCATATGAAATTTCTTCCCCTCCCCTCCCTTGAGTATCTTTGTGTGTGAAAGATTATTCTATTTAGTACTTTTTCTTCCCACCTCTATTTATTGAAGTAAATCTTAGTATCATTGATTCTCCCTCCCTTTTTCTTTCTTTTCCTCCCCCTTTCACTAAATCTTCTTCATGCCCCAATCTTTCCCTATGCATGATTCTTCTAGCTACTCTCATGATGTATACAATTTTTGAGTTACACAATACATTTTCCCCTCATATTAATCTTTTTGATTTGATATAAATTTATTCCTTATAGAAGAGATTTTGACTTTAAGAAAAAAGATGAGATTTTTCTCCTTTTCCCTTTCTTTTATATTTACCTTTTCAAGTTTCTCTTGCTTTCTGTGATTGGATGTTGAATTTTCCACTAATTTCTGGTCTTTTCTTAGCAAATACTTAGGAATCTTCTATTTTGTTGAATGCCCATACTTTCCCCTGGAAGTAGATAGTCAGTTTTGATGGGTAGTTGATTCTTGGTTGGAGACCCAGCTCTCTTGCCTTTCTAAATATCTTATTCCATTCTTTGTGGTCTCTTAAAGTGTTAGCAGCTAAGTCGTGTGTGATCCTTATGGTGGCACCTCTATATTGGAAGCTCCTCTTATTGGCTTCTTGTAAGATTTTCTCCTTAGCTTGGAAGTTCTTGAAATTGGCGATCACATTCTTGGGAGTTGTCTTTTGGGGATTTAGTATAGCGGGTGTTCTATGAACCCATTCTATTTCTATTTTGCCCCCTTGCTCCAGAACATGTGGAACATTTTCTTCTATAATCTCCTGTTGTATAACATTGAGGTTTTTGTTTATCTCTGATTTATCATATCAATGGCATATCAATAATTCTCAAGTTGTCTCTTCTTCCTCTGTTTTCCTGGTCTGTTACCTTGTCAGTGAGATATTTTATGTTTTCTTCTAATTCATTAATTTTTTGGCTTTGCTTTATTAATTCTTGCTATTTTGCAAGCTCACTGTCTTCCAGTTGCTTATTTCTGGTCTTTAGGGATTGGATTTGTTTTTCAGTTTGTTCTGCCCTTCTTTTAGAGTCTTCCAGCTCTTTCTCCAATTGTGAGGTCTTGTGTATCAGGCTGCTGACCTCTTTCTTGGTTTTTTTCCCCATTTTTCTTTCCAAAATGTTTCCATCTTTTGGATTAGCTCCAATTTGAGTTCTTCCATAGCTTGTGGATAATTTCCATTTTGGGGGGCATGTTTTGATTTTGTTTGAATTTCATCCTCTTTCTCTTCTTTTCCTTGGGTATTCTCGCCATAAAAGTTTTCAATGGTCACTTTTTTCCCCTTTTTTCTTGGAGGCTTGATTTTGGGCCATGTGAGCCATCCCTTTGTTTTTTTTTCCCCTTTCCTTTTTGGTCTGAGGTCTGGGTGATATGGGTGGCTTTTCTGTGGATTTAGGTTGCCTCAGTCTAGTTCTTCACAGCTTCCGTGGTTTGGTTGTGGGCCTTCCCCCCGTGCTCAGCCCGCCCACCCTGGTGCTCTGTGACCTCTTCTCACTGGTGCACAGGAATCTCCAGTAAAACTGCTCTGAGGGTTGGATCTCTGGTGATCCAAGTCAGTTTCCAGGGAGTCTGGCACACACCCTGCCTCACTACAGCGAAGGGCAATGCTTTGGCCTTAGGCAGTTTTTACAGACTCTCATGACTCCTCACTGTTCGCAGTTTGCAAGGGCCCCGCAGTCTGAGTGCTCACGTTCCCGCTCCCGCTCTGCAGTGCGCAGGGTTCTCCCGTGAAACCACTCTGAGAGGTCATTTCCTAGCAGTCTTTAGATCCCAAGGACCCTGGTGTGCTCCCGCCAGACAGAGACGTTCCTCACTCACTCACTGTGCCAGGGAGTGCTCTGATCCCCTACTCTGGTGTTGTGGGGGAGGACGGGAGGGGAAGGGTGACTCACTTCACGTTTTTGTGTAAGCTTTTCCTCCTTCTAATAGTATGACAATGTTCACACCCCATGTACCTTCATTTTTGTGGGGTACTGGAGAGTCCCTCCATTCTTCCAAAGATGATTTTTATGCTCTTTTGAGGTAGTCTATTTCATTTGGTACCTGCGAGAGGAAGCAATTTGCGTCTAGATTGCAGCCATGTTTACCCGGAAGTCTCATAATTTTTTTTAAGAGTGAATTGCTTTTTTGATATTGTTTACTCATTTTTTCCTACATAATTATAGGTAGGTTCTGTTTTCTGTGAGCCTGGGTACCCTCTTAAACTTTGATCCTTCCTTGATAATATTTGCAGCTTAGTTTCCGGGTTTTTACCAGTTTCTGTTCTTGGAGGATGGCCTATGGCCTGAGAGCTCTGAGAGCCCAATCTCCTACTCATTCAATTAGCCCCTGAGATCCTGATAGATGAAAGGCTTGCCTTAGGCTTAGTTGTAAGCTTTTCTCTTACTTTCATCTTGATCAGATCAGGAACTACTTAAACTGTAGCCTGTCTTAGGTTTAAGTTTTATTTGTTTTAACTGTATACTTGTTTTAATTGTGTACACCCTTTATTACCATGTCCTGATACTTTGCTATGAGCCTTGGGGAAAAAGACCCAGTTACCCTTTTGTACTATCAGCTACTTCAAATGCTTTGCTTTTAGTCCATACAGATCAACCCACTTCAGCTCAGACTGCCCTGTGCTGGACCTTTGGACTCTTCCACAAGTTTGAAATTTCAAAGGGTGTGGATTGCCTAGAGCCACTATTTGCCCAAGGATGATCTTAGAGTCTGAATGTTGGCTTGGACTTAGGTTCTGAATCTGAGACAGACATCCGAATCTTGCTGACTCTGCTCTTCTCTCACTCTAATGCCCCAGATGTTCTCTGCCTAACTTTTGGGTTTTTCTTTTCTTGAGAGTTGTTTCACTCTCTCTCCTTGTTGGTTGTTTCATTCCTGTATTATTTTTGTTGATATTTTAATGTTGGTTGGAGAGTATTATCATGATGCCAGAGAGCTTCTCTGATCTAATCTGCCATCTTGGCTCTGACCCCAGAAGAATAATCTATATATTTTAAACCATTTATACAAGCTCTGTTTATGGTGACAAAGAACAAGAAAATGATGGAATGTCCATCAGATGGGACTGGTTCAAAAATTTGTGGTACATGATTGTAATGGAATACCACTATACTGGGAAAAAAATGAGCAAGTTGAGTTTAGGAAAAAATGGAAGATGTGTAAATTAGTTAAGAGTGAAGAAAGCAGAACCAAAAAAAATCTATAGGGTAACAGAAATAATATTCAAAGGTGTGGGTGTTGTGAATAGCAGTTTTAAGGTATAGATATAATTACACGATGGTTAACTGAATGACTAAAATATTCTGAGTTATAAGAATACTAAAGTGCATTTTAAAAGACATACCTCAATATAGTCTATCATACATTATTAAAAATAAGGAATTATAGAATAAAGTTTGAAGATGTGTAAGAACCATGTTTTAGAAGACATTGTTGAATGACAAAACAGGGATACATTATTCACTATTCCAAAGGCAAATGAAGAAAACAAATTTTTTGAACAGAGAAATGAAATTGTTAGAACAATGCATTGGGAGCAAAAATCTTGTAATAATTTTGGTAACAATGAAAATGTTAAGTGGTGAAGGGATAAAGTGGAATTTCAATGATAACTTTAAGCTTTAATAGTAATGTAGGCAAGAAGATATGAATATCTTAAGTAGGGTTTTACATGGGGAATGAAAAGGAGAGGCAGGTTCAAGAGAGAGTATAGAAGTAATATTTGACAATTTCAGTAGATGGGGTTGAGGTTTAAAATATAAGTGTACTATAAACCTTGAATAATCTTCATGTTACAGAAATACTTTTATTATTGCAATATCATTTAAATGTACTGTTCATCCTAGTATTTACATTTGGAATTGACCTTATATATGTCTCTTTTAAAATAAAAGAATTTATTCCCAGAGAGTTTAAGTGATTTATACAAAGTCAATAACAAAGGCAGTAGGTACCAGGGCTAAAATTCTAATAACAATAGAAGTAACAACAACAATAATAAATAGCATTTATGTAGAGCATTAAGCTTTCCAAAGAAGTCTACAGGTATCTCATTTTAATCTTCACAACACTCTTAAAAACAAAAACTATAATTATTCTCATTTTTTCAAATGAGGAAACTGAGTCAGATAGTGATTAATTGACTTGCCAGGGTCACAGTTCTGCTGAATGCCCAAGTATAATCTTCTGAACTCCAAAATTATCTCCTATGTTTCCAAATGAAATATTCTGAATTTCAAGTATAATAAATTACGTATTATACATCATACTTGTATAATAAATGTGATAATCCTGTTATGAATTCCGGTTGGGGAGAGGACATTCCTCATTCAGTTTGTACCATTCACTTAGTTTAGATACAATATCCTTTCTGATGAACTGTCAAATGAATATGTGTTATCCTATTTAATTTGGGTTAAAGGCTACATGTTGTGATAGTGAACTCACTTTTAAAGACTGGTATATATATTAATTTAAGGTAGCCAAGGAATTCAGCTATGTAATTCCTAAATGAAACACTCAAGTCAGCTGCCAACTTTTTTATGGTGTTTTAATTACAAATAGGAGGAAGGAAGTATTAAAGGGAGAGAAAGATGAAGAGAAGGAAAGAGAAGGAAAGTGTTTTAAATACCCACTCTCCTCAGACTGAGCCAAAGTGGGCTTTAAGGCCCCAGATAGCCAAGGCAAAGAAAGAGATCAGGCCTTATCACTCACGTGACCAATCTGGAGAAAAACAGTCTGCGGGCTCCTCCAACTCCAAGCAACAGCCTCCCACTGCCTCTAGCCCTCCTCACAGAAAGTCACCAGAACTCCATCGGCTGTCCTCTACCTCACTTCCTGCATCTCACATGTGCTAATGGTGGCTCTAGCTTAACCTAGGACCACCCAGAGGTCTGTTTTGCTGCAGCTCTTCTTAATCTTGTTACCCTGAGTAGGGTGGATATTGTAGTTTCCAAGACCTGATTCTGTTAATCCAAGTATCTCTATTGTTATTGATCAAGAAATAGCTAAATCCCATCTTCTAAAGAATGGACTGAATAGGGTGGAGTCGTTTTGAAATTCACAATTTCCCCTGAGGCCCAAGGAAGACTAGTCTCTCTGAAGGGTCTTATAAACATACCAGCTATGAAATTATAATAGTTACAGATAAGGGGAAAATAGGAAAGATATATATAGAGAGAAACAACCAAACCAATGTTTTTTCTGGTTGCATTGACAAAAGCCAATTAGGGGGCAGTCCCCTTTGGCAGAAGAGTGTATATTCAAAATAAATTCAATCAACCTTCAGTTCAATCAACCACACCCCAAGGTTCATTCTTGATCTTGATGTAATGTAGTTTTTCTGGCATCTTTCTGCAACAGTTCATTCTCTGAATTTAGGAGTTAGGAAGCTTCTTCCTTGAAGATCTTTCTTGAACAACACAACAAAAAAAAAATTTTCAAAATCTTAGATTCTTATTAAAATACAATCCCCCCTGAAGTGGGTGTTAAAAAATCCAGTTCAGCTCAGGATGCATTGTTGAGTTATGAGGGTGTATGAGTCAGTTATTAAAAGAATTCAAAAACAATAAAAACAAAATAAACAAAAAACAAAACAAATATATATATGGAAGAAATATGGAAGAAAGTCAAACTTTTGGGAGAAAGGGAAGAGAAAAAAATGAAAATCAGAATCAAAATACCAAAATCTATGTATAAAATGTTGAGTAAACAAGAATAACTATAATGGGCCCTTGTAAAGGTCCAATTTTAAAGTATTTTCTATCCCACAAGTCTGTAGGACAGAATGCAGTAATATTTCACTTACCCATTTGAAGCCAAGACTACAGGAAGTTGCCATTCTATAAGAAGGAAAGGAACTAGAATTCTATTTTGAAAGGGAAGCATCATTCCCTGGTCTGACATTTTTCATTGTCAGGGGTATATGGAGCCAGCAAGATAGTCAAATGTTGGTACTTGTATGAGTACTTCATAAAGAGTGTAGATACAAGGAAGTCCTACGACTTAACATATGTCAAGCGTTACAACCTCGAGTCCACATTTGTATTTCCTGTGAGCTCTTTTGGCACTATTCAGGTTAAATCTGTGCTCCTTATTTTTATCCCATTTCCTGGAATCAGACACAAACATTAATTATAGTCCCATAACTTTTTATCAATAAATGGCAGGTTCCCACAGTCTAAAGCTGTTTGGGTATGTTTAAATAATATAGCAAGTGTAAGTATAAGTATTTAAACTTATATTACTGCAGAGAGAGAGAGAAAAAAAAATAATTGTATGTACCTTTTGTAAAAGAAATGAGGAAAGGGGGAAAATTGAAATATTAAAAATAAAAGCAATAATAAAAAATAAGGGAAAGAGAAAAAAAATCAGGAATTCAGTGTGTTTTTGAAAAACAGCATATGCTTGTCAATGGATTATTATCTTCAATGCATGTGATAGGATACAGTCAATCAGTCTCAACAGAAAATGCTCTCTTTACATGTGAGCAATGAATCCAAGAGTCCTTCTCTCCAAACTTTATAGATGTTGGAGTAGTTAACAATATTTGGAATAGTCCTTCCCCAGAATGCTAAGTTGCTCCAGTACACTGGAAATTCTTAATATACACCTTGTCTCCTGGGTTCAGGTCGTGAAGTGAAAAGTCTAGTGGTCCGGCTTGTACTGCAGCTCCAGATTCATGAACTTCATGTAGTTTCTCCTGTAATTCCTGTATATAGGGAGCAATAGTAGTATCTCTCCCTAATAGTGATGTATATGCCAGGGAGAAAGGTTTAGTCTGTATAGGTGGATGTCCAAAAAGCATCTCAAATGGTGAGATGTGTAGGTCTCCTCTAAGCCTGCTTCTAAGATAAAATAGGGCCAGAGGGAGAACTTCAGGCCATTTTAAATGTGTCTCAGTGCATAATTTGCCAATCATAGTTTTATTTCTTTATTCATCCTTTCAATTTGGCCTGAGCTCTGGGGATGATATGGGACATGGAATTTTGGAGTTATCCCCAAGCAAGAATATATTTGGTTTAAGACCGATTAAGTAAAATGACTTCTTCTATCTGAATCAATATGTGCTGGCAGGCCAAAACGAGGAATAATTTATTTTAAAAGCACCTTAGCAACAAAAGCTGCTGTGGTTTGGGTCACAGGATAGCTTCCGGCTATCTGGTCAGTTGATCTACTATGACTAGACAAAATTTATACTGTCCATCCTTTGGCATTGTTATGAAATCTATCTGTAGGTGTTCAAAAGCTATGTAAGCCAGAGGACGCCCACTGAAAGCTCTGCCATGAAAGGTGTGTTGGTTATAAGCCTGGCAGGTAGAGCAGGCTGAACACACTTTAGAGGCTATGGCAGTTGTACCAGGGGCTATCCATATTCTCTTAACAGAGTTCACAATGCCCTGGGTACCAATGTGACCATTTTTATGAACAGATTGGCAAATTTGGTGATAGAATCTTCTAGGGAGCATGGGTTTCCCTTCAGAATATACCCATACTCCATTAATCTTTGTGCTCTAAATTTTTGTTTCCATTTTTCCACTTCCTTTTCATTATAGGAAAGTGATAAATTTAAGTCATCAGTGGTTATTAATATTAAAATTAATTCAGGTCCTTCTATGACTGCTAGCTTTGCAGCCACATCTGCTTGGTCATTTCCCCTAGAGACAGGGTCAGAGCCACCTGTATGGGCAGAGCAATGAACTTCAGCTAGAGCTTCAGGCAGTTTTAGAGCAGAAAGAACTTAATTAATATTTTCTGCATTAGCTATGGATTTTCTAGCTGAGGTTAAAAATCCTCTCTGGAGCCATAGCATCCCGACTAAGTGAAAAATGCCAAACACATGTCTAGAATCCATATAAACTGTTGCCTTTTTACTCTTGGCAATCATACAGGCATGTTTCAGAGCTATGAGTTCTGCCCCTTGAGGGCTAATATTAGAGGGCAGTGAAGCTGACCACTCAGTGGCAAATTATGTGACTATAGCAGTTCCATTGTAGTGTATGCCATCTCTCATATAAGAAGAACCATCAGTAAATAGGAGTGTCCAAGAGATCATCTCGAGTCTTTTCTGCCATGGACACTAGTGTTTCACAACTATGTAATGTTTCTCCTGAAGTTGGTAAATCTGGAAGCAAGATGGCAGGGTTAAGAGTTGAACAGTGCTTCAAGGTAATGATTTCATTGTTTAACAAAGTTATTTCATACCTTGTAATTTGCTGATCAGAAAATGCCTGTGTTCTATGTCTTAGCAACAATGCTTCTACCTCATGTGGGCACATAATTGTTAATGGGCATTCCACTACTAGATCAAAAGTTTTTGTCACTACTAAGGCTGTAGTAGCTACTCCTCTAAGACATGGTGGTGCTCCTGATGCTACTGGATCTAGTTGGGCAGAATTATAAGCAATTGGGCACTGAGAATGTCCCAAAGTCTGAGTTAAAACACTTGAAGCTACCCCTCTTCACTCTACATATTTGATTAATTTGCTGTTTTTTAATTTTATATGATCTCTATCTTGGCTCAAAATTTGCTCAAATAAGCTCGGGATGTCTACAAAATATTGTGGCAAACGACTCCAGGTGTATTGATGGCTCTGCCAGGTAAAAGCAAAGATATGCCTGGAGTTCTCATGTATGGGTATGGAAAAGAAGGCAGAGCACAAGTCTACTACTGTAAAGTATGTAGCTGTGCTATGAATAGAAGAAATAATAGTATTGACAATGGAAACTACAGAGTGTCTCTTTATAACATGATTGCTCACAGCCCTCAAATCCTGCACAAATCTACAGAGGTGTTTGCCATCGGTCCCTCTTTTTGTTTTTTTAATGGGCAGGATGGGCATATTGTATTCAGATTTACAAGGGATTATTATTCCCTGTGCAATTAATGAGTTAATTACTGGTATAATTTCCTCAATTGCCTCTTTTGAGAGGGGATACTGAGGAATGGAAGGAAGTGGGCTAGATTTAGTTTTTATCTGCACATGAACAGCTGACTTAAGTAAGCCTACATCAGAAGAAAATGTGGCCCAAAGAGACTCTGGTATATTTTCAGGTATTGCAAAGGTGGAATGCTCTTTTTCCTCCTGATTCTCTGAGAGAATTAAAGGGAGTAAATTTAACGATTCCTCCACTACTTCCAGTGATAAGGAACCATCTGGGGAGCAAGTTATTGTGGCTCTGAGTTTGCATAAAAGGTCCTTCCCCAGCAAATTTAAAGGGGAGTCAGGCATCTAAAGGAAGGAATGTTGTACCTCTAGGGGTCCTACAGACACCATTCTAGGGGGAAGTCTTTTAACTCTTTGGGGTATTCCTGATACTCCCATTACATTCTCTGAGCCAACAGAATAACATTGCAAATCAGGTGTTGTCTTTAATATAGACTAGGATGCTCCAGTGTCTAATAGAAAATCATAATAGGTGTTTCCCAACTTTAAAGTAACATGGGGTTCATTAGTATGGGGGATAGTGGATAGGGACAATGGGTAGTAGGACATCAGGGTCTGGAAAAATCAAAGATTGTATCCTCTGATTCCTGTGCCCCAGCCCCACCCCCAGACACCTTCATTGTAATTGGGAAGTTCCTTGAGCACCCCATTGAAAAGCTCCCCCCCTGAAGAGCACCTCCCTGAGGGGCCTTAGCATCTCAAGTATTTTTTGTACGAACACCGTTTTTTATATATTGTTGTGGAGTTATTTCATTTGAGTTATCATTTTCCCAATATCTATTCCAATAGTCATCATTCCTAAAGTTGTGGTTTTCATTGTTATAATTATATTTATTTCTATAATTATCACTTCTGTAGTTGTTATTAAACTGCATATTCCTTCCTATAATCTTGAGAAAAGCTCTACACCATACTGTATTGTTGCCCTTCTTCCCACAAAAGTGACAGGTAATGGATTGATAATTAGATTTCTGGAGAGAGGCAAGTGTTGGTTTATTATCATGCCCACTTTCTAATTTAGCTATTTTCTCTTTCACACATCTCATTTCTCTCTTCATTTCCTCCATGGCATCATTAATTTCTTCCTCCTTTTCTTTGTTTCCCTTTAAAACATATATAGCTGTTTTTGCAATTCTTGAAGGTCCATCTCTGACCATCTTGGACAATGTGTTCTAAAATAATTCTTAATCAGTTTGCAAGAGTTATTGACAAAGATCCTTCTAACTTGTCTTAAGCTATTCTCTTTAATTAGGTCCCAATCCAGGTATCTTTCCCCAAACTCGATTATTCTATCCATGAATCTGGAGGGAGTTTCTTCCTCCTTTTGCTTAATTTTTTCAAGTTCCATTCATTTATCTATACTGTCTGCACATTCCCTCATTGCTGTAAGGATGGCCTCTATACAACGATATAGTTGTAGATAATCCTCAGGGTTGTTATAGTACCATTCGGGATCCTGAGATGGCCAATGTGCTGCATTATGCCATGAGCAATTATTTTATTTTTCTCATGGTCAGTTAAAAAAGCCTGTAGGGAGTTCTCAATGCCCTTGTAAGACAGATTATACAGAAAAAAATATGTCTCCCATCTTTTTTGTTACTAGAAAGGGATCTTGTTCATATGTGGGGATATTTCGTGTAAATTCATTTATTTCTTGGGGAGTAAATGGTATCTGTGTCTTAAAATCACCACATCCCCATTCCATCCCATTTTAGGTACTTCTCTTAGAGGAAACAGGCCTATAGTTGAATTTTGTACCTGTGGGTCAGTTTGACTAGGACAAGTTTCTCTAGGAGGGCAAGATCCCATGGAATTTGGTTTTTTGTAGGAAAGGAAACATAAGAAACTGGGATTGCAGGGGAAGGGTTTTTGGGATTAAATTCAGTCAAAATTTGCACTACATGAGAGAAGCAGTCTGTTAACTGAGGTATAGGGAAGGTGTTTTCCACCTCTATTTCAGGGAAGGAAAATTCCTCATTCAAAGGTTCTGAAACAGGTCTGTTTCTGGTAGGATGGATGTTTGCCAATTGATCCTGTAAGAAACATTTTACATTTTCTAATTGGGCTTGCATGTTCTTTATCATTTTATCCTTAAACTTTTTGGTGTTTTTCTGAATTTCAGCTTCAAATTATCTTTTTATGTTAGCATCTCTAAACACAGTGCTGAGGAGTATAAAATGATATTACCTATTAATATAAAAAAATTGGAGGTATCCTGTATTCCTCAATGTCCCTAATTCTTCAACCACCATATAAATGTCAAAGAATGTAGTATTCATTTATATATATAAATTATTTTTCTAAAGGTTTTCACAAAACACATGGGGAGCAGGACAAAGTCAAAATTTTCCAGAGGTTTGCTTTTTTTTTTTCACTCCTAATCTAGGCAGTTGTTCCCTAATGGAAAAGATATTTAGAAACAGCTATCCCAGCCAGGACCTTAGGGCCCTGTTGCTAAGATTTAAAACAGCTGTATTCTATCTAATTTAAGGAGAGAAGCCTGAAAGCAGGAAAATGGACTTTGTACTCTGGTGGTCTAGCTGTTTTTGTTGTGAGAGACTGAAGCAAGGGCTCCATTTTCCAGAGTTTCTTCCTGCTAATCAACAAGGGTCAGCTAACTATATTTAGCTATCTATCTAGCTATCAGAGTCACACAACTGGGAAATATCTGAGGTCAAATTTGAACCTAGGACCTTCTGTCTCTAGGCCTGGCTCTCAATCCACTGAGCCACCCAGTTGCCCCTTAAGATTAAAAGGAAGAAAAAAATACTGCTGATTCCAACTTAACTTAATGAGAAAAGAGAAGAAAGAAGAAGTTTTTTTATACTCAATTATTCTAGCAGCTGTGTCTTTAAGCTGAATTAATTGTTAAAAATGACTGATGGAGTGAGGAGAAATTAGAGTAAAAAGGCATGAAAATTCAGGAAATTTATTGAGGGAACTCGTTAGACTTTCATGGTCAGCCACACTGGGATAGTGAAATCACTTTTAAAGACTAGTATATATATTAATTTTAAGGTCGCCAAGGAATTCAGCTATGTAATTCCTAAATGAAACACTCAAGTCAGCTGCCAATATTTTTTATGATGTTTTAATTGCAAATAAGAGGAAGAAAGTATTAGAGGGAGAGAGAAAGGGAGAGAGAGAAGGAAAAGGGAGAGAAGGAAAGAGGTTTAAATACCCACTCTCCTCAGGCTGAGCCAATGTGGGCTTTAAGGCCTTGGATAGCCAAGGCAGAGAAGGGGATCAGTCCTTATCACTCACTTGACCAATCTGAAGGAAAGCAGTCCATGGGAGCTCCTCCAACTCCTTAAACTGACTTCTTCACAAGAAGTCCCGAGAACTCCAGAGGCTGTTCTCTACCTCACTTCCTGAATCTCACATGTGCCAATGGTGAATCTAACTTGAACTAGGACAACCCAGAAATCTGTCTTTTTTTTTTTACACATGTCTGTTGAAGGCCATATTCTCAAATGATTAAATCTTTAGTTTTCTGCAACACTTCCTAATCTTGTTACACTGAGTAGTGTGGAGATTGTAGTTTCCAAGACATGATTTTGTTATTCCAAGTATCTCTATTGTTATTGATCAAGAAATAGCTAAATCCCATCTTCTAAAGAATGGACTGAACAGGGTGGAGTAATTTTGAGATTCACAATTTCCCCTGAGGCCCAAGGAAGACTAGTCTCTCTGAAGGGTCTTATAAACATACCAGCTATGAAATTATAATAGTTACAGATAAGGGGAAAATAGAAAAGATATATATAGAGAGAAACAACAAAACCAATGTTTTGCTGGTTGCATTGACAAAAGCCAATTAGGGGGCAGTCCCCTTTGGCAGAAGAGTGTACATTCAAAATAAATTCAATCAACCTTCAGTTCAATCAACCACACCCCAAGGTTCATTCTTGATCTTGATGTAATGTAGTTTTTCTGGCATCTTTCTGCAACAGTTCATTCTCTGGATTTAGGAGTTAGGAAGCTTCTTCCTTGAAGATCTTTCTCGAACAACAACAACAAAAAAAACAACTTTTAAAAATCTTGGATTTTTATTAAAATACAATGTCCTATGTTCATGTGAACTGCTCTGGTATATTCAGTCTGTTCCATTTAACAAATTTGTCTGCACAGTAAGAAAGCTAGCACAGTCATTCTTTCCTGATATTGAATTTGCATAGATAGGAAATGTCCCTTTGTAAGTCTTTTGAAGGTTATTGAGTTTCTCCTTGTTCATTACTAGAATAGTGTCAAACAATATAAGGTATCACAATATTATCTCTCTGCCCTTTCTTCTACCCTTATTGTTTGGAGAATTTAAATTATACTGTGCAAGCATCAATAAAAATGAATTACAATGAAAATGGACCTTTTATAACAAATATATAAATCTTATATAATTCACCCAACATTAAGGCTCATTCATAAGTCACACAAATATTTAGCCCTGTTCTGAGTAAGTGTAGTAAGTTGTAAATAGAAATCTTACTGGTAAAATGTAGGGTGGTTAGCAGTGTCTTGAATTCTAAAGGAAAGATAAAGAGTGATTTATTGTATTTTCTAGCATTCTCCCTGGACACCTCCAAATTTCAAAAAAATCAGTCAGTGCATTTACAGCTGTCATTAATATTCTACTTTATGGTTTGAAAAGAGCTTTGCATTCATTACATCAGTTGAATCCAATAACAATCTTGTGAAGTAGATGCTATTATTATCTCCATTTTATTGTCTCAGAAAGGTTAAGTGACTTACCCAGGTTCACATAGCTGATAAGTGTCTGAAGCAACTTTTAAAATCAGTCTTTTCTTGACTCCACCTAACTCCATCACTCTTTTTTATCAATTCCAAGCTGCCTCTTTCTTTGTGATTCCTTGATATCATGTACTAGATATCCTTTCCTTTCTTTTCTAGTTCCTGGCACAGAGTAGGTACTTAATAAAATGCCTATTAATGACAAAATTCCACACTGCACTATATTAGAGTTTGCAATAATTCTATCATTTGTACTTAAGCAAGTTCATATTGAAAACAGGGCTGTAAGAATCCTATTATTAACAACTTTTAAAACTGAAATATTTTCATATTTTAACACAATGTGGACAAATGAAAACTGTCAGTGCAGTTAAATCATACTTCTTTATGAACAGACCCAATGTGTGGACATAATTTTCTCCCCAAGACTCATTTACCCAGCATCCCATTTGCATGTTTACAGTTGCCTGTGAATGAATGGAGGATAAAGTTTTGGTGTGACCCTGCCCCTCTCTCTCTATTTCCTGGAACTTGGCTAAGGATCTGGGCAGAGAGTCAGGAGGTAGTTAGTTAGGTTAAATTAGGCTTTATAGTTCTATCTTTGTTTATTTTTTCTACCTCAAGTGATTATTAATAAACTTTATAAAAATAATACTTGGAAATATTGATATTAATATTAACTTATATTAAGAAGACTGCTATGTAGAAAGATTGTTAACAATCCTAATTATTTTATAACCTTAATAAGAATAAAAATATTAATGATTTTCAAATATTCCATAATCAAGACTTCTCTACTGGTCTTTTTGTCAGATTAAGTAATGTTTTGTGTTATTTACGGGAACCAATTAATCAATACAAGATTTGACATTTTAAAGTTTAGCAATTGTGGATTATTTGAATACAACCAAATATTCCCCCAAATTGCAGTGTTCAAATGAAACCATAATGGAATATAAGCTAAATATTAGAACATAATATAGTTAATCTTACTATGACATAGCAAAAGACAGATAAAATTGCATAATGGATAGAAAATCAGTCTTGAAGACAGGAAGACCTAAGTTCAAGTTTTTACCTTATATATATATATATATTGGCTGTGTAAACTTAACACATCACTTAAACCTAGAAAATATACTGAACTACACTGGTAGAGGATCTTTCCTCATCTAGGAGATTCCAAAGCAAATAGCTAGTACCTATCCCATACTATATAAAAGTTATATAATCAGAAAAGACCACATTTTTCAAGAAATTATCAACTGACAAATAAAATTAGAATAATCTTTAAAAGCTCAGATATTTGTTATATGCAGAAATTTATATATCTATATTTGTTTATTAAAATTAGTATATGGCATATTGACCATAAAGAATATTATATTACATATAGAGAGTAAGATATAGGGCTAGAGATCTGGCCTCAGAGTTCAGAAGAGCTGGCTTCCAGGCTCACTCCTGATATATACTGGTGTATGATCTTGGCCAAATTAAGTAATTTCTCAGGTCCCAGACAACTCTTGAAGATGGACTTCAAGTTACAGAACAGATATAGATAGAAAATTGTATTAGGTATTTCCTTAGTGAAGGGCTACCCATACTGATGAAGTCACAGAAACAGACAAATATACAAACATTTTGTGAAATGAATATGGTGATGATACATAACCTGGAAGAGAAAATAATAAAGAAAAATATAAATCAATTTACTTAATTAATATAGATCAAAAATCCTATGTAAAATGTTAGAGAGGAGACTAAAGATTATGCAGTGTGATCAATCAGGATTTATGCTAGGTTACATCTATATCTATCTATATTTGTATCTCCCTATACTTTATCCCTATCCCGCTTTTTCTCTCCCTCTTTCTTTCCATCTTTTTTCTCTTCTTATATGTATGTACTTATGTATATATGTATGTATTATGTATCTATCTATCTATCTATCTATCTATCTATCTATCTATCTATCTATCTATTTCCTTTCTAATCATTCATGTCCAGACCTTTGATTTCACTAATATAGAAATGTCTGGCATGGATCTTTATTGATTACACTTGGAAGATCATTAGTCATTTACTAGGGGTGCTAAATGGTTAAGTGTTTTGCCCATGAACAAAAAGGCAGAATATTGAAGGGAAATAGTCAACCAGAGTATTTTTGACTCCAAGTAAGGACCATTTATTTATTTCATCATGCTGGTTCAATTATTATTATTATTATCAATATATATGTATGTTATTTTAAAATTTAATTATTTAATTAATATAGAATTTTTCCATTGTTACATGATTCATGTTCTTTCCTTCCCCTATCTGCTACCTCCTCCCAGAGTCAATGAGCAATTCAAGTGGGTTTTACATGTATCATTGTTCAAAACCTATTTTCATATTATTACTATTTATACTAGGGTGATCATTTAAAGTCAACATTCCCAATCATATCCCCATTGAACCATGTGATCAATCACATGTTTTTATTTTACATTTTTACTCCCACAGTTCTTTCTCTGGATGTGGTTAGTGTTCTTTCTTATTAGTCCCTCAGAATTGTCCTGGATCATTGCACTGCTGCTACTAGAAAAGTCTATTTCAGGGGGTGGTTGGGTAGCTCAGTGGATTGAGAACCAGGCCTAGAGATGGGAGGTCCTAGGTTCAAATCTAGCCTCAACCACTTCCTGGCTGTGTGACCCTGGGCAAGTCACTTGACCCCCATTGCCTAGCCCTTACCAATCTTCTGCCTTGGAGCCAATATACAGTATTGACTCCAAGATGGAAGGTAAGGGTTAAAAAAAAAAAGAAAAGTCTATTACATTTGATTGTGCCAAAATGTATCAGTCTCTGTGTATAATGTTCTCCTGTTTCTGCTCCTTTGCCCCTCCATCAATTCCTGGAGATCATTCCAGTTCATATGGAATTCCTCCAGTTCAGTATACAAGAGTATTTCATCACTACCAGACACCGCAATTTATACAGCCTTTCCCCAATCAATGCACACCTCCTCACAAACATTTTTCTTTATTATCTCTTGATGCTATAAACCCAGCCATGATATGGCTGGATCAAATGTAGGCGGTCTTTTAAAGTCCTTTGGTCATAGTTCTAAATTGCCTTCCAGATTGGTTGGATAAATTCACAAGTCCACAAGCAATGGATTAATATCCCAATTTTGCCACATCCACTCTAACTGTTATTACTTTCCTTTGTTGTCATTTTGGTCAATCTGCTAGGTTTGAGGTAGTATCTCAGTTCTTTCAATTTACATTTCTTTACTTATGAGAGGTTTAGCACACTTTTCATGTGCTCAATCAAAATTTTCATTTCTCTATCTGAAAATTGTCTATTCATGACCCTTGCCCATTTATCAATTGGATAATGACTTGATATTTTTGAATATTTGATTTAGCTCTTTATAGATTTGAGAAATTAGACCTTTGTCAGAGATTTTTGTTATAAATTTTTCCCCAATTTGTTGCTTCCCTTCTAATTTTGATTTCATTGGCTTTGTCTGTATAAATTTTTTTAATTTAATATGATCAATTATTCATTTTAAATTTTCTAATATTCTCTATCACTTGCTTGGTCGTAAATTCCTTTATTTGGCATAGATCTGACAAGTATAATACTCTATTATACACATGTTATTTTCACATTAATGTTTGCAAAGTTGATTATATACATTATCTAGGACTGAGGGTGCATAATATATTCCAATAGTTCTCTTTATCACATACTCCCATTGTCTGTCATATGGTAGGCAGCCCTCCTCCTCACTCTGGTAGGATTAAACAAAGGATAGTGGTTTGGGCACTGAAACTTGGAGGTAAACAGTAAAACTCTGAAGTCCTTTGTCTTAAATATAACCAATTTTTATCCATACTGCTTTTCCTATGTTTCAAGAACGGCCAGAAGTGAGGATCTGATGATCCAAATGATATCAGATGAATGAGATCTGAAAGGATAATTCAGGTGGTAGCATTGGTTGGGCATGGCATAGAAATTTTGGATTGAAATGACAAATGTTCCATTTTCCTCAAAAAGCTGTGTTTTTATGAACAATGGCTTAAATGGGGATTATTAAATATGTGGTTTATACTCTATATTCATCATAATATTTGAAGAATGGAAGGTTAGACAAAAGATATGTAGCTAATTGCCAAATAATTAATATTCAATTAAAATTCTAATGAATAGGGGAAAGCTGGTTGGCTCAGTGGATTGAGAGTCAGGTCTAGAAACAGGAAGTCCTAGGTTCAAATCTGTCATTAGACACTTCCCAGCTGTGTGACCCTGGAGAAGTCACATGACCTCAATTTCATGGTCCTTATCACACTTCTGCCTTGGAACCAATACACAGTATTGACTCTAAGATGGAAGGTATGGGTTTAAAAAATTATAATGAACACAGGAACCTTATACATATCATGTTCACAAATGAACAGGTAAAAAAAATAAGATTATTATTAGGTTTAAAAAAATATCGCTGGGGGGAGCTGGGTTCACTCAGTGGTTTGAGAGCCAGGCCTAGAGATGGAAGGTCCTAGATTCAAATCTGACCTCAGATACTTCCTAGCTGTGTGACCCTGGGCAAATCATTTAATCTCCCCATTGCCTAGCCCTTACCACTCTTCTGCCTTGGAATCAATACACAGTATTAAGTCTACGACAGAAGGTAAGGATTAAAAAAAGATGTCACCAATAAGTCATCATAAATTCATTTTATCTCTTTTAATGACAACAGGAAGAAATTTAGAAAAATAGCAAAATATGGAAAATCTTAGAGAAAGTATTAAATTCCTACAAGTTCAATTATTATCCAGTTCATTAACTTTGATTAAACAAATATGAAAATCCAGGTATTCATCTCACATATACTAGTTATCAAAACTATTGTGTATGTTATATAGGAATCACAAATGAAAAGTACTTATATACATATGATGCATGTGCATGTATTATGCATATGTGTATATGCACATGCTAGAAATATGTACAATAAATGACCTATATGTGTATATATGTATACATTCATTTATATATAGATATTCATATAACAAGTGGGAAAGCTCTAATGAAAAATGATTTTTGAGGGCCTTAATACATGGTTTTTACTCTACATTGTATATGGAATTCAGTGAAGGGGTAGTAAGGTCAAGGATATATGGCTAATGGTCAAAAATTATGGCTCAAAGTTTATGATGAACCTCCCAAAATTATAAATATAAGTAAAAATTATGAGGCATAAATACCCATATTTATGTATGCAAATATATACATATTCATGTCAGCATCTTTGTGTATATATGTATGCATGCATTCATTCATGTATAGTGATTGATCCCTCTGGTCTTTTAGTGCAAGTTGGTAGTCCTCATCCCAAATGGATCTGCTTGTCTCATGACATGCCTGGCATCTATTTTTTTAATATTTAATTTTTTTTTAAATTTAGAATACTTTCCATGGTTACATGATTCATGATTTTTGCAATAGAGTAATCTTTTAACATCAAAACCCTAATCATATCCCCATTGAACTACATGATCAATCATATGTTTTTCTTCCATGCTTCTGTTCTCACAGTTCTTTCTCTGGATGTGGATTGCATTATTTCTCATGAGTTCTTCTGGATTCTCATGGATCATTGCAATACTGCTAGTAGAAAAGTGTATTACATTTGATTGCACCACAGTGCATCAGTCTGTGTGTACAGTGTTCTCCTGGTTCTGCTCCTTTTGCTCTGCATCAATTCCTGGAGGTCTTTCCATTTTACATGGAAATCCTTCAGTTCATTATTCATTTTAGCACAATAGTATTCAATCATCATCATACACTGCAATTTGTTTAGCCATTATGCAATTAATGGACATCCCCTCATTTTTTTTAAAAATTTTGCTGCCACAAAGAGCACAGCTATAAATATTTTTGTACAAGTATTTTCCCTATCATATCTTTGGGGTACAAACCCAGCAGGGGTATGCATGGATCAAAGGACAAACATTCTTTTAAAGCCCTTTGCTCAAAATTTCAAATTGCCCTCCAGAATAGTTGGACCAATTCACAACTCTACCAGCAATGTATTAGTGTCCAATTTTGCCATACCCCCTCGAACATTTATCACTTTCCTTTTCTCTGGCATATATATTTAATAGATACTGTTTAGATCAGTGGTTCTCTTCTCAACCTTTCTAATGTCATGACCCCACAGTACAGTTCCTCATGTTGCAGTGACCCTAAACCAAAAAATTATTTTGACGGCTACTTCAAAACTGTAATTTTGCTATAGTTATGATATGGAATGTAAATAACTGATATGCATTATGTATTCTCACTGCTACAAATTGAGAGGTTGAGAACCACTGGTTTAGATCATTTCTATGTTGTGTGCATAGTTATAAAGATACTGTTAGGGATTTAATACTGGACAAAGTCCAGCTGTTAATATAACACTGGTTTTGCACACTCTCATAAAATATTGCTTTCATTGTTTTAATATGTTTTACCCCTTCAGAGAAGCTTTAGAATGACAACATTTTCTCTACAATTATCCTTGTACTGAGTGGATGCCTTCTGGCTGGTTGAAACACAGGAAAATTAGTTCTTATATCAGAATACAAACATATGTAATAGCCCAAGGAAATGGTTTAGAAACAAAGATATATTGTAGCTAGTTAAATTGTGTACTTTTTCCTGATGATAAGATATTTGAATCTTTCATAAATCAGTCAGTACCTCTACTTTCTATCAACTATTATAAGTTTGGAAATTCTAGAAGCCGTATTAGCTCTTTGAAGCTACTACTCTATTATATATTATAGTGAAGAAGTGGACTGTACTACAAAGGATCTCTGCCTTATTATTGTGTTGTCACCTAAGTATTACATGCCCTGAATAGAACTTGTCAACTTAATTTATGCCAAACTTATGATACATTCCGATTTCCTTATTTCCATTCATGTGTCTCCAGAATTCCATGATCTGTCAGAATCATTGTGGAATATTTCTTTCCCTTTATTCCAGATATATAATGACTGAGTTCTGTTAAATTTTCCTCCAAAATGAATTTAGCAACTATCCATTCTGTTCTATCTCCATTAGTATTATCTTAACTTTGGGCTTCGCAACCTCAGGCTTAAATTTCTTGTGATTTAACTTCCTCTAGAATCTCTTCCCTCCAAACCCTCATCCACTGCTATCTTATCAACTTTCTAAGTAATTTTGTTCTAAAAATTCAATGGAAATGAACATTGCACAAAATTAAAACAATTATGTAAAATAATAAATTGAATGACTTAAATTTATCAGGTGAATAAGAACTATTTTCAACAAGGGAAGGATCCAGGATGATGCCAAAGGACTAGGGATAAAAAGGATCTTTACCTCCATGAAAGGATCATACAGAGAATAAATACAGATTCAAACATACCATTCTTTACTTTATTTCTTTCACAAATTTTCTCTATTGTAAGCAATGTCATTTCACAATGTGATGAATATGGAAATATGTATTATATGATAACATATTTACAACATATGTCATAGTACTTGCCTTTTAGGGAAGGGGGAAGGTTGGGAGGGAGAGAGATAACATGGATTGAAAAATGTTATGAAATTAATATTAAAATTGTATTGATGGAAACAGGTTGTGAGTGAAAATCCATATGTAACCCAGTAGAATTGCATGTCAGCTCTTTGAGGGAGGGAAGAACATGAATAATATAACCATGGGAGATATTTTTGAAATAAATAAAAAAAGTATTTAAAAGAAAAAAATTGAAAAGTAAATAATAATTATATTGACATAATTTGAAAAAAAATAAGCAGACATGATTAGGTAAATTAGAAGAAAGAATTTATTACATACAAGGCATTAACTTTTATGGACCTAGAAATGATTTAAGACCTGCCCCAAACTTTTGAAGACAAACTATCTCAGCTAGATTAACTAACTTAAATAAGTTAAAGAAAGGAATGGGTTAATATTGCATTATAATCCATGTGAGTTCTTGATTTCTAAGGCATATCAAGGCATGTATAGATGACATGTCGGACAGCTTTCATTTAAGTGGCTTATCAAGTCCACCTGCATCCATCCACCTGAATATTTTCTTGTCAGGTACTCAATCTGTGACAGTTTGTCACATTTACCTGTGCCAACAACTATCATCATATATTCAAAGGGAATGGAAATTATGAATACATTTAAATTTACATGGTGATAGTAGATCAATTCCTCAATAATATTTGAAGAGTAATCTTAGAAGATAATACTTTAGCAATGGAAGAGATAGGGAAAATTACTTTTAGAAAGTGACCTCACCAAACAAAGACTCGGGGAGCCAAGATGGACGAGTAAACAGAGAAAAGTGCAGTTTCATCATCCTAGAGTAAAATCCTCCCCAACATAGAGTAAAATATCATCACAAAATGCATACAACAGCAAAGGAATCAACAAAGAGACAAAGTGAAACAAATTTCAAAAGAGGAGAAATCCAAAATATAGGCAGAGATCATTTGGGGAACTGGTATGATAGGGGAGCAGAGCTAGCAGGAGGCATAGAAACAAGTGAAGAATAAGTCAAGAGCAAGCCACACCCCACACTCCACACATCTGCTCTCACAGGTTCAAAATTGAGACGAAGCTAAGTCAGACCCTGAGATTCCGCCAGGGCGAGTACTGGTCCAATCCAAGTCACACCCCTTGAAATTACACACCTGTGGATAAGTGCAGTGTCCCAATCCAGGACAATGTGGGCTGAAGAGGGTCGATCCGTGTGGGTCCAGAGAGAAGCCAGGAATCCCAGAGTGGGCTTGGGATGAGGACATAATCCATGGTTTGGGGTTCTCAGGGGGACCTTCCTCCCAATCATTTTGCCCAAAATGAAGGGCAGAGCTCCAGGACAGGGCAACCAATGGTTTGCTTGATTGAATCAAGAACACTTATTTTTTAGAGAAAAAAAAAAAGAACCTAAGCCTGGGGCTAGTTTTTGATCAGCACCTGACCCGATGAAGTGCAGAGTAAGATCAAAAGCTTACACCCAAGCCTAAGGAAAGTCTTTAAGGTATCAGCATCTCAAGGGTCAATTGAATCAGCAGGTGGAGTGGGATGACAGTGCTCTAAGCACTCAGACCATATGATAATCTGGTAAGAACCCAGAAAATAAGCCAAAAGAGCATCAAGAAAGGGCTGAAATTTAAGAAGGTACTCCAACTTCCCAGAAAACAGAACCTATTAATAATTAAATAGGGAAAATGAGCAAAGAATCAAAAAAGCACTTAACTCTAAGGATGTTTTATGGAGACAAAAATCAAGGTGCAGATACAGAAGGAAAAAGTGAAAGCAAAGGAAATACATGCAGAGTCCAAAAGAAAAATATGGAATGGACATAGGGTCTGAAAGAACTCAAAAAGATTTCAAAAACCAACTATTAGAAGTAGAGGAAAAGTAGGGAAGAGAAATGAAAGTGATTCAAAAAAATGGGTCAATGGAAAAAGGAGAATCAAAACCTGACAGAGAAAAGCCTGGTCTTAAAATTCAGAACTGACCATCTAGAAACTAATGATTTCAGGAGAAATCAAGAAACAATAACACAGAAACAAAGGAATGAAAAAACAGAGGAAAACATGAAATATCTTACTGAAAGGACAACTTAACTAGAAAATAGATCTAAGAGAGACAATCTGAGAATTAATGAACTACATGAAAGCCATGATGAAGAAAAAACCTTGGATATCATATTACAAGAAATTATCAAAGATGATTACCGAGAGATCCTTGAACAAGAAAAATAAAATTGAAATTGAAAGAATTCACAGATAGCCTCCAGAAGAAATTTTAATGACAACTTCCAAGAATTTAATAACTAAATTCAAGAGCCATCAAGTCAAGAAACATATACTTCAAACAGTCAGAAAGAAGCCATTCAAATACCACAAAGCTACAATCAGGATAACCCAGGACCTAGTGGCCTCTACATTACAGGATTGTAACCATAGAATATGATATTCAGGTAGGCAAAATATTTGGGCTTACAACCTAGAGTCACCTATCTAGCAAAACTGAGTATATTCTTTCAGGGGAAAAATATTCATTCAATAAGATGGAAGATTTCCAAGCATTCCTGACCTAAACAAAATTTTTTCAGACAAAAAATGAAACACGAGAAAAGTACAGGATGATAAATAAGAAAGAGAAAAATTTAAGGGATTCATTAAGCTCAAAATGTTTATATGCCTACATGGTAAGAGGATCTCTGTGATTTTCAAAATTACTCATAGTAGTAGAGAAGATAGAAGGAATTTACTCAGAAGGTAGAGAAGTAAGCTGATTATGATAATATGATGTATATGATTATATAGTGTATATGTAAATGTGATAATATGGAATGATATGCATGCATGATACAATATGTATGCATAAGAATGGCATGTAAGATATCAAACAAGGGTTGAATTATAGGGTTACACTGAGAAAAAAAATAAGGAAGAGTTAGAATGAGGTAAATTATATGACAAAAAGATGTGAAAAATCAATACAAAGAGGGGAGGATAAGGGTGATGACTGGCAATGCTTAAACTTTACTCTCAATGTAACTGGTTCAGAGAAGGGAAAAAAAAAACAGTATACTCAGTGGGGTATAGAGAGTGAAAGGGAATAGAGAAAAATCTAAAAAGAATAACACTATGGAGGGCAATACACAATAAATAATCATAATGCTAAATATGAATGGGATAAATCCACCATTAAATAGAAATAGATAGCAGAATGGATTAAAAACACAAATTCTACTATATACTATTTACAAGAAATATATTTTAAGGCAGGGTGACACACACAGATTTGAGGTAAAAGGCTGGAGCAGAAATTATTATGCATCATCTAAATTTAAAAAAGCAGGAGTAGCAATCATGATATCAAAAAAAAGCTAAAGTAGAAATTGATCTGATTAAAAGAGATGAGGAAAAAAATTACATTTTTCTAAAAGGCACTATGAACAATGAAGTTGTAACAATACTAAACATTTATGCACCAAGTAGTTTGGCATCTAGACTTCTAAAGGAAAACATTAAATCTCTGAGTATCTATATCACAAAATAGAGAGGGCAGAGACCAATGTAGAGGGCTTACAACTTAAAAAAAAAAAATAGAAGAAGAAAAAAATAAAAATCCCAAGATAAAAACTAAATGGAAAATTCTAAAAAATAAAGAAGAAATTAATTAAATCGAAAGAAAAAGAACTATTGAACTAATAAATAATATTGGCAGCTAGTACTTTGAAAAAACAAAGTAGATAAAATACTGAGTAATATAAATAAAAAAAGAAAGAAGAGAATCAAATTAATAGTGTCAAAGATTAAATGGGTAATCTTACTTCTGGTGGAAAGGATATTAACTTAATTATTAAGAATTACTTTGCTCAATTATATGGCAGTGAATATGACAATCTGGGAGAAACAGATAAATATTTACAAAAAATATTAATTGCCTAGATTAACAAGAGAAAATAGAATACTTAAACACTACTATCTCAGAAAAAGAAATTGAACAACCCATCAAGGAACTTCCTAAGAAAAAATCCCCAGGTTCAGATGAATTCACAAGTTAATTCTACCAAACATTTAAAGAACAACTAATCCCAATATTATACAAATTATTTGACAAAATAAGCAATGAAGTCATTTTACCAAACATCTTTTAGTACACACATATGGTAGTGATTTCAAAGCCAGGCAGACCAAAAATAGAGAAAGAAAACTACAGACCAATTTCCTTAATGAACATAGATACAAAAATCTTAAGTAAAATACTAGCAAAAGGAGTACAGCAAAGGATCAAAAGGATTGTACATTTTGACCAGATAGTATTCATACCAGGAATGCAAGGATGGCTTAATATTAGGAAAACTATTCACATAATTGACCATATGAATAATCAGACCACTAGAAATCACATGATTATCCTAATAGATGCAGAAAAATCTTTACAAAATACAACACCCATTCCTATTGAAAACACTAGAAAATATAGGAATAAAAGGGCCATTCCTCAAAATGATAAACAGTATATATTTAAAACCATTAGCAAGTATCATCTTTAATTAGGATAAGTTAATAACCTTCCCATTAAGTTCAGGAATGAAGCCAGAAGGATTCCCATTATCACCTCTATTATTTAATATTGTCCTAGAACCTCTAACAATAGCCATTAGAGGAGAAAAAGAAGCTGAAGGGATTAAAGTAGGCAGTGAGGAGACTAAATTATCACTCATTGCAGAAAATATGATGTTATACTTAAAGAACCCCAGAGAATCAACTAAAAGACTAGTAGAAATAATTAATAACTTCAAAAAATTAGCAGGGTACAAGATAAACCACATAAAAGATCAGCATTTCTATATATTTCTAATATAACTCAGCCATAGGAGTTAGAGAGAGAAACTCCATTTAAAATTACTCAAGACAAGATAAAATATTTAGGAATTTTTCTGCCAAGACAAACACAGGAATTATATAAACACAACTAAAAATACTTTTTGCACAATTTAAACTAGATCTAAACAATTGGAAAAACATTAATTGCTCTTGAGTAGGATGAGCTAATATCATAAAAATGACAATCCTACCCAAAATAATCTATTTATTCAGTGCCATACCTATCAAACTGCCAAAAAAAAGTTTTTATAGAATTAGAAAAAAATAAAAACTATAACAGGGTTCATCTGGAAGAATAAAAGATCAAGAATATCAAGGGAAATAATAAAAAAAATGTGAAATATGGGGACCTAGCAGTATCAGATCTTGAACTGTATTATAAAGCAGTGGTCATCAAAACAATATGGTACTGGCTAAGAGACAGAAGGGAGAATCAGTAGAATAGACTTGGGGTAAATTACCTCAGCAAGATAGTGTATAACAACCCAAATATCCTAGCTTTTGGGACAAAAACCCACTATTTAACAAAAACTGCTGGGAAAATTAGAAAACAGTATGGGAGAGATAAGGTTTAGAGCAACATTTTACACCACATACCAAGATAAATTCAAAATGGATATATGACTTAAATATAAACAGTGAAATCATAAGTAAATTAGATGAATATAGAATAGTATACCTATCAGATCTATGGGGAAGGAAAGACTTTTAAGACCAAGCAGAGAGAGAGAGAACATTACAAAATATAAAATGGATAATTTTGATTATGCTAAATTAAAGAGTTTTTGTACAAAAACAAATGACTAAAATGAGAAGGGAAGCAACAAATTGGGGGAAATTCTTTATAATGAAAATCTCTGAAAACAGTCTAATTACTCATGTTTATGAGGAGCTAAATCAATTGTACAAAAAAGCAAGCCATTCCCTAATTGATAAATTGACAAGGGACATAAATAGGCAATTTTCAGATAAAGAAATAAAAAATATCAACAAGCACATGAAAAAAGTATTCTAAATCTCTCATAATTAGAGAAATGCAAATCAAAACAACTCTGAGAGTACCCCTTCACACTTAGCAGATTGACCAATATGACAACAAAGGAAAGTAATAAATGTTGGAGAGGATGTGGCAAAATTGGGACATTAATGCATTGCTGGTGGAGTTGTGATTTGATCTAACCTTTATAGTAGGCAATTTGGAACTATACCCAAAGGGATTTAAAAGACTACCTGCCCTTTGATCCAGCCACATGACTGCTGGATTTGTTCCCCAAAGCGATAAAAAGTAAAAAGACTTGTACATTTTTTTCTTTGCTAAGCTCTTTTTGGTGGCAAAAAATTGGAAACTGAGTGTATGCCCTTGATTGGGGAATGGCTGAACAAATTGCGGTATCTGTTAGAGATGGAATACTATTGTGTTAAAAGGAATAATGAACTGGAGGAATTCTATGTGAACTGGAACATCCTCCAGGAATTGATGCAGAGTGAAAGGAGCAGAACCAAGATAACATTATTCATAGATATAGATACACTGTGGCACAATCAAATGTAATGTACTTCTCTACTAGTAGCAATGCAATGATCCAGCAAAATTCTGAGGGTCTTATGAGAAAGAACACTATCCACATCTATTGAAAGAACTGTGGGAGTAGAAACAGAAGAAAAATAACTGCTTGATCTCATGGTTCAAAATGATTGTGGTTTTACCACTGCAAATATGAAAAACATGGAAATAGGTTTGATACATGTATAACCCAATGGTCAGATTCTAAAGTGGAGAGGTAAGAGTGGGATGGTGGATCATGAATAATGTAACCATGGAAAAATATTATTAAAAAAAGAAAGTGACCTCAGTTATGTCTTTAAGGAAGTCAAAGATTCTACAAGGTACAAGTGAGTAGGGAAAACAGTTCAGTCCAATCAAGGGGACAGAAGGAGGAACCAAACTATATGAGGAATAGCAAATAAACTTAACTGTCTGAAACAGAGTGAATAAGGTTTAAGAGGATTAGAAATATTAGGATTAGGTCAGGTCATAAAGAGCTTTAAATGACAAATAGAAGAATTTATACTTCATTTGGAAATCAGAATTATTTTGTATTTCTGTGCATGTGTATGTGTGTGTTTCTGTGTGTGTGTATAAATTCATGTCTGTGCTTGAGGAAAATTACTGATAATGAAACTGAGGAAAACAGAGGTTAAGTGACTTGCTCTTCATCACACAGTAAATGTCTGAGTCTGGATTTCAACTTGGGTCTTCATATCTCTAGATTCAGTTCTCTATCCATTGTGCCACCTAGCTACACTGCAGATAGCATGCAATAACAAAGTCAATGGTTCCTGGATTGTGCACATTGTTTTATTTGGAAGATAATGGTAGGGAACAAATTTGCTTAGCCTATTCTAGTATTTGAACCTATGACCTTGACTACAGGCACTCTGATCATCTGAATTAATGAACTGAATAGTACTTCACTAAATAGTAGTTAAATGTCCCAAAGGCATTCATCTCATTACCAAATGTATATTATTTAGAGTAGGAGAGACATATTAGAACTAAGAGAATCACTTTTGATTGTCTATCCTATAACTGAAAAAAAGATTGAAACCATTGAAATCAGTGACATTTCAGAGATAATTCTATTACAATGCTGCAGCAATGTCCAATTGTCCTCATGTATGTGTAACTTCAGTGACCCTGATTCCTAAGTGAATGAATGAATTTTTGTTTTATATGTATCAAATATATCCTAATGTTCCAAATCAGAGATTAAAATAAAAAAAAGCATTTGGTTAAAAGAAAATTTAATCTATTGGCAATATTTTATTATAGCTCTTAAAATTATTATCTAAGGAAAGAAGAGTTTATCATATGTTTCTGATGAACACATGTTTCCAAAATTTTATTGCAGTGTCCCATATCACTGAAAAAATGGAATAGGTGACTAGCTAAGAAGCTCAGAGGATTGTGAGTCAAAGCTAGAGATGGAATACCCAAGGTTCAAATTTGACTTCAGACCTTTCCTTTCCAGCTGTATGATTCTGGGCAAGTCACTTAACCCCCCATTGCCTAACCTTTACTCCTCTTCTGCCTTGAAACCAATACACAGAATTGATATTAAGATGGAAGGTGAAGTGTTTTTTTTTTTAAAGAGACATGAAAAGTAAGTAAATCTATTATATGTAACCTCTTTTTCTCTTTTCTTTCCTTTCTATTACTCCTAAATATATGGACTCGGGTGGACTGGAATATTCTTTGAAAAATTTCATAAACATCTATTCCTAAGCAGTTGAGTGCTCAACTTTCACCTTCTCTAATTTCTTCTTGTGAGCCCTCTCTTTTACTTCTACCAGTAGTGTATAGCAAATTGTTTTTCTTAATTCATACAACTTCCTTACTTTCCCATTTCTTTCTAATGTTGATGGTGCTAGATAAATTAAGATGATAAAAATGCCTTAACATAATCCTCATAATCTTGCATGAACAAATTATGTACACATTTTAACAGCAAAGACACACCTACATTTCCAATTTTAAGTAGAAATTATATTAAGGTAAACTCTAATATCATTCTATAAAGTTTCCTTTCCAATCTCATACAATATCATGTTTTGTGTTTCTTCTATTCTTATTTGTTGAGCAATTCTTTAGGGGTCATCTCAAATGAAACTGGGCTTTATATGATGCTAATAAATGCCAGAAGGGTCCATCAAAAAGCTAGTCCATAGAATAGCTGTTTCCCTACTAGCTCTTTTCTATTTAACGAAGATGCTTACAACTTTTTCTGTGACTGCAAAAACCCACAAGAATGCCTAAAAAATCATGCTGTCCCCTTCACAACTGAAGGTAATTAGTATTAATTCCTTCTTTGTAAGTTTGAAAATTAGTGTGTACTGCTAGAGATAGAGAAAAGAGTATGAAGCATGAAAGTTGGTATGTATTTCTGGCTATATTATCATTCCCATCCATACCAGTTTTTAAGTTTTGAAAAACATTCTATACAGATTATCTTCCTGTGGGTTAGTTTAGTGTATCCCAATGAGTACCCATGCTTTCCCCTAACTCCTCTTGCTTCTACCTCTTGTTTTGGGCATAATAATCAAATCAATATCATATTTGCTTCTGTGAAGATGTTTTCTAAACTATCTTCTGTGAATTCTCTCTCTCTTCCTTTCTATCTATATAGATATATAATTTATAATAACAATATTTCACATAATTGATTTGCTTTCTAATTATATTCATCTTATTTCATGCAGAAGAGTAGCGATAGATCCATCTTATTTTGGAATTGATAATTAGGTAAGGAATTTTTGACTGAGGTATGATTGTTTGATTCTATTAAAAAGTGTCTCCCTCTATATATAGTCTCAAAGCTAAAATGTGGAGGTTTCAACCCTCCTACACATGTCTTTAAACTTATTTTCTGACAAGGAATTCATTGTTTCTACAAGATTTCCAAAGAGGGCCATGACTAAAACACACACCTGTTTACACACATACACATACACACACACAATATGGACTCATCTATATGAAAAACAGAAATTATTTTTTGTTGGAATAAAGATATTAGAAAGTACTTTCTTCTTACTGAAAATGTCCATAGAAGTGACTAAATCCAGTATCATACATGATAACAGGATGGAAATATATCTTTTCCTGTTCCCAATAATGAGGACCTGTATTAGGTTTTTATATTTGGAAAGCTCTTTATTCCGTGTAGTTTAGAAATTATGATTAATAGATATGGAATTTCCTATTAAAAATTTGGTCACAGAGGTTATGGATCAATACCTTGTCCAGGCATTTGTGGGCAAAATTTGTGCTTATGGCAATGATGTTATTCTAATAAAAATGTAATTATTGAATTCTCCACTGTATTTTGAGATCTCTATAAAAAATAGGGATTTTTTCTATTAATTCATGAAAAAGATCAATATTTTAGCAAATAGGTAATATCAAATATAAGGATTTAATAGGGGCTAAATTTCCATAGCCTGGGGCAAAATCTTTCAGTTCTCATCATACCCTCATGTAATCTAGATTAAACTCTAAATCTGAACTCTTTTAACTATTATATAATATATATGGAGGGTGATTTGGTTAAAATCATTATGACTCAGTCATTACTTTGACCCATCTGAACACATCGTGGTCTGAATTCCTGTAAATATATTCCATGCAGGCACTTTTTATTTATAAGCAGAATCTTAGCCATTTCATAGCTAAAGAAGTAAACAAGAATTTAGCAACAATTGAGAAATATAATGTTGATGTCTGAAGGTTTCAAAACTCTTTTTATTAAGTGGTTGACCTATTTTTCATATGGTTTCAGACTATCTATCAATACTCTTTTTTTCTATTTTCTGAGGGTAGAACCAAGATGGCAGAGTAATCCAGAGCATCTTTTTGCCACCATAAGAATGATCTCTGTCCAAAAATTAAAATAGTGCTACAAAACAAATACAGGAGTGAGAGAACCAATAAGAAGGCAGCTTGAAATAATTTTCGGGAAAAGAAAAAAACCCCAAAGGTAAGCAAATAATATTTGGGATGAGAGGAGAACAGAGTCAGAAAGAATATTATAGCAAGGAGAGAAGAGCAAGCCAAGAGCAAGCCACAATCCCCCACTTACATCTGCTGTCTGAGGTTTGGGAACCTATGACCAAGCCAACATCCAGACACTGAAATCCCTCTTGGTCAAATAGTGGCACAAGCCAAATTATGCCCTTTCAAATTTAAAACCTGGGGAGAAGTCCAGAGCACTAGCCCAATAAATTCTATTCTGGGCTTGGGATAAGGATTTATTTCACATTTTGGGATGCCTGATAGTACTAAGTACTAAATGCTGATATTTTTGCCTCAAGCTCAGGGCAGAGCTACATGACAGAACAATCAAGAATGTGCGAATTGTATCAAGTACACAGTGAGACAAAAAACTTGAGACTAAGCCTGGGGCTAGAATTTGATTAGTCCCTGACCTGATCAAGATCAGATTGAGATAAAAAGCTTACACTTAAGCCTGAGACAAGTATTTAAACTATCAGCATCACAAGGGTCAATTGAATCAGCAGGGGGTGGGGGCTCTGAGAGCTCTCAGGCTTGAAACAATAACATCATTTCCCCACAAGCCTATGTATAATTAGATAGGAAAAATAAGCAAACAACAACAAAAAAACCCCACCTAATTCTAAAGAATTTTTATGGAAACAAAGAACAGAAAGGGACAGTGAAAACAAAGGCAAAAATCCAAAAGAAAAAATATTGATTAGATACAAATTCTGGAAGAACTCAAAAACGACTTCAAAAAACATTAAAAATAGGCAGAGGAAATGTGAGAAAGAGAAATGAAAGTGATACAAGAAGAAATGGACCAATTGAAAAAGGAGAACCAAAAATTGACAGAGGAAAATAAGACCATAAAATTCAGAATTGACCATGTAGAAACTAATGATCTCATGAAAAATCAAGAAACAATAAAGCAGAATCAACATGATAAAAACAAAACAAAACATAGGAAAGCATTGTCATGAACAGGGTCCTGATCAGGGACAGGAGCAGGACAGGCAAAGGGCAAAATGAAAGGCACTTATATATGAGCTTAGTTCAGAACTTCATGATTTATTTCACACACCTTTTTCCTCCACAGCTTCAGTAGGAGAGATATATTCCTTTAAGTGTGATAATCAAACCTGGCTAGCGTGAGAATCAAGTGGTAAAGAAGAATGAAGTTTGTCCATTTCTGGGAATTGTATTTTCATTAAGATACCAAAAACTATTTTTTCTTCTGGCAAGAAAAGCCTGGATATCTCACACAAAGACTTTGATTACCTTAGTATTTTATCTCAACATTTTTTTCTCTGTGGTTGTGCCCCTTTCATGACCTCCTCAGGAATACCAGAGAGGGAGGGGAACACATAAGGAGGAGTAAACCCCTTGAGTTTTCTACAATACATGAAATAACATTGAAAAAAGAACTAACGTAGGAAATAGAGCGAGGAGAGACAATAATTGGGCTCCAGAGTCACCTATCCAGCAAAACTGAATATATTCACTAAGGGGGGTAAATGGGCATTCCATAAAATAGGAGATTATCAAGCATTCCTGAGGAAAAATCCAGACATAACCAAAAAATGTGAAGTCCAAACACAAGAGTGAAGAGAAACCCCAAAAGCAAAACAAGAAAGTGAAAATTTAAGGGACTTCTTAAGGTCAAAATGTTAATATATATATATAGAAAGATTATTTCTATAATTTTCAAAAATTACTCTTAGTAGTAGAGAAGATAAAAGGAATTTACTCAGAAAGACAATGGGGAAACAAGCTGATTATGATGATATGATATATATGATGATATATGAGTAAATGTGATGATATAGAACTATATATATAAATGATATGATATGTATGCACATGAATGATATATTAAAAACTCAATGAAGGGCTGAAAGAGAGGGTAGCACTGAGAGAAAATGGAAGAGAGAAATAAAATGGGGTAAATTAGATAATATAAAAAGGAGTGAAAATCATTAAAGAGAGTGGAGGATTCTCTACCACTTCAAAGAAAAGTAGAAGGGGGATAAGGCAAGGGAAGAAGGAGGTAATTGGAGGGGGGGGAAAGGAGGTGACAAAAAGCAAAATACTGGTGAGGAGGAACAGAGAGGGAAGTTATAAAGCAGTATTTAAAGGTGATAATATGATTTAAGGCAATACACAGTTATAATAACAACAATGAATGTGAATGGGATAAACTCACCCATAAAACGTAATCATATAACAGAGTTACTAAAAAAACAGAAGCCTACTATATGTTTTTAACAAGAAACACATTTGAGGCAGGATGACACAGAGATTCAAGGTGAAAAGCTGGAGGAGAATTTATTATTCATCATCTAAAATTTAGAAAAAAAGCAGGAGTAGCAATCATGATATCAGAAAAAGCTAAAGTAGAAATTGATCTAATTAAAAGAGATAAAGAAAATTGCATTTTGCTAAAGGTTACTATAAACAATGAAGTAATAACCTTACTAAAGATTTATAGACCAAATGGTATAGCATCTGGATTTCTAAAGGAAAAATTAAAAGAACTCAAGGAGGAAATTCATAGTAAGACCATAAGAGTGGGTTATCTCAACCTTCACCTTTCAGAACTAGATAAATCAAAATGAAGACTAAATAAGAGACAAGTAATGGAAGTGAATGAAATGCTACAAAAATTAGAGTTAATAGATATCTGTAGAAAACTGAACAGAGATAAAAAGGAATTTACTTTCTTCTCAGCAGTACATGGTACATATAGAATGATCAACCATATCCTAGGACATAGAAGCATTGCTATTGCATGCTGAAAAGTAGGAATAATAAATGCAACTTTTTCAGATTATGTGATAAAATTATAATTAACAAGGGTCTATAGAAAGGCAAATTTAAAATAAAATGGAAACTAAATAATCTAATTCTTCAAAACTGGTGTATCAAAAAAGAAATAATAGAAACAATTACAGACTTCATTAAAAAGAATGACAAAGAAGAGACAAAATAGAAAAACCTATGGGACATAATGAAAGAAGTATTCAAGGAAAATTATTATCTCTAAATTGAAAAACTTAAAAATCAAAAGAGAAATTAATAAAATTGAAAGTAAAGAACTATTGAACTAATAAATAATAATATGAGCTGGTACTTTGAAAAACAAATAAAGTACATAAAGTACTGGTTAATAAAAAAAAAGAAAGAAAAGAAGCAAATTAACAGTTTTAAAGATGAAAAGGGTGACCTCATCTCTAATGAAAAGCAAATTAAGATAATTACTAAGAACTATTTTGCATAATTATAAGGCAATAAATATGACAATCTAGGTGAAGTGCATGAATATTTACAAAAATGTAAATTGCCTAGATTAACAAAAGAGGAAGTGGAATACTTGAATAATACCACCTCAGAAAAAGAAATTGAATGAGCCATCAAGGAACTTCTTAAGAAAAAAATCTCCATTTCCAGATGGCTTCAAAAGTGAAGTTTGTCAAACATTTAAAGAAAAAAACTAATCCCATTACCATATAAATTTGAAAACATAAACATAGGAGTCTTACCAAATTTTTTTCATGAATAAATATGGTATTGATTTCAAAGTCCATTAGACCAAAAAGTGAAAGAAAACTACAGACCAATATCATTAAAGAACATAGTTGCAAAAATCCTAAATAAAACAATAGCAAAAAGACTACAGCAAGTAATCAAAAGGATTACTCACTATGACCAGGTAGTATTTAATCCAGGAATGAGAGGATAGTTTAATATTAGGAAAACATAATTGACCATATCATTAATCAAACCAACATAAATCATATGATTATCCAAATAGATGCAGAAAAAGCCTATGACAAAATATATCACCCATTCCTCTTGAAAACACTAGGAAGTACAGGAATAGAAGGGCCATTCCTCGAAATTATAGACAATATGTATTTAAAACCAATAGCAAGCATCATCTGCAAAGAGACAAGTTATAATCCTTCCCAATAAGATCAGGAGTGAGGTAAGGATGCCCATTATTACTTCTATTATTTAGTATCATACTAGAAACACTAGCAGTAGCAGTTAGAGAAGAAAAAAGAATTGAAGGGATTAAAGTAGACAATTAGAAATCTAAACTATTGCTCTTTGCAGATGACATGATTGTATACATAGAGAGCCTAAGAAAATCACCTATAATGCTAGTGGAAATAATGAACATTTTTAGCAAGATTGCACAGTATGAGATAAACCCACATAAATCATCAGCATTTCTGTATATTTCCAACAAAATTCAGCAACAGGAGTTAGAAATAAACTTCATTTAAAATCGCTCTAGACAATATAAACTATTTAGGAATCTATCTACCAAGAAAAGCCCAGGAATTATATGAACACAAATAGGAAACACTTCTTACGCAATTAAAACTTGATCTAAATAATTGGAAAAACAATAATTGCTCATGGGTAGGATGTGCTAACATAATAAAATGATAATCCTACCCTAATAAATTGACTTATTCATTGCCATAACCATCAAACAACAAAAAACCTTCATTATAGAATTAGAAAAAATTATAATGAAGTTCATCTGGAGGAACAAAATAACAAGAAGTTCAAGGGAAATAATTCCAAATCTTGAACTGTACTATATAGTAGTGGTCATCAAAACAATATGGTTTTGGCTAAGAGAGAGAAGGGCGAATCAATGAAATATGTGAAGGGTAAAGAACCACAGAAAGCTAGTATTTTATAAACTCAAATGTTTATAAAACATTTATAAAACATTGTCCTTTGGGACAAGAACTGACTGGGAAAAAAAATCTGCTGGGGAAATTGGGAAAGAGTATGAGAAAAAATAGGTTTAGATCAGCGTCTTACATATTATACCAAGAAAAATTCAAAATGGGTAAATGACTTAAATATAAAGAGTGAAATCATAAATAAATTAAGTAAACATATAATGCTAAACCTGTCAGATCTGTGGGAAAGAAAGAAATGTAAAAGCCAGTAAGAGAAATAGAACATTACTAAAGGTAAAATGAATAACTTTGATTATATCAAATTAAGAAGCTTTTATGCAAACAAAGCCAATGCAACCAAAATTAAAAGGAAAGCAACAAACTGTGGAAAATGTATAACAAAAGTCTCTTACAAAGGTTTAATTTCCCAAATATATAAAGAACTAATTGAAATCTACAAAATTCAAGTCATTTGCCAATTGACAACTGGTTAAGGGATATGAATGGGAAGTCTTCACATAAAGAAATCAAAACTATCAATAAGCACATGAAAAAGTGTTCTAAATCCCTCTTGATTAGAAAAATGCTTATAAAAGAACTCTGAGACTACACCTTATACCTATCAGACTGGCCAATATGACAGCAAAGGAAAGTGATAAATGTGGAAATTTAGCAAAATTGGGACAAAAATACAATACTGGTGGAGTTTTGAATTAATTGAACCATTCTGGAGGGCAATTTGGAATTATGCACAAAAGGCTTTAATAGAATGCTTGCCTTTTGATTCAGCAATACTACTGTTGGTTTTGTACCCCAAAGAGATAATAGGGGGAAATAGTTGTGCCACGATATTTATATAAACTCTCTTTGTGGTGGCAAAAAAAAAAATGAACATGAGGGAGTATACACTGATTTAGTTATGGCTGAAAAAATTGTAGTATCTGATGATTATGGAATATTTTTTGAGGAAATGAATGATGAACTAGAGGATTCTTATGTTAACTAGAATGACCCCCAGGAACTGATGCGAAGAAAAAGGAGAACACGGTACACAGAAACTCATACATTGTGGCACAGTTGAATGAAATAGACTTTTCTACTAGCAGCAATGTATTGATCCAGGACAATCCAGAGGAACTTATGACAGAGAACACTATCCATATCCAGAGAAAGGACTGTGGGAGTATAAATGCAGAAGAAAAACATGATCAATCTCATGGTTTGATAGGAATATGATTAGGGTTTTGATGTTAAAAGATCACTCTATTGCAAATATGAATAACATAGAAATACATTTTAAACAATGATACATGTACAACCCAGTGAATTTGCTTGTCAACTCTGAGAGGTTGGAAGGAAGAGGGGTAGGGGAAATTATGAATTATGTAGCCATGGAAACACATTACAAATTTAAAGAAAATAAAAATACTATTTCTTCTTTCTGGAAGGGACTGTCAATCTTTCAGATCCCTCAGGGTGAATGGGTCTATTTGTCATTAATATTGTATGGTAGATTGTTTTGATATTGCTTTTTCCTGTATACTTTGGATACCAAATCTGTCATAGTTCATTTTACTTTAAGATTGTACATTATGACTAAGATTTGGGGAGATTCTAATTAATTTAAATGCATTCAAATAGGTAAGCTTTGATTTCATGGGACCAGTAAAAGTTTTCTTTCATCTTCAGCAATAAACTTCCCCTTAATGTCCTTTAGATTGATGTGTCTTTCTTGGTGAAGACTTTGGGATCACTTTCATTCTTTGGTTCAGTTTGACTTCAACTTCATAGTTTGGCTCAAAGCCAACTATTGTTATGTATATTTGCACAGTAATAGAACTTTATACTTTTCAAATTCAGTTGCTATTTTGTTATCACTGGATAATTTCAATAAGATAAACCATTTAATGTTTTGTTTCAGTATACTCATACAGGTTTATTTCTTTGCTATATGTGAATTATTAAAAATCAATGAAAAAAAAGAGATAAATAATTCTTTCAAAATTTACCTTGTCAAGAACTATACTAAGCACTGAGTATATACATAGAAAAGCAATATATTCTTTGCTTACATGGAACTCATATTATAAATTGAAAAAAAAACATAGATGTTGTAGGGAATATGGCTCCGTATGAATGCAATAGCAGTATAACTAGTAAGTTCCAGTGTTCCTCTAATTAAAAAAAAAAACTTGCAGTGCAATTGCTTCCTCAACTAAGCAAGTCAAGTACTCCTTGAGTCTAGTGGTCTTGTAAAAGATATGAATTATTGGGAAGAGGAAGAATTTATCTAAGCTTGATGAGTAGAAAGTATTCTGGGCTCTTTTCCACAAGTATGAGGATAGGGCATCTAAGCAGGAATGGAAATGGGACATTGGTAGAAAAGTTTAAGAGAATAGGAGATCCCACTGGGATTTAGGCAGGGCCAAGTTGTGTTAGGAAGGAAAAGACTTTCCATGTTTTGAGCAACTATACCCAGTGGTTCTGTATTGGGATTTAAAATAAAGATAATTTCTTTTTCATTCTTTCTTTAAATTTAAAGGATATTTATTTCTAGTTGACCTAAACTGTGACAGATTTAAGACTTGGCAGAACTGTAAGTGACTTAAATTGGATCCTTGAATTTTGACAATTTAATTTTTATTTTTCTTTGCATTGTGATTGGTGAATGCTTTAAGTAGAGAGTAGTTATCCATATTAATAACAAATGTACTAGTATTTAAAAATATATAAATATACATATATATGACATTAATATATACCTGAGTCAAAAGTTTTTATTGATTACAAAAGGCAGCATAAATAGCATGCTTCTTTCAGTAAGCTTATTCAGTAAATATGAAACTGAAAATAAGTTATTCTTTGTATCACAGAATGTTGATCATCATTTGATATTTTCAGCCAATATATTGTTTCCTTACCTGTGTTTATAAATCACTTTTTGTTATTGTTGGTAGCAATTCAAATTATTAATTCTATGCAAAAACTCCATAGATAGAATCTAAATGTCCTTGAAGGCAGAGATTTTCCTCTTTGTCATATCCCCCAAATCAAGAATAGCACTTAGCACACTCTTTAGCATCCTTGCACTTGGCCCTCAAAAGAAGTTCACTTATGAACTTCACTTCACTTATGTAAACTGATGATACTTGATAAGCACAGCAGACTATCTAATCAATTTATAACCATAATCAATCACTTATTATTTTAACATTAGCCAAGGAGAAAATACTACAAACACCCAGGACAAATCAAAGTTCCATGAAGGTACAATCAGGATCACATTGGACTTAGAAACATTCACACTAAAGATAGCAATGCACGGAATATGGTTTTCCAGAAGGTTAAAGATTTAAGGTTAAAACCCAGAGCCACCTCTCCAACCAAACTGAATATATTCTTTCAGAGGGAAAATAGTAATTCAATCAAATAGAAGATTTCCAAGCATTCCTGAAGAAAAGACCCAACCTAAAGTCCAAACATGAGTACCAAGAGAAACCTAAAAAGGTAAACAAGAAAGAGAAAATTTAAGGAACTCAATAAGGTCAAACTGTATGTATATATACAAGGAAAGAGAATATTTGTAATTCTTAAAAATTCTTATTAGTAGTATAAGGAGGGATATTTTACATAAATTTTACATAAAAGGTTAGACTAAGTTACTTAAGAATAGTATCACCAGGAATTTAATTAATTCCAAAGAGACGCATTTGCAATTTACTTACAAAATATAGAAAGAGGATAAGTAAGAAAATGAGAGAAGATAGGGTATCCAGCCTAGGCACTAAGTATTTTGCTGCAACCCCTGACTCATCCCAGGCAGGACTTAGTCCTTAGCTAGAGAGGCCTAGGCTTTTATAGCTGAGGACCTGGCAATGCAGGGAGCCTCTCTCAAGAGGATAGGTCTCTCCTGAGGCTGGACTCTTCAGAAAATCTAGGAAAGGAGTCAGCTCTTTCATTCACCACAGGTCAGTTCAAAGGGAGAGATTTCAGAACAGGCTCACCAAGTATAGGGTCTCAGGCCTAGTCAGTAAATTCTTCAGCAGCTTCCAAATTGAACTCAGAACTCCAGAAGAAGTCAAAGTTAGAAGTCCCAAGGAAGAAGAACTGGAGAACTCTCTGAGGATATCCCCTGTATTAAGAAAAGGAAAAGATTCCATTTTTATTGACAGAGACAGGTGACACAGAATAACATGGGACCCTGAGTCAAGATTCCAAGCAAGGGGGTGAGGAAGGTATGTCCCAACTGATAACAGTTTTTTTTTTTGTTTTGTTTTGTTTTGCTTTTCTAGAGTAAGTGTGACTGGTAGCTACAATTTCAACTATAAAGGATACTACTGGTCCTTGGGAGACATCAGTTCTGAAGAGGGATTACTTCAGCCAGACTGTGTGAATTTTAGATTTACTCCACCCTCCTTAGTCTTTAGAATGTTGGTAACCAGGAATGTATATACCCCCATTTAAGGATTAAGTGTGGGGGAGGAAGGTCTATGACCCATGTGTGCTAGCAACTGACAAATCAGAGACAATTAACTGAACCCCTGGGTCTTCCAAAGTCAAGTTTAAGCCACCATTGGTACATGTGAGACACAGGAACTGACGTAAAGAACTGCCTTTATATATTGTGTCACTTCCTGTTAGAGGGACTTGGTGGTGGAAAGTGGCTATGGAGGAGTTTGAGCATGAGACCTCAGACTGCTTCCCTTAGACTATCACATGGTGAGTAAAGAGCTTACTCCCCTTTGTTTAGCTTTCCTGGAGGCACAAGCCTCTGGGGAGACCGATCTCTTGAGACTCCCTTTCCCTTGGCCTTCTGGAGGCACCAGCCTCTGAGGAGGCCCCTCATCTTGGAGGAGGCCTCGTGACTGGAAGTCATACTAGATTTAATCCTCTGCCACCCCCACACACACCTTGGCTGGGGCCTCTGAACTCCTACCTGGTATCTCTCTCTTTTCCCTCTCTTTTATTATTCCTTAATATCTTCACTATTTTGTAAATAAACCACCATGAAATTCCATTCTGACTTGAGTATTTCTTTGGGATTTAGAATTTAAAATCCCTGGTGACCAACTAAAAACATATTCAGTCTAACCATAAGTTTTACACCTAACAACTGCAGGTCAGCTGGACTGAAGAATAAATGGAAGATTCATCTAATTGACTGTGAGCTTCTATCACTCCTTTTGGACTTTGGCTCATCTTGGACTCAACTTTGTGAGATATTATTAATGTGGGACTTAATTTACTTAGCTTAGGAAATTAGTCAATAGGATAGTTATTAGTTTTGGGGATAAAATTTAGAAATTTCCCTTCTCCTTATTAACCTCATTCTTATCCCATTTTTCCATTAATAAAACTCAAAATATTTAGATGTTTACATCTTGTTTCTTCTCCTTAAGCATCCCATAATAACACCCTACAGGGAGTTGATGCTCCCTTTTAAAGACACTTTCTTTTGCATTACTTTCTGAGCCTTCATTCATTTTTATGACTACCAATTACAACTAAAGCTTTTTTTAGGACTGCCCAGGGAGCAGTCAGTTTGATTCTGATTCTTCACCCACTATTGCACATATGGGTCACAGACCTCCCCCACTCAATGATTAAGTGGGATGTTTTCAGTTTGGGTGAAGAAATCTAAAAATGGGCAGGGGGGCTAAAATAATCTTCACAGTAGTAAAGCAGTTAAAAGGAGTATAGGTAGAGTCTGGGGACAGAGACTAATTAGAATGTTCCATGTGAACTAGAACAACCTCCAGGAATTGCTACAAAGGGAAAGGAGCAGAACCAGGAGGACATTGTACACAGAGACTGATACATTATGGGACAATCGAATGTAATAGACTTTTCTACTAGCAGCAATGCACTGACCCAGAATAATACAAGGAATTTAAAAGAAAAAAATGCTCTCCAAAGCCAGAGAAAAATCTCTGGAAACAGAAATGCAGAAGAAAAACATATGATTGGTCATGTAATTCAATAGGGATAACATTGGGTTTTTGATGATAAATGATCACTCTACTTCAAATATGAATAACCTGGAAACAAGTTTTGAAATGATACATGTATAGCCCAGTAGAACTTCTTGTCAGCTTGGGGAGGGGGAAAGAAAAGAATGAGGAGAGTAAATCATGAATCATGTAACAATGGAAAAGTATTCTAATTATAAAAAATTAAGTAATAAATAAACTAATTGATTTGTTGTTAACAACAACCAAAAAAAAAAACAAACCAGAATCCTTCTATATGTTGTTTACAAGAAACAAATTTGAGGCAAGGTGACATACACAGAGTAAAGGTAGGGGATTGGAGCAGAATTTATTGTGTCATTTAAAGTTAAAAAAGCAGGAGTACTAATCATGATCTCAGGTTAAGCTAACTCATGAGTAGATAGGATTAAAAGAAAAAGTAGAAAGAAATTACATCTTGCTAAAAGGGACAATAAACATTGAGGTATTATCAATACTAAATATATATGCACCAAATCATATAGCCTCAAAATTTTTATAGGAGAAATTAAATGAATTTCAGGAAGAAAAAGTCATTAAAATATGCTAGTAGGGGACCTCAACTTCCCCCTTTCAGGTCCAGCTAAATCAAACTAAAAAATAAACAAGAAAGAATTAGATGAATTAAATCTTAACTAATAGATCTCTGGAGGGAATTGAATGAAGATAGTAAGAAATATGCTTTCTTTTAAGGAGTACATGGCTACTACCCAAGAATTGACCACAAACTTCACAATGAAATGAAGAAAAGCAAAAATAATAAATGTATCTCTTTCAGATAATAATTCAATGAAATTATAATAAAATAATCCAATATGTGGAAAGATAAAACAAAATTAATTAGAGACTATAGGAGAATTGTCATTCTCAGTAAATATATATGAATATTTATGGGATACAGTCATAGCAGTACTCAGGGGAAAATTTACATCCCTGAATACTTATATAAATAAAACAGAGAAAAAGCAGTTCAATAAATTGACCATGCAAGTAAAAAAACTAAAAAAAAAAATAAAAATCTGTAGCTAAATACAAAATTTGAAATATTAAAAATTAAAGGAGAAATTAATAAAATTTAAAATAAGAAACATTGAATTAATCAATGAATCTAGGAGTTGATTTTATAAAAAGTAAAACAAAACAGATGGTGTTGGTTAATTTGATTAAACAAACAAACAAAATCAAATAATGAGTATAAAAAATTGAAATGGTGAACTCACCACCAATAAAAAGACAATCACTAGGAGCTGTTTTGCCCAATTATTTGCCAATGAATTTGACAACCTAAGTGAAATGGTTGAATATTTACAAAAATACAAATTGCCCAGATTAGTAAAAGAGGAAATATAATCCCACAATATTTCTATAAGAGAAAAAAAATAAATCGAACAAATCATCAATGAACTTCTTAAGAAAAACATCTCCAGAGCTAGATGGATTCACAAGTGAATTCTTTAAAATATTTAAGGAAAAATTATCCCAATACTACATAAACTCTTTGAGAAAATATACAGAGAAAGAATCCTATCAAATTTATTTATGAGACCAATATGATACTGTTACCTAAGCCATGAAGAACAAAAATATAGAGAAAGAAAATTATAGGCTAATCTCATTAATGAATATAAATTCAAAAATTTAAATAAAAGGAATTGAGCAAAGATCAAGGTATAGTAGCAGGAGCCTTCTGAATCTCTTTCCAACCAATCATTACAAAGCATCTCAAAAAGACAGAAATAAAAATCAGACAAATAAAGGGGCTCTATCACAGGATGTAGCCATAAAGGTAGGCAGTATTTGGGGATTGCCACCTTAAAAGGGGGTGAAACTACACTTATCAATTCACAAGATGATCACCCCTCCCCCACACTACCTACCATGGCAGAGTCAGATTAAGAACCAGGGAAATCTCTAAATTCTTCGGGGAAGGCTGAGGGCACCACTTACTTACCTCTGAGGACATTGCAAGACCTTGGCAGCAAGATTTTAGACCCAAGGATGAGGAATATGGCACCTGGCAGTAGAGTGTTGTACTTGGGCAGAAGCAAAACTGGCCACTGCAAATGTTGCAGAGGCAGGAAAGATAGCCTAAGGGCAAAGTACTTTAAAGCACACTACAGAGAGAACATCAAGTTTACTGCCCTCTTTTGGGCTTCTGACTGGGAAGGGAAGATACTACCAAGGGAAAGCCCTGCAAGACAGAAGCTAAGAAAGCAATCAACATGAAGGAACCCCAGGCCACTAGTGTCAAAAGAAATAAGCAGCAGCAAAAAAAGCTCTTTACCCTGGAAAATTTTTATGGAGAAAAAGAGAAAAATACAGGAGCAGCAGCAGAAAATGAAAAGCAAGAAAAAACATCCAAACATTCAAAAAAAAATTGGTCACACTCTCTAGAGGAACGCAAAAAGGAGTTGAAAAACGAAGTAAGAAAGATAGAAGAAAAATGGGGAAAATATATTAAAGTAATACAAAAAAAGAAGGCAAAATTGCCCAAATGGAAAAAGAGGCACAGAAATCAAATGAAGTAATGGACAAATTAGAGACCAGAATTGACCTTCTGGAAGTCATGAAAAGCAGGATAGACTAAACCAAAAAGGAAAATCAAAAGATCATAGCTGCAAATCAGTCTTTAAAGACTAGAATTGGGAAAGTAGAAGCTAATGATCTCATGAGACAGAAAGAATTAATAAGACAAAGCCAAAAGAATGACAAAATAGAAGGAAACATGAAATATCTCTTTGAAAAGAAAGTTGCCCTGGAAAACAGATCCAGGAGAGACAATATGAGAATTATTGGTGTACTGGAAAGCCTGGAACAACAATGACAGCAACAAAAAAGCCTTGATATCATATTTTAAGAAATTATCCAAGAAATCTCCCCTGATAGTCTTGAACAAGAGGGCAAAAGAGACATTAAAGAAATGCATAGATCACTCCCTTCATTAAATCCCCAAAAGACAAACCCCAGGAATTTTATAGCCAATTCAAGAGTTTCCAGGCCAAATATTTTTTGGTAATTTTTGCAAGCAGCCAGAAAGAGACAATTCAGACATCAATCAGTCCAATTAAGGAATTCACAGAATCTTGCAGCATTCATAGTAAAGAAGGGCAAGGATTGGAATATGATATTCAGGAAGTAAAGAGAATTGAGTCTACACCCAAGAATTACCTAACTATAAAAACTGACTATATATATTCAGGAGAAATTATGGTCATTTAAAAAAATAGAAGATTTCCAAGAAAAAAAAAAACAGAAGTAAATGGAAAATTTGATGTCCAAATACAAAATTCAAAAATAAAAAAGGTAAACAAGAAAGATGGAAAACATTTAAAGGCTTCAGTGAGGTCAAATTGATTATATTCCTATATGGAAAAATGCTGTCTATAACTCTTAAAATTGTTTTCATTATCAGTGTAGATAGAATTATTTTTATAGGTGTAAAAATATCATTATATAAATTGCAAAGTTTAAATTCCTTTTAAGAAGAATTTTAGGTAAAGAAGATGCTACTTCTCTGAATCCAGAACTGAACTGTTGGAGAAGCCACCATGAAGAAGCCTTCAGACCACAAGCTGCACAAAATTGAACTTTGGGTGTGGTTGATTGAACATTTATTTGTATGTATACTTTCATGACTAAGGGGACTGCTCCCTAACTGGCTTTTTGTCAATGTGTTCAGCAATTATTGTTTTTTTTTCTTATCCTCAAATTATTGTAATCTTTAAATTGATTATGTTTTATGATCCTTTGGGGAAGGACTTCTTCCCAGAGGATCAAATAGAGAAATGTAAAATTGAGATTTTAACTCTGGACTTCAATCCCCACAAGTCCTTGCTCCACTTCCCCAAAATGCTTTGTAATCTCACGGAATTCTGAGGTGGGCGAGATCAAGAAGGTACTTAAGCTGATTGCAAAGGCTCTTTCCTTCTTTTTGGACTTCCGTTTTGGAGCAAACATGGCTCTTTCCATAATGTAGGTAAGGTCTTGTCTAGGCCTCTGGCCTAGGCATGTTTTCCTTATCGTGTATTTTCTTTAATCCTTAATCCTTAATAAACCTCTAAAAATATAAAACTCCTTGCAGAGAGAAACTAATTTCTACCTGCCATAGTCTCTCCCCATATCCCTAAATTTTAACTGTTACATAGGCATAGGTTGTTTAAGATGATATATAAGAATTGAGGGGGGACAAAAATGATGGTATTAAGATAAATTTAAAAGAAGGAAAATAGGATGAATTTTATCACATAAACAGGTATATAGGGTAAAGGGAGAATAATATTATAAGAAGAGGAGGAAGAGCATGGTAATAGGTAATATTTAAACCTTACTTTCAGTGGAATCTGTTTTGAGAGGGAAGAACAACCAGATCTAATGTGCTATAAGAATTTTATCTTACCCTACAGGGAAGTTCAGTTGGAATAACAAAAGTGGATAGTGGGGCAGGGAATATTAAAATGGAGGGAAAGTTTAAGATTGGGTGATTAATATACATTACAGAGAAATATGAATGGAATGAAGAAGGGAGGGGTGGGAAGGAAAGCAATATATGTGTGGGGGAAAATGGGGACTAAATAAAAACAAAACACTGGTGTTGAAGGAAATAATGAAAGAAGAAAGGCCAGCACCAAAAGAGGAAATCAAAATGGTGGTGGTATCCATGAATCTGAATGTGAAAGAGATGAACTCACCCATAAAGCAGAGGCAGATAGCAGAGTGTTTTTTAATCCTACCATATGCTACCATATGTTGTTTACTAAGAAACAAACATGAGGCTTATAGACACATATAGGGTAAAGGTAAGAGACTTGAGCAAAATCTATTAGTTATCAACTGAGAAAAAGAAGGCAGGAGTCACAATCATGACTAAGGCAAAGTAAAAATAGATCTGATTAAAATAGATGAGGAAGGTAATTATATTTTGATAAAAGACAGTATAGACAATGAAGAAATATCAGTACTCAACATGTATGCACCAAATGGTATAGCATCCAGATGTTTAAAGGAGAAACTATTGAAACTTAAGGAGGAAATAGACAGTAAAATAATACTAGTGAGAAACTTCAACCTTCCTCTATCAGATCAAGATAAATCAAACCAAAAAATAAATAAGAAAGAAGTAAAAGATGTTAATAAATCTTAGAAAAATCAGAGTTAATAGACATATGAAGAAAAGTAACTAGGGACAAAAAGGAATAAATATTCTTTTCAGAAACCCATGGTATATTTACAAAGATTGACCATGTACTATGACATAAAAGCATTGGAAACAAAGGCAGAAAAGCAGAAATCATAAATGAAACTTTTTCAGGTCATAAAGTAATAAAATTATACTTTGTAAGGGTACATGAAGAGGCAAATAAAATTAATTGGAAATTAAATAATCTGATTCTCCAAAATTGTTTGGTTAAAGAACAAATTCATAGAACAATTAATGATTTCAAATGAAGAGAATGAAAATAAGAAAATGACATATCAAAATTTTTGGGATACTGCAAAAGGAGTACTTAGAGGGAAATATATATTCCTGAGTAACCATATTAAGAAAAAAGAGAAAGAAGAGATTAGAGAATTGGACATACAATTTAAAAAAACTAGAAAAAGAACAAATTAAAAAACTTCAGATGAAGAAAAAATTGGAAATCCTAAAAATCAAAATAGAAATTAATAAAATTGAAAGTAAAAGAACTTTTGAAATAATAAATAAGACTAGGAGCTGGTATTTTAAAAAAATAAAATAGATAAAGTATTTGTTAATCTAAATCTAAATAAGAAAATGAAAGAAGAGAACCAAATTAACAGTATCATGAATGAAAAGGGTGATCTCACCACTAATGAATAGGAACTTAAGTTAATTATTAAGAACTATTTTGCTCATTTATATGGCAATAAACATGACAATCTAGGTGAAATGGATGAAGATTTATAAAAATATAATTTGCTTAGATTAGCAAAAGTGGAAATAGAATAATTAAATAATCTCATTTCAGAAAAAAATGAATGTCATCAAATAATTCCTTAAGAAAAAAATCACCAAGGTGAAATTGATTCACATGTTAATTTTACCAAACATTTAAAGGTGAATTAATCCCAATACTCTATAAAATGGTTGACAAAATAGGGAAAGAAGGAGTTTTACCAAACTCTTTTTATAATACACATATGGTACAGATTCCCAGACCAAGAAGACAGGAAACAGAGAAGGAAAACTATAGACAAAAATCCTTAATGAACATAGATATAAAAATACTGAATAAAATATTTATTAAAAAGCTCCAAGTTATCACAAGGATTATTCACTATGACCAGGTGGGATTTATATCAGGAATATATGGATGTTTAATATTAGGAAAACCATCAGCATAATTGACCATATAAACAACCAAATGAATAGAATTCACATGATTACCTCAATAGATGCAGAAAAAGCCTTTGAGAAAATACAACACCCATTCCTATTGAAAACACTTAAAATATAGGAATAAAATGACCCTTCCTCAAAATAATAAACAATATTCATTTAAAACAATCAGCAAATATCATTTGCAATAAGGATAAATTAGATGGCTTCCCAATAATATCAGAAGTGATGCAGGGATGCCCATTGTCATCACTACTCTTTAATATTGTAATAGAAATGCTAGCAATAGCAATTAGTGTAGAAAAAGTATTTGGAGGGATTAAAGTAGGCAATGAGGAAACTAAGCTATCACTCTTTGCAGATGACATGATGTTATACTTAGAGAACTCCAGAAACATAATCTAAAAGACTAGTAAAAATAATAAATAACTTTAGCAAAGTAGCAGGGTACAAAATAAGTTCACATAAAATCACCAGAATTCCTATTTGTTTCCAACACAACCCAACATCAAGAGTTAGAAAGAGAAACTCCACTTAAAATCACGCAAAGCAAGATAAAATCGCTGGGAATCTACTTGTCAAGATAAATTAAGGAATTATATAACCAGAACTAAAGAACACTCTTCACAAATAAATTTAGATCTAATAATAGATCTAATAAATTTAATAAATTTAAATTAAATAAAATTAGATCTAAATAACTGGAAAAACATCACTTGCTCTTGGGTAGGATAACCTAATATAATAAAAATGACCATCCTACCTAAATTATTTTACTTATTTAGTGCTATACATATCAAATTATAAAAACACTTTTTCATAGAATTAGAAAAAAATATTACAAAGTTCATCCAGAAGAACAAAGATCAAGAATATCAAGGGAAATAATGAAAAAAAATAATTGAAGAATGGAGGTCTAGCTTTACCAGATATCAAACTATACTGTAAAGCAGTTATCATCAAAACTATGTGGTACTGGCTTAGACATGGAAAGTGTGGATCAGTGGAATAGATTTGGAGTAAATGACAGTAGCAAGATAGTTATTGATAAACCCAAAGATCCCAGATTTTAGAACAAAAACTCACTATTTGACAAAAACTGCTGGGAGAATTGAAAAACAGTAAGGGAGAAATTGGGTTCAGATCAACATCTTACATTCTATACCAAGATTATCTGAGAGTGGTTAAATGACATAAATATAATTAGGGACACCATAAACAAATCAGGTAAACATGGAAGAGTATATATTTCAGATCTATGGGAAAGGAATAAATTTAAGACCAAGCAGGAGATACAGAAAACTACAAAATATAAAATAAATAATTCTGATTATACTAAATTAAAAATTTTATGTACAAACAAAACCAATGCAACCAAAATTAGAAGGAAAGCAACAAATTGGGAAAATATATAACAAAAACCTCTGCCAAAGGTCTTATTTCTCAAATTCATAAGGGACTAAGTCAATGGTACAAAAAATCAAGCCATTTCCCAACTGAAAAATGGTTAAAGGACATGAATAAGCAGTTTTCAGATAAAGAAATCAAAGCTATCAATAAACACATGGAAAAACGTGTTCTAAAACTCTCATAACTAGAGAAATGCAAATCAAAACAATGCTGAGATACCACTTCACAGCAAGCAGATTAGCCAATATAACAGTAGAGGAAAATAAAAAAAATGTTGGAAGGCATGTGGCAAAATCAGGCCACTAATACATTGCTTGTGGAGTTGGGAATTAGTCTAGCTATTCTGGAAGACAATTTTGAATTATGCCCAAAAGGCTTTAAAAACTCCCTGCCCTTTGATCCAGCCATACCACTGCTAGTTTTGTACTCTAAAGAGATAATAGGGAAAAATATGTGTACAAAAATATTCATAGCTGTGGTTTTTATGGTAACAAAAAATTGGAAAATGAGGTGGTGCCCCTCAATTGGGGTATGGCTGAACAAATTGTGGTACATGACAGTGATGGAATACTATTGTGCAATAATCATTGATGATCTGGAGGGTTTCTATATTAACTGGGAGAACCTAAATGAACTGATTCAGAGTGAAATGAGCAGAACCAGAAGAACATTGTACACAGAAAGTAATACATTATGGAACAATTCAATGTAATGGACTTTGCTACTAGTAGCAATGCAACAAGTCAGGACATTCCTCATGAACTTATGTAAAAGAGTGCTATCCAAATTGAGAGAAGGAACTATGGGGGTAGAAATGCAAAAGCAATGCATGTGACATCATTTATCATATGTATATATGGTATGTAATTTGGGTTTAGGCCTTAAAAATTATCACTCTATAGCAAAAATAAATAATATGAAAATAGGTATCAAGTGACAACATTTGTACAACCCATTGGAATTGCTTGTTAGTTCTTGGAGGGGGGGTAGGAAAAAGGGGAGGGAAAGAAAACAAATAATGTAAGCATTGAAAATACTTAAAAATAAATTAAATTTTAAACAAATTAAATTAAATTAAATAAGATATTACCAAGGAGAATACAGCAATATATCACAACATCTTGCTGCTGCACGTGAACGCCCACACCAGGCCACAACAGCACCTCCCGTAACAACTGGTGTCCCATGCCCCATGTGCCACAAACTTTGCACCTCAGTCTTTGGACTTCAAAGCCACGTGAGAGTACATCAATAGATGATAATGCACAAAGACAATAGTCATACTCTGTCACCGAGAGACTACCACTAATAATAACTTTGATTTCTTTTTCTGAAAACTGTTTGTTCATCATTTGACCATTGATTGCCTGAGGAATGACTTGCTTTTTTATAAATTTTGCTCATTCAATATATAGTTCAGAAATAAGGTTTTTATTAGGGAAACTTGTAAATTCCTCCCTAACACCTATTTCCTGTTGTTCTCTTTCTAATTTTGGCCATGTTAATTTTATTTCAGCAAAAAAAAAAAGCTTTTTAATTTCATGTACAACAAATTTTTTATTTAACTTCCAAAAATCCTTCTAACTCTTGAGTTGTCACAAATTTTTCACTCAACATTAGGTATAAGGTATATTTTTCATGCTCCTCTAATTAACTTATGACCTGTTATAGCTAAATAATTTATCCACATTCATGTTGTCATGATATACTTTGAGAGATGTTGGTCTTTGCCTCATTTTTGCCCTAATGCTTTCCAATTTTTGAATCTTGTCTCTGGGTTTATCAAACACTATATTACTATGGTCTTTTATTACTATGTAGTGTGTACCTATGCATTTCTACTTACCCACCACTCTATTTATATCTCAATATCATATTTTTTGTTAATTAAGGCTTTGTAACATAGTTTAAAATCAGGTAATGCCAGGTCCCATATCTTTTTTATTGATTCCCTTGATATTTCTTTACCATTTCTTTTTCCAAAGGAATTTGATTATTTTTCTAGCTTTACAAAGTATTTCTTTTGTTGTTTGATTGGTTCAACAACAAAAAATTAAATTAACTCAATTAGGATTGTCACCTTTTATTATATTGGAAGTGTCTACCTATAAGCAATATTTCTCCAATTATTTATATCTCTCCATATATAAAAAGCATTTCATAATTTGTTTCTTATAATCCCTGAGTTTCTATTGGCAAGTGGAAACAAAAGTATTTTATATTGTCTATAGTTTTTTAAATGAAACTACTCATTTTTCTATTTCTTGCTGCTGGATTTTGTTCATATTACAAAGAAATATTAATGATTGACATAGCTTTATTTAATATTATACAACTTTAATGAAGCTATAATTTTGAGGGTATTTTTTACTTGATTGTCTAGTGTTCTCTAAATATGCCATCATATTACCTTCAAAGAGTGACGGATTTTTTTCCTCATTGCTTAATTTAATTTTTTTAATTTTTTTTGTCTTATTGCTAGAGTTAAAAAAATACTGAATATTAATAGAGGAAATACACATTTTGCATCTATTCCACTGGTCCTATTTTCTGTCTCTTAGCTAATGCCAAATTGTTTTGATGACCAATGCTTTATAGTATACTTTGAGATCAGGGACCGCAAGTTTTCCTTCCTTCGCATTTTTTTAATGATTTCCCTGGATATCCTTGATCTTTTGTTCGTCCAAATGAACTTTGTTATGTTTTTTTTTTTCTAATTCAGTAAAAAAGTTTTTTTGGTAGTTCAATGGATATGGCACTAAGACAGTAAATTAATTTGTCTAGGACTGTCATTTTTATGTTAGTTTGTCCTACCCATAAGCGTTCAATGTTTTTCCAATTGTTTAGACTTTAGACTTAGACTAGTTTTAATTGTGTGGAAAGTGTTTTGTAGTTGTGCTCATGTAGTTCCTCAGTTTATCTTGGCAGACAGATTCATAAGCATTTTATTTTGTCTAAGGTGATTTAAAATGGAATTTCTCTTTCTAATGCTTCCTGCTGAGATATGTTGGAGATATGTAGGAATGATGATGACTTATGTGGGTTTCTTTTGTATACTGTAACTTTGGTAAAATTGTTGATTATTTTGACTGGATTTTTGGTTGATTCTCTGGGATTCTTTAAGTAGACCATCATACCGTCTGCAAAGAGTGATAGCTTGTTCTCCTCATTCCCTGTTTTAATACCTTCAATTTCTTTCTTCTCTAATTGTTACAGTTAGTGTTTCTAGTAAAATGTTAAATATTTGAAGTGATAATGGGCATCCTTGTTTCACTAATAATATTATTGGGAAGGCTTCTAGTTTATCCCCATTGCAGATGATGTTTGCTGAGGTTTTTAGATATATATTTATTATTATTTTTAGGAAAGAACCTTCTATTCCTATGGTTTCTAGTGTTTTTAATAGGAATGGGTATTGTGTTTTGTCAAAGGCTTTTCCTGCATCTATTGAGATAATCATGTAATTTTTGTCAGTTTGCTTGTTAATATGGTCAGTTATGTGGATGGTTATGCTAATATTGAACCATTCTTCCAATCTTGGAGTTAATCCTACCTGGTCATAGTGAGTAATCCTCATGATCACTTGCTGGAGCCTATATGCTAGTATCTTATTTAAGATTTTTCTTTATAAATTCACTAAGGAGATTGATATGTAGTTTTTTTTCTCTGTTTTTGACTTGCTTGGCTTTGAATCAATATCATATTTGTGTCATAAAAAATTTGGTAGAACTCATTCTTTGCTTATTCTGTTAAAGAGTTTGTATAATATTGGGGTTAGTTGTTCTTTGAATGTTTGATAGAATTCATTTGTGAATCCATCTGGACCTAGGGATTTTTTCTTAGGGCATTCTTTGATGGCATGTTCAATTTCTTTCTCTGATGTTGGTTTGTTTAGATAGTCTATTTCTTCCTCTGTTAGTCTAGGCAATTTATATTTTTGTAACTGTTAATCCATATCACCTAGATTGCCATATTTATTGTCATATAATTGGGCATAATAGTTTTAATGATTGCCTCAATTTCCTCTTCATTAGAGGTGAGGTCTCTATTTTCATCTTGGATACTATCAATTTGCTTTTCTTTTTCCTTTTTTAAAATTAGATTGTCCAGTACTTTATCTATTTTATTTGTTTTTTCAAAGTACCAGCTTCTAGTTTTATTTATCAAATCAATAGTTCTTTGACTTTTAATTTTATTAATATCTCCTTTGATTTTTAGGTTCTCTAATTTAGTCTTCATCTGAGGATGTTTAATTTGTTCACTTTCTATTTTTTTAACTTGCATGCCCACTTCATTGACCTCTGCACTCTCTAATGAGTTAATATAGGTACTCAAGGATATAAATTACTCAGTACTGCTTTGGCTATATCCCATAGATTTTGAAAGGATGTCTCATCATTGTCATTTTCTTCAATGAAATTATTAATTGTTTGTATGATTTGTTCTTTAAGCAATTTTGGAGAATCATATTGTTTAATTTCCAATTAATTTTTGATTTTCCTCTCCATGTACCTGATTTGGCTCTCCATGTGCCAATACAGAAGTTTTTAATAACAATTCTGTGTATAAATTACATGAACTCACTCTTTAAATGCAAAAACATAACAGAGTGCATTAAAATACAAAATCTCAATATATGTCTTTTGAAAAGACACATATTTGAAACAGGGTGAAACACAGAGATTCAAGGTAAAAGGCTGGAGAAGAATTTATTATGCATCTTCAAAAAAAAAAGCTGGAGCAGGAATTATGATGCCAGACAAAGCCAAAGTAGAAATTGATTAAAAGAGATAGGGAAGCAAATTACATTTTATTAAAAAGTACTATAAACAATGAAGTAATATCATTAGTAATCATTTATGCACAAAATGGTACAGCAATCAGATTTCTAAGGGCTTTTAAAGAGGAAATAGATATTAAGATCATAATAGTGGGAGATCTCAACATTTTTCTTTCAAAAATAGATGAATTGAGCCAAAAAATTAATTAGAATGAAGTAAAAGAAGTGAATGAAATATTAGAAAAATTAGATTTAATAGATATCTTGAGAAAACTGACCAGGGATAAAAAGAAATACAGCTTCTTCTCAGCAGTACATGGTACATATACAAAGATCAACCATCTGCTAGGTCATGGAAATATTGCAAACAAATGCAGAAAAGCAGATATAATAAACACAACTTTTTTCACATCATAATGTGATAAGAATTATACTTAACAAGGGTCCATGGAAAGGTAAATTAAATGTTAATTGGAAAGTAAATAATCTAATTCTTCAAAACTGGTGGGTCCATGATGAAACCTAAAAACAATTGCAGCCTTCATTAAAGGGAATGACAATGAGGAAACAATATATCAAAAATGATGGGATACAGCCAAAGCAATACACTGCAAAATTTATATCTCTTAGTGCCTATAGCAACAAAATCAAGAGAGAGGAGATCAATAATTTGGTCTTAAAACTTTAAAAAATTAGAGAAAAAAAACAAATTAAAAGTCCCCAGAAGAAAAATAATTTGCAAATCCTAAAGTTTAAAGGAGAATTTAATCAAATTAGAAGTTAAAGAAACATGGAACTAATAAATAAGACAAATATCTGGTTCTTTAAAAAACAAATAAGATAAAGTATTTGTTAATTTGATTTAACAAAGAAAGAAGAATATCAAGTTAAACATATCAAAAAAGGAAAAGAGTGAATCCACCTCTAATTGTTAGGAAATTTAAGAAACAATTAGGAGGTTTTTTGTCCAATTATATGACAAGGAATATGGCAATCTAGGTGAAATGGATGAATAATTACAAAAATATAAATTGCCTATATTAACAAAAATGAATTTAAATACTTAAATATTCTCATATTAGGAAAAAAAATTAAAAATAAACCATCAAGAAACTCACTAGGTAAAAATCCCCAGTGATAAATGGATTTAAAAATGAATTTTATCAAACTTTCAAAGAACATTTAATCCCAATATTATACAAAATGTTTGACAAAATATTCAAAGAAGGAGTCTTGCAAAATTCTTTTCTTGAAACAAATATGGTACCGATACCTAAGCAAGGAAGACCAAAAAACAGAGAAAGTTATAGATCAATCTTTTTAATTAACAGAGATGCTAAAATCTTAAATTAAATACTAGCAAAAAGACCACAGCAAGTTATCACAAGGGTTATTCAACATGACCAGTGGATTTATACCAGGAATGTAAGGATGATTTAATATTAGGGAAACTATCCACATAATTGACCACATCAATAACCAAAAAAACAGAAATTACATGATTGTCTCAATAGACGAAGAAAAAGTCTTTGACAAAATACAACACCCATTCCTCTTGAAAACCCCTGAATAGAAGCATAGGAATAAAATGGCCTTTCCTCAAAATAAGTAGTATTTCTTTAAAACCAGCAGCATGTCTTACATGCCATGGAGATAAGTTAGAATCCTTCCCCAAAAGAACAGAATGAAGCCAGGATACCCATTATCACCACTCTTGTTTAATATTGTATTAGAAATTAAAAATACTAGCTGTAGCAATTAGAGAGGTGGGGAAAGTAATTGAAAGAATTAAAGTAGGCAATGAGAAAATTAAACCTTCACCCTTTTCAAATGATATATTATATTTAGAGAATCCTAGATAATAATCCAAAAACCTATTTGAAATAATTAATATCTTAGGTAAAGTTGCAGGATACAAAATATACCCCAAAATGATTAACATTTTTATATATTTAAAAAAAAATCAGCATCAAGAGTTAGAAAGAACATTTCTCTTTCAAATCATTATAGAAAAAATAAAATATGTGGGATCCCATCTGCCAAATCAAACATAGGAATTACATGAACACTACTACAAAACACTTTTCACCCAAATAAAACAAGTTCTCAACAATTGGAAAAACATCAATTGCTCATGGGTAGGATGAGCTAATATAATACAAATGACAATCCTACCTAAATTAATTTACTTATTCAATGACATATCTATCAAACTATGAAAAAGCTATTTGATAAAATTTTTAAAAATCATAACAAAATTCATCTGGAATAAAAAAGGTCAAGAATATCAAGGGCTATGAAGAATGGTGGCCTAGCAGTACCAGATCTTAAACTATATATAAAGCAGTGATCATCAAAACAATCTGGTATTTGCTAAGAGATATAAGGGTAGATCAATGGAATAGATGAGGGATAAATGACCTCAGCAATCTAGTATACAATAAACTCAAAGATCCATAATTTCAGGGTAAGGACTCAGTATTTGACAAAAATTGATGGAAAAATTAGAAAGTAGTATGGCAAAAATAGGTATAGATTAATATCTCACACCCTACACCAAGATAAGTTCAAAAAGGGTATATGACTTAAGCATAAAGGATGATGTTATGAGTAAATTAGGGTAACCTATAATAGTCTACCTATAAGATCTATGGAGAAGAGAAGAATTTAAGACCAAGGAAGAGATAGAGAACATTACAAAATGTAAAATGAATAATTTTGTTAATATTGAATTTAAAAGGGTTTTACAAACAAAATGAAAGCAACCAAAATTAGAAAAGAAACAACAAACTGGGAAAAATTTTTATAACAAATTTCACTGACAAAGGTCCAATTTTCAAATACACAAAAAACTAAGTCAAATTTATAAGAAATTAAATCTCTCCCCAATTGACAAATGATCAAGCAACCTAAATAGACAGTTTTTAGATGAAGGATTCAAAACTATCAATAATCATATGAAAAAATGTTCTAAATCCCTCCTATTAGAGAAATGTAGCTTAAAAGTATTCTGAGTTACTACCTTACAACTAGCAGAGTGGTCAATATGATAGTATAGGAAAATAATTAATGTTGGAAAGGATGTAAGAAAGTTGGGACACTAATGCATTGCTGGTGGAGTGTTGAATTGATCCAATCATTTTGGAGAGCAATTTGGAATCATGCCCAAAGAGCCTTTAAAGAATGCATGTTCTTTGATTCAGCAATGCCACTACTGGTCTTATATCCCAAAGATATTAAAAATATCTGGGTGAGGATCGATTTGTACAAAATTATTTATAGCTATGCTTTTTGTGGTAGCAAAAAATTGTAAAATAAGGGGATATCCCTCAATTGGGGAATGACTGAACAAATTGTGGTATATGATGGTGGTGGAATGCTACTGTACTATAAGGAGAGGTGAATTAATGGATTTCTATACAAACTGGAAAAACTTACATGAACTGATGCAGAGTGAAATTAGCAGAACCAGAAGATCATCAGACACAGAAACTGTAACATTGTGAGACAATCAAAGTTAATTGAGTTCCCTACTTTGCAATGTAATAATCCAGGGCAATTCTGTGGAACTTATGATAAAGATATGATAAAGAATGCTATCATATCTAGAGAAAGAATTGTGAAAGTAGAAATCCAGAAGAAAACTACAGGCATGTGATTTGGGGTTTTGGTCTTAAAGGATTACTCTGTTATAAAAATGAATATTATGATAATCAGTTTGAGTAAATACATATATTTTATATTTATTATCCAGTGGAACTGCTTGTCAGCTGTGGGAGAGGGGAGGGATAAGAGGAGGGAGAAAACATGAATTAGGTAATAATGAAAAAAGTTAATAGAAAAAATTAAAATAAAAAATATAGGAAAAATCACAATAGAAAACACATTTACATCAACAAATAAGAGAAAATTATGATTGAATTACTTAATGTGATATTTTTTCAAAGTTTGTAGAATATGAGATTAAATTGATTATGATAACCCTGACTTTCCTCAAATATTTGGTATTTGAGAGTTAATATGGCCACACATTTTCATCCCCTTGTAGCCAATTTGATTAGGAGTTTCCATGATACTTATTTTACATTGGTCATTGAATAAGCATATATATATATATATATATATATATGTGTGTGTGTGTGTGTGTGTATATATATACACACATATATGCTATATATATGTATATATATGTGTGTGTAATAATACATGTAATTCAATAATATGTATATTTATAGATACACATAGAGAGAGATTCATACATCTAAATAGATATTTTATGCAATAACTAGTATGACATGAGTTTCAGGGAAACACATAAGAAGACTGGCCATATGGAAATGAAATTCTTGGCCATATTAACTCTTAAACACTAAGAATATATACATGTACACACACAAATCCACATACTCACTGGTCTACTAATGCCAAGTCTGATTCATCCTAATTAACATGTTCAAGTATCCTAATGTTGTAAATATCTTTGCCAATGGTTTGAAAATTCTGCCTATTCTACCAATCAATCATAGTATCAAGTCTAAGGCAGGTAATAATTAAAAGGAATATCTGATTTCAAATTTGAAATTCTCTGAGGTATTTAGGACTTCTATCACTTATTTAATCCATCCTTCTCCCTTAGAATAGGACTTAATTTAAACTCCCATTCAAAAAGGCAGTTTGTTTAGCTTTAAAATACTTCAGGGAAAGAAACTTGACACTACCTATTAGCAACTAATCCCGTTGTTGTACAGTACTATGTTAATTCAAAAAAGTATAAGTGATATCATTGTTGGCATGGTAGAAAGTAAAGTAATATATAAATTCTATGATTATATTAGCAAAGGGAGTAATAGAGCTGAAATAAAATAAGAGTACATAGGTAAAAAAGGAATGAACTGAGCAAAGAAGTTTCCTAAGGGACAAGACCACTCACTTTACTATAAAGAGCCTTTCTGTATATTTTTTGTCACTCTTACTTTCCCCCCGTATATTTGTTACTTGATTTAGTTCTATTCCATCTCAACTTTTGTGCATCTTCAAAAAAGCTTTCATTGCATTTGCATTTAGTCAAACTCATCTAAGTATAAGAATGGAAAAACTAGATCTTTCTGATACAGTTCCTACTCTGATATAGCCAGTGAGATCAGGCAGCAAGCAAGCCTTTAAGCCTTCAGAGGGAAAACAAGTGGGTTTTGATCACTACAGATTCCATAGCCAAACTTCTCTGATTCCACTGAGGCCACTGATATCTGGCATGAATTGGAATCTCCAGTAGAGTACATTGAAAGTATATAATGTTTCATCTTCTGATTTGATAAATGCAGTTCCTTTTTAAGAATATGTTGACCTTAATGGTCCTTTAAAAGAGCCCCAAGAACCACCCTGTGGTACCTCATATTAATATGAAGAATCCAATAGTGAGTCAGGTTCTCACCCTAAAGCCAGGGTTCTGCTTCTGAGTTGAAGAAATATCTACCATCACAGTAGGACTTCTGGAAAATGACTCAAATCTCAGCATCACTGTGGGTAGCTTGGATGTGTTTCTTCCTTAGCTTTAAAATAAAGACATAATGACAAATGTTATAAATGCAAAGCCTCTTTACCATAAGTACTTGCTGAGGGCGGTCTTATCAAGTGCCTTATGACTGAAGTTATAGTTTTGATTAGAGGAAGATGCCCAGGTATGATTAAGAATGCTAAGAAGATACATGTAATTACCTGACTGACAACCCAGAAGATAACCAAGAAGCTGTAAAAATGGGGTGACAGACCTTGTATTTTAAAGGCTGTTTCTTTTTTCTTACATTTTAATTCATCATTAATTTCTAACATTCTTTTCTTTTTAGAATTTGAGCTCCAAATTCTTTCTCTCCTCCCTACCTGCTCCCATACCCACTGAGAAGGTAAGCAATTTGATATCAATTATAAATATGAAATCATGTTTCCAAATTAGTCATTAAAAAGAAAACAAGAAAAACAAAGTGAGAAAATTGTACTTAATTTGCACTCCAAGTTCATAAGTTTTCTCTCTGGAGGGAAATAGCATTTTTTTTCATTAGGAGTAATTTGGAATTATCTTGAATCTTTGTATTGATCAGAGTAGCCAATATTTTGCAGTTTATCATTGCTATAATGTTGCTATTACCATTCAAAACCATCTACTAGTTTTCTTCTCCTTATCTTGTATCATTTAATAAAGTTCTCCATCTTGTTTTGCTTTGTTTTGTTTTGTTTTGTTTTTCTTTCTGAAATCATCCCCTTCATTACTTCTTATAGCATCAACGTGCTCTTATAACTGTATGCCTCAATTTGCTGAGCCATTTCCCAATTAACAAACATCCCTTTGATTTCTAACCTTTGCCAACAAAAAAAGACCTGTTTTCAATAATTTTTATATAAATATTTTTTTCTCTTTTTTTTAAATTTCTTTGGGATGCACAGTTATTAGTGGTGTTGCTGGGCCAAAAGGTATGAAAAGTCATATAGCTGATTAAACATAGTTCCAAATTGTTCTCTGGAATGGTTGGATTAGTTCTCAACTCCAACAACACTGCCTTAGTGAGGAAAGTTCTAGTGTGAGATGGCAGCTGAGTGGGTTACAAAATACATAGAAGTCAGAATCAGAGCCAAGAGAAGAATGAAGGGATCCTTCCCAAAATGTAGGTCTCAGAAGGAATTGATTAGGACAAGGGGCCAACATAGTTGAGAGATGTTTCAGAGTGAGAAAAGCCCACCAGGAAAAATGAATTGTTAGTGGGAGGAGACCCCAGGTGCTGAGGGAAGTAATAGCGTGAAGTTAAAGGTGAGGTATGGTAGTAAAGTACAGAAAGTCAGAGCAGACCTATGAAGAGAAGGAAGTGTGGCAGATTTAGACCCCTCCCCAAAATGGAGGAACCAGGAAGAACTCACCAATCAGAGGAGAGACTACTATATGAAGGAATGTTTCAGAAGTCTTGAATGGAGCTCTGTTCAATCTCATAGAGCCCTACATAGAACCGATATACATGATACTCACACTAGATTTGCCACAAATCTAAAAGCCAACAGGAATAAATAAATAAATTAAAAAACTTTTGCTGCAGCTGCAACAACCCTCCAAAGTCAGACCATGTATAATTTCTCTATTGAAGGAAAAGTGACCATTATTTGATACCTTTGCTTACCAAAATATCTTGGGAATGAATTGATATCCCTCCTTCCTGTTCAAAAAGAAGAGAAAATATAGAGAAGATGAAAGGTTCAAAAGCAAAATAATTGTTTTTACTTTGCTCAAATGGCAGAAAAGAATGTAGAAGAAATGTCAAACTAGTTTCTCAAATGTAAGTAAAGCTTATAAGTTAGTATATTCCAAAGAAAAATTATAATATCCAACCCAGAGCTGCAGTTATCACCAAATGAATTAAAAGAATAATGCTAATATTCAAGAAGGAAGAGGGGGATTGCTTGTCTCTTGTTAACTGTCTTCATGACAGTAGCTGATATTATTTTTTAACCCACAAATACCAGATGAGTCAGCCTCAAATCTTTGAAAAATGGAAACACTACTTCAAACCCTGGGAAAAAAACCCAAAAAACAAAAAACAAACAAACAAAAAAAACCAACCTCAGTCAAGGATCATAAGGTAAACAAATTCTCTCAGAATATCTCCGTGAATCATCCAAAATAATTGTATTTGCTTCTTATTTACTGAACTTAAAAAACCCAGTCCTTCACACATTGGGCTCATTACAACCACATACTGTGGTTTAAATAATAGGTGGGAATTACAGCATGAGACTTACTTTTCACAGATAATAATAATTACATGTTTCTTGCTGATAACTGATCCACTAATTACCATCAAAATTGCAGATCAATGTGCCCTGCCTAGATTATTTTGATACATGTTCCTAGTGTGTTACCATCAGAAAAAATAGTGAAAACATCAATAAAACTCAGAGGAAACAACTTTTAAGTCATTTTATCCTCCACTCAGTTCTCTCCTGTGGCTTAAGGAGACAAATAATGCACCAGAAGAAAACAGGTTAAGGGAAAGCTGGAAAAAAATTAAAGGAGAGAGACAGTCATGTTTCCAAAAAAATGCTCTATCAGAAATATTCTGTAGTGTTAGTTTCAGGCATTTTCACCCTCAATAGAAAAACACATGCTTCAAAATGAGTCCTTTTTTTCTCGTTTTACATACTTTCTTCACTTTATATATCACTACCAAGAACACAGACTATTCTTGCTGTAGGAATTTGTGTCCAGAGATTAAAGAACAGAGTTGATTTGTCATTGACTATAGGGATCAAAGAATTAGAGACTTAGGATTGGGAGATGATTGATTGTAATATCTTCATTTTACAAAGAAAAAGATATTGAAGGCCAGACAGGTAAATAAACTTGCCTGATGGAGGAGAAGAATTGGGATTTGAACCCAAATATTTAAAAATCCAATTCAGATGTCTTTCATCATACCTACCTCAGGAAGGTAAGAGAAGGAAGGAAACAAAAAATTTTAAAATACCAATTATTGAATTAGGCACTGTGCTAAGTGCCTTACAAATATATCTGGGTGAATTCTCACAATGAACTAGGGAAATATGTATCAATATTATCCCCATTTTATAGTTAAGGAAACTGAAGCCTGATGAGTTTAAGTGTCTTGTTCACAGCCACACAACCTGAGTTTGAACTCACAGTCTGATTCTAGGCTCATTGTGCCACCCAGCTATCTCTAAAGAAGAATCATGAGGATAAGATGATAAGGAAAATACGAGTAGAAAGAAGTTGCTGGAGGAGGGTTATTACTAGCCAACACTCTCAAAAGTTAGAGAAGTCAAGAATAATATAGACAAAAAGTAGTTTACTTTTCTTTTTGTATTTTAAAGTTGTCAAATTCATTTTTTACCATAGCCAAATGAGGTAGGCAGTAATATTATTTTATAGGTGGGAAAAATAAGACTCAAGAGCTCATGGTCATATTATGAACAAATATGGGATCCAGGAATCAAACATTGATCTCCTGATTATAACTGCTTAACCCACTTTCCATACCATATACACCTTTCTCTATATTTATCTATCACTTTCTCTTATACATACACACACACACACACACACACACACACACACACACACATATATATATATATATATATATATGAGAGAGACAGAGAGGGGGAGAGAGACAGAGAGAGAGAGAGAGAGAGAGAGAGAGAGAGAGAGAGAGAGAGAGAGAGAGAGAGAGAGAGAGAGAGAGAGAGATTTCCATAGAGGTGACTCAGTTCAGTCCAATGGGGAAGAACAAAACAAAACAAAAACACCTCATTCTATTTGGATAATGACTGAATGACCTTCAGCATAGGTTTAATTAAGGCAGGTCCATTCATATTTCCTATTTTATTATTTTCTATTGCCATTAAGCCATTCTCAAAGAACATGTCCTGTATGGAAAAGGGAGGAATACAAATGTTATGGTTTCATTTTAAATATTAAAAAAGAAAAGATTGCCAAAGAAACATGAGTTGATATTTCCCATTAGAGTGGTCTTAACCTCATGAAGGCAAAAATTGAGTTCAAGAGCTGAGATTTAAGGAAGAAGGCTGGGTATAGAGCTATGAAAATGAAGATAAAACCTGAAGCAATGGTTATATAGAATGATGTTTAGTGGGAAATCAATAAACGAATTTTCATCTATCAATTAAGGCCCAGTGAGGGGAGAGAACATCTATTTATGCTAGACCCAGAGAGCAAATTCCAAAAATCCTTTGGCAATGTTTATTAGTTGTTACAGTTATTCATAAATTTTTGGGGTTCTGCTTTCTTTATGTGTGTACTTATGAGTGGAAAAACAGGCTTATCATCTTAGTATGGTGACCATCCACTTGAGCTAGCATATGAATAAAATTTCTCTGACCTTAAGGGAAAGCAACAAATATTATTTCTTGTTATTTGCCTTATGTTCATCATTAATTTTTATAATTTTATAGTTACATGTACTACACATATTTTATATAGAATACAATAATCATGGTTCCAATCTCAGCTCTATTACTTAATAGGAATAGGTAAGTAACTCTCTGTTTTAGATTCCTGAAATATTTTTATTTTTTCCAAGTTTATTAAATTTATCTTAAGCCTATTGCTGATTTACTTGAGGAGTAGCTAGGTGCAACAATAAGCAATACAATTTTCATAGCATTTGATGAACTCTTTATTTAGGAAAACTCTTTGGATTCCTTAGGATTTTTGCCCACATAAAGACCATAGAATCAGGACCCATTTGCAGAGACATTTTAAACACTTGATCTCCAGTCAAAATTTTCAAAATGGTCCTTCTTATCCTTTATTAATTTCCAAACAAATGGCTATCCATTGCTTGTCACTTACAGTTGATCATTATATATTGCTGTTGTTAGCTTGTATAATATTCTCCTTGTTCTGCTCACTTCAGTTTTCATTACTTCATATAAGCTTTTGAAACATTTTTCCCCTATGATCAAAGATAGTTTTAATTTCTTCATATAAGAATTACTTGTTCATATTCATTGGACATTTCTCAATTGGAAAATGTTGTGCATTCTTATAAATTTGATTCAGTTCTCTATTTGAGAAATGAAGCTTTTGTTAGAGAGACTTGCCATAAAAATTTTCCCCAGTTCATTGTTTTCCTTTTAATGTTGATTTATTTGCAGATCCTTTTTCATTTAATGTAATCAAAGCTACCACTCTTATATCCCACAATGTTCTCTCCTCTTGTTTATACTTAAATTCTTCCCTTATCCATGTCTGACATTTTGTGATTTGCTAAATTGTTTATGGTATCACCTTTGATTACCTTTAGTAATACTAAATTATGTATCAATTTTGACTTTATCTTGGTGATGGCATGAGGTGTTGATCTATGACTAACTTCTGCCATATTCTTTTTCAGTTTTCCCAGAAGTTTATTGTCAAATAGAGTTTTTCCAAGAATTTGAATTGTTGGGTTTGTCAAACACTAAATTACTGTGATATCATTATTTATTGAGTGCCTAATCTATTCCATTGATCTTCCACTCTATTTCTTAGCCACTACTATATTTTTATAATATTTGTCACTTCAAAATCTATTTTGAGGTATGGTATCGCTAAGCTACCTTCCTTCATAATCTTTTTTAAATAATTTCATTGCTAGTCTAGGTCTTTTGTTCTTCAAGTTATTATTTTTTTTTATTTGATTGACTGGCCTGGTACTAAATAAGTTGATTTAGAAGAATTGTCATTTTCATTATATTCTCTCAGCTTAACCTTCAACAACTAATGTTTTTTCCCCCATTTATTTAGATCTGACTATTTCTGTGAAAAGGATTTTGTATTTGTGATCCTATAGTTCCTGGATTTGTATTGACAGGTAGATTGATGGGAATTATATATTGTCCACAGTTGGTTTAATGCTGATAGTTTTCTTAAAATTGAACCATTCCTGCATTTCCTAGTATAAAAATTAGATGGTCATAGTATTTGATACTTGTAATAAATTAGTGGATTCTTGTTGCTAGCAATATGTTTTCATCAATATTTAATATAGATATTGAACTGTGATTTTCTTTCTCTGTTTTAGTTCTTCCTTATTTAGATATCAACACCATATTTATATCCTAAAAGACATTTGGTAGAGTCCCTTTCTTTGCGATTTTTTCTGAATAGTTGGTATAGTATTGGAATTAATTACCCTTTAAATCATTGGTAGAATTTACTTGGAAATCCATTTGACCCTTTTTCCTTAGGCAATTAATTGATGGGTCTTTTCAATTTATTTTTCTGAGATGGTATTGTTTTGGTATTCTATTAGCTCTTCTGTTAAACTGGGGAACAAATGTTTCTTTAAATATATATATATATATATATATATATATATATATATATATATTTCATTTAGATTGTCAAATTTTTTGGCATATAATTGGGCAAAATAATTCCTAAGAATTGCATCACTTTCCTCTTCATTGTTTATAATCTCACTGTTTTCATGTTTAATACCAGTATTTTATTTTCTTCTTCTTGTTTCAAATTAATCAATGGTTAATCTATTTTAGTGATTCCATTAATAAAGCCAACTCCTTGGCTTATTTATTAGTTCAATGATTTCTTAATTTCAATTTTATTAATCTCTCTTTTTATCTTTAAGATTTCTAATTGAGTGTTTAGTTGAAGGTGGAGGATGATTTGCTCTTGTCTCATTTTTTAAATTGAATATCCAATTATTTCATTTGTTCTTTGTTTTATTGTTGTTAGCATTTAGAGATGTAAATAGTTCCCTAAGTACTGCTTTGCCTGTATCCCAAAAAATGTTGGAATGTTGCCACTTTGTTGTCATTCTTTTTTTTTAATTTTAAACATTATTTTATTTGGTCATTTCCAAACATTATTCACTGGAAACAAAGATCATTTTCTTTTCCTCCCCAACCCCCCTCCCACCATGTTTCCCTCTCCCATAGAAGACACAGGATTCCACTGGTTATTACATATGTTCTTGACTCGAACACATTTCCCTGTTGTTGGTATTTGCATTAGAGTGTTCACTTAGAATCTCTCCTCAGTCATATCCCCTTAACCCCTGTAGTCAAGCAGTTGCTTTTCACCAGTGTATTTACTCCCACAATTTATCCTCTGCTTGTGCATAGTATTTTTTAGATCCCTGCAGATTGTTCAGGGATATTGCATTGCCACTAATGGAGAAGTCCATCACCTTTGATTGTACCACAATGTATCAGTCTCTGTTTACAATGTTTTCCTGGTTCTGCTCCTTTCGCACTGCATCACTTCCTGGAGGTTGTTCCAGTCTCCATGGAATTCCTCTACTTTATTATTCCTCTTAGCACAATAGTATTCCATCACCAACATATACCACAGTTTGTTCAGCCATTCTCCAATTGATGGGCATCCCCTCGTTTTCCAATTTTTGGCCACCACAAAGAGTGCAGTTATGAATATTCTTGTACAAATCTTTTCCCTCATTATCTCTTTGGTGTACAAACCCAGCAGTGCTATAGCTGGATCAAAGGGCAGACAGTCTATTATCAACCTTTGGGCATAATTCCAAATTGCCCTCCAGAATGGCTGGATCAATTCACAACTCCACCAGCAATGAGTTAGTGTCCCCACTTTGCCACATCCCCTCCAGCATTCATTACTTTCCATAGCTGTCATGTTAGCCAATCTGCTAGGTTTGAGGTGATATCTCAGAGTTGATTTGATTTGCATCTCTCTGATTAAAAGAGATGTAGAGCACTTTTTTATGTGATTATTAATAGTTTTGATTTCTTTGGCTGAGAACTGCCTGTTCATGTCCCTTGCCCATTTATCAATTGGAGAATGGCTTGTTTTTTTGTACAATTGATTTAGTTCTTTGTAAATTTGAGTAATTAAAACTTTGTCAGAGGTTTTTATGAAGATTGTTTCCCAATTTCTTGCTACCCTTCTGATTTTGGTTACATTGGTTTTGTTTGTACAAAACCTTTTTAATTTGATGTATTCCAGTATATTAGTTTGCATTTTATAACTCTTTCTAAGTCTTGCTTGTTTTTAAAGTCTTTCCTTTCCCAAAGGTCTGACATGTATGCTATTCTGTGTTCACCTAATTTTCTTATAGTTTCCTTCTTTATGTTCAAGTCATCACCCATTTTGAATTTATCTTGGTGTAGGGTATGAGGTATTGATCTAAGCCTATTCTTTCCCACACTGTCCTCCAATTTTCCCAGCAGGTTTATGAAACAGTGGATTTTTGCCCCAAAAGATGGGTTCTTTGGGTTTGTCATATACTGTCTTGCTGAGGTCGCTTGCCCCCAGTCTATTCCACTGATCCTCCTGTCTGTCTCTTAGCCAGTACCAAATTGTTTTGATGACCACTGCTTTATGATATAGTCTGAGATCTGGGACTGCAAGGCCCCCTTCCTTTATATTTTTTCCATTATTTCCCAGGATATCCTTGATCCTTTGTTCTTCCAAATGAACTTTGTTATGGTTTTTTCTAAATCAGTAAAAAAAAAAATTGGAAGTTCCATGGGTATGGCACTAAATAGATTAGTTTGGGTAGGATGGTAAATTTTATTATATTGGCTCGTTCTACCCATGAGCAGTTAATGTTCTTTCAATTGTTCAAGTCTAGTTTTAGTTGTGTCGAAAGTCTTTTGTAGATGTGTTCATATAATTCCTGTGTTTGTCTAAGGAGATAGATTCCTAAGTATTTCATTTTGTCTCAGGTAATTTTGAATGAGATTTCTCTTTCTAGTTCTTGCTGCTGAGGTGAGTTGGCGATATATAGAAAAGCTGATGACTTATGTGGATTTATTTTGTATCCTGCAACTTTGCTAAAGTTGTTGATTATTTCGATTAGCTTTTTGGTTGAATCTCTAGGATTCTTTAAGTAGACCATTATATCATCTGCAAAGAGCGATAATTTGTTCCTCTCCTTGCCTATTTTAATGCCTTCAATTTCTTTTTCTTCTCTAATTGCTACTGCTAGTGTTTCTTATACAATGTCAAATAATAGAGGTGATAACGGGCATCCTTGTTTCACTCCTGATCTTAATGGGAATGGATTTAGTTTATCCCCATTGCAGATGATATTAGTTGATGGTTTTAGATATATACTGTTTATTATTTTGAGGAACGACCCTTCTATTCTTATGCTTTCTAGTGTTTTTAGTAGCAATGGGTATTGTACTTTATCAAAGGTTTTTTCTGCATCTATTGAGATAATCATGTGGTTCTTTTTGGTTTGCTTGTTGATGTGGTCAATAATGTAGATAGTTTTCCTAATATTGAACCAGCCCTGCATCCCTGGTATAAATCCTATTTGATCATGTTGGATGACCCTTCTGATCACTTGTTGGAGTCTTTTTGCTTGTATCCTATTTAAGATTTTTGCATCTATATTCATTAGGGAGATTGGTCTATAATTTTCTTTCTCTGTTTTTGGCCTGATTGGCTTTGGAATTAGTACCATTTTTGTGTCATGAAAGGAGTTTGGTAGAACTCCCTCTTTGCTTATTATGTCAAATAGTTTGGATAGTATTGGAGTTAGCTATTCTTTGAAGGTTTGATAGAATTCACTGGTGAATCTGTCAGGCCCTGGGGATTTTTTCTTAGGAAGTTCTTTGATGGCCTGTTGGATTTCTTTTTCTGATATGGGATTATTTATGAAATCTATTTCTAGGCAATTTATATTTTTGTAAATATTCATCCATATCACCTAGGTTGGTATATTTATTGCCATATAGTTGGGCAAAGTAGTTTTTAATGATTGCCTTAATTTCCTCTTCATTTGAGGTGAAGTCCCCCTTTTCATCCTTGATGCTGTTAATTTGCCTTTCATCTTTTCTTTTTTTAATTAGATTGACCAATTCTTTGTCTATTTTGTCTGTTTTTTCAAAGTACCAGCTTCTAGTCTTGTTTATTAGTTCAATAGTTCTGTCACTTTTGATTTTATTAATTTCTCCCTTAATTTTAGGATCTCTAGTTTGTTTTTCTTCTGGGGGTTGTTAATTTGTTCATTCTCAAGTTTTCTGATTTGCATTTCCAATTCCTTGATCTCTGTCCTCCCTAATTTGTTAATCTATGCACTCAGGGATATGAATTTTCCTCTAAGTACTGCCTTGGCTGCATCCCATAAGGTTTGAAAGGATGTTTCACCATTTTCATTTTCTTCAATGAAATTATTGTTTCTATGATTTCTTCTCTAACTATCAGATTTTGAAGTATCATATTATTTAATTTCCAATTAATTTTTTATTTGGCTCTCCATGTACCCTTACCGATAAATATTTTTATTGCCTTATGATCTGAAAAGGCTGCATTTGTTATTTCTGCTTTTCTGCATTTGAGTGCCATGTTTCTGTGACCTAGTGTATGTTCTATTTTTGTGAATGTGCCACGTCATGCTGAAAAGAAGGTGTATTCCTTTTTGTTACTATTTATTTTTCCCCATATGTCTATTAACTCTAATTTTTCTAAGATTTCATTCACCTCTTTTACCTCTTTTTTGTTAATTTTTTCATTTGATTTATCTAAATTTGATAGTGGTTGGTTCAAGTCTCCCACTAATATGGTTTTACTGTTTATTTTCTCCTTCAATTCTCCTAGTTTCTCTATTAAAAATTTGGATGCTATACCATTTGGTGCATACATGTTGATTAGTGATATTTCCTCATTGTCTATACTCCCTTTTAATAGAATATATTTACCTTCCCTATCCCTTTTGATCAGGTCTAATTTTGCTTTGGCTTTGTCTGATATCATGATTGCAACTCCTGCCTTCTTTCTATCAGTTGAGGCTCAAAAGGTCTTACTCCAACCTTTAATTCTAACCTTGTGAGTGTAACCCCACTTCATATGTCTTTTTTGAAGACAGCAAATGGTATGGTTTTGGGTTCTAATCCAATCTGCTATTTGTCTACGGTTTATGGGTGAGTTCATCCCATTCTCGTTCAACGTTATAATTGTCATTTGTTGATTCGCTGGCATTTTGATATCTTCCCGTAGCTCTGACCTATGTTCTTTAGCTATCTCCTTTTGAACCAGTGATTTTCTTTAGGTCAGTCCCCCTAGTCCCCTCCCTTTTTATGCTTCCTTCCCCTCCCCCCTCTCCTTCTCTCCCTTTTTATACTCCTTCCCCCAACCCACTCCTAAATGTTCCTTTCTTTCTTGCTGTAATGGATAAAATAGAATTCAGGATCTCACTGGATCTAGATGTTCTTCCCTCTCAGATTTGATTTCACTGAGAGTAAGGTTTATGTAATTCCACGTCACACCCTCTTCCTCTCCTTCTCATATGAGAGTTCTTCCCCTCCCCTTCTCATGTGTATCTTTGTAAGGGAAAGATTATTCTATTAATTCACCCCCTATTTCTTGAAGTAAGTCTTAGTGTTATCTATGGTTCCCCCCTCCCTTTTCCTTTATTTACCCCTACTTTCCCCAAATCTTCTTAATGCCCCAATCTTTCCCTATGCATGTTTCTTCTAACTACTCTTATGTTGCATACAATTTTTGAGAGTTACACAAAACATTTTCCCCACATATTAATATCTATAATTTGATGTAAATGTAGTCCTTATAGAAGAGCGTTTGACTTAAAGAAAATGATAAGATTTATCTCCTTTTCCCTTTCTTTCATATTTACCTTTTCATGTTTCTCTTGCTTCCTGTGATTGGATATCAAATTTTCCACTAAGTTCTGGTCTTTTCTTAGCAAATGCTTGGAAATCTTCTATTTTGTTGAATGCCCATACTTTCCCCTGGAAGTATATAGACAGTTTTGCTGGGTAGTTGATTCTTGGTTGGAGACACAGGTCTCTTGCCTTTCTAAATATTGTGTTCCATACTTTGTGGTCTCTCAGTGTCTTAGCCGCTAATTCGTGTGTGATCCTTATGGGAGCCCCCTTATATCTGAAGCTCCTCTTCTTGGCTTCTTGTAGGATTTTCTCCTTTTCTTAGAAGCTCTTGAATTTGGAAATTACATTCTGGGTGGTTTTCTTTCTGGGATTTAGTATAGAGGATGTTCTATGAACCCTTTCTGTTTCTATTTTGCCCCCTTGCTCCAGAATTTGTGGGCGATTTTCTTTTATAATCTTCTGTAGAATAATATTGGGTTTATTGGTTATCTCTGGTTTTTCTGGGAGACAAATAATTTGGAGGTTATCTCTTCTTCCTCTGTTTTCCAAGTCTGTGACCTTCTCAGTGAGATATTTTATGTTTTCTTCTAATTCATTCATTTTTTGGGTTCTCTTTATTGATTCTTGCTTTTTTATGACCTCACTTTCTTCGAGTTGCTTGATTCTGGTCGTTAGGGACTGGTTTTGCTTTTCAGCTTTGTCTGCCCTTCTATTGGATGCTTCGAGCTGTTTTTCCAATTGAGCAGTCTTATCTGTCAGACTGCTGATCTCTTTCTCCCATTTTTCTTTCCAGGTTTCCATCTTTTGGATAAGTTCCAGTTTGAGATCTTCCAGAGCTTGTTGATAGTTTCCATTTTGGGAGGCATGTTCTTATTTTTTTTTTCATCCTCGTTCTCTTCTTTTCCTTGGGTACTTTTACCATAAAAGTTTTCAATAATCACCTTCTTCCCTTTCTTCCTGGAGGCTTGATTTTGGGGCATGTGAGCCATCCCTTTGGTGGTTTTATTCCCCTTTCCTTTTTGATCTGGTGTCAGGGTGATATGGGCAGGTTTTCTGTGAATTTAGGTGTCCTCAAACTACTTCTTCCCAGCCTCCGAGGTTTCTTAGAGAGCTGGGCCCCTAATCACAGGGCACCTGATCACAGCCAAACTACCCAGGTATTCAGCTCCACCCAGATAATCAGTGTGTGGTCCGCCCCTGGTGTTTAGCTCCACCCAGATGCTCAGCGCAACAGCTCCCTGGGCTCCCTGGGCTCAGCACAGGATTCTCCCATGAATCCTCCCTGAGATGTTTTTTCTGGCAGTCCTCAGATCCCACGGACCCTGGAGTTCCCCCCCTCCCCAGACAGAGACATTCCCCACTCACTCACTGTCCCAGTGAGTGCTCTGGTAGCTCACTCTGGTTTGGTGGGGGAGAAGGGTGGCTCAGTTCACATTTTTGTGCAAGCTTTTCCTCCTAATTATAGTGTGGAAATGTTCAAAACCCACGCACCTTCACCTCTGTGGTGTACTGGGGAGTACTGGGGAGTCCTTCTGTTCCTCCAAAGTTGATTTTTATGCTACCTTGATGTAGTCTATTTCGTTCAGTGCCAGGGAGAGGAAGCGTGTGGCATCTAGATTGTAGCCATGATTACCCGGAAGTCGTTGTCATTCTTTTTTAATAAATTGTCAATTATTTCTATAATTTTTTCTTTGACCCACTCAGTCTTTAATATAATATCATTTCATTTTCAATTGATTTTAGGTTTTTTCTCTCTAGCCCTTTCTTTAATATAATTTTGATATCACTGTGGTATAGAAAGGGTACATGTAACATTTTTTTTTTGTTTTCTGCATTTCCTTTTCAGTCTTTTAGATACTGTTAGATGATGTTATTTTTTTGAAGATGGAATGTAGTGCTGAGAAAATGGTATATACTTTTCTATTCAAATTCAGTTTTCTCCAGAAGTCTACCAAGTCTAACTTTTCTAAAATTCTCTTGCCTTCCTTCATTTATTTATTGATTAATTGTTGGTTTGGTTTAGCTTATTTTGTGAGGGGAAGGTTAATATTCTTGGATAATACAGTTTTATTTATATTTCCTCATAGCTTATGAAGCTTTTCCTTTAGAAATTTGGATGCTATGCCATTTGGTACATGCATATTTGATAATGATATTGCTTCATTTTTTGTGGCTCTTTAATGAAAAGTCATTTCCTTCTCTTTAAATTCGGTCAATCTTTACTTTTGCTTTATTTTTAAATCATAATTGCCATCCCTCAGGGACAGCTGGTGGCTCAGTATATTGAGAGCCAGGCCTAGAGATGGGAGTTTCTAGGTTCAAATCTGGCCTCAGACACTTTCTATCTGTGTAGCCCTGGGCAATTCACTTAACCCCATTGCCTAGCCCTTATCACTGTACTGCCTTGGAGCCAATACACAGTATTGAATCCAAGGCAGAAGGTAAGGGTTTTAAAAAAAATAATAATAATTGCCATCCCTGATTTTTTTTTCCTTTTGGAGAAGCATAGTAGATCTTATTTTAACCTTTTACATTCATTCTGCATATGTCTTCATGCCATAAATGGGTTTCTTGTGGACAGATTGTGGCTTTTAATATACCTTGATATCCTCTTGTGTTTTATGAGTGAGTTAATTCCATTCACAGTGAGAGTTTTTATTATGAAGCATGTTTTACCCTCTAACGTATTTTCCCTTGTTTATCCTACTCTTTCTTATCTTTCAAAGCCTTTCCTTGTTCAAGTGATTTGGGATCTGTTTACTGCCTTGCTGAGTTCCTATTCTCTTTTATCTTTCTTTACCATTCTTTGTTCCCCCTCTCCTTCTTATTTTCTCTTTGGATAACAATGATTTGGATACCTAACTGAGTATGGATGACATTCCTACTTTGATCTAGTTCTGAAGAGAGTAAGATTAAAGACTGAAACTTTTTCAGTTGAGTTCTGATTGCTGCTTACACTGTGTCACACACAACCTCTGTTCTGTCTTGGACTATGTAGGGATAGTTAACTCTCACTACTGCTAATTCCATATTGCATTGGTTTCTGTTTTTACTTTTATGAGGCCAGTGTGAGTGAACTATGCTCTTTTCCCTCCTAAATGTGGTGAATCATATCCAAATTCTGATGAGGTCAATGCTCTCTCCTTGTATCACAGTGAGATGAGTCCTACTTTCTCTCTTTTCCACATCATTTGGGACAGTAGCATGGCTTCAATCCTCTTCTGATGGTTCTGCCACTCTGTTAATCATTTTGAGGCATTTTTGCTCTCCAGTAATCATTTAGAGAATGGTTGGTGGACTTTAGCATTTCTTACTCCACCATCTTGGCCTATCTCCACAGTATTCCCAAACTTACTTGGAGTATATGGATTTTGAAGCTGCTGCTACCCTCATTCCTACTGGATCTACATTCTTTCTAACTGCCTCATATGCTTTTACATATGATGGGGTGGTGTGGATTAAAAAACATTTTTGTTTCACTTCAATACTCTATTTAGAATATTTTCCTGGTTATAGGATTTATGATTTTTCCCACCCCTATTTGCCCACCCCCTCCCAGAGCTGATGAGCAATTTCAGTGGCATATAAATATATCATTGTTCAAAACTTTTTTCCATGTTATTTGTATTTGAAATTAGTGGTAGTCTCTCGGTGACCGAGAATGACAATTGACTTTGTGCATTATCATCTATTGATGTACTCTCATGTGGCTTTGAAGTCCAAAGAATGAGGCGCAAAGTTTGTGGCACATGGGGCATGGGATGCCAGTTGTTACAGGAGGTGTGGTTGTGGCCTGGTGTTGGTGTTCACACGCAGTAGCAAGACCTCGACGTTGCTCATCTTCAAAGGTGGTGGCAGCATGGTTAATGGTTAAGTGGGTATGCCAGCTGCTTCTGACAGAGGCAGCAAGTTCTAGTTGCTTTGGTGTAATGCCAGCCCACTTCAAGTTTGACTTTAGCTGATCCTTGAAACTTTTCTTTGGTCAAACTTGTTTCCTGAGTCCAGCTGACAGTTCACCATAGAATACCTGTCGTGGTATTTGCTGTGGGTCCATGAGGATGACATGTCCAGACCATCATAGCTGGGTTTTGAGAACCATTACTTCTATGCTGGTGGAGTTGGCTCTGTCGAGGACTTCCTAATTGGTGATTTGGTCCTGCCATCATATCCTCATGATTGACTGGAGGGAGCATTAGTGGAATTGCTCCAACTGTTTCATGTGCCTCCGGTACAGTGTCCATGTCTCACAACCGTACAGGAACGAGCTGACGACCACTGTGTTATACACTTTGAGCTTCATCGCAGTGCTTACACCTCTATGTTGGAGGATTTTGCAGTGTAGCCACCCGAGTGCCTGGCTGGCCTTTTGGATCCTGGCATTGATCTCATGGTCTAGGGACCCGTCGTTGGCGATGGTGCTGCCCAGGTACGTGAAAGTGTTGATGTTAGAAAGCTGCGTGCCATTGATTGTAATGCACGGCTGGTTAGTTGACCTCCCTGGTGCTCGTTGGAACAGCACCTCTGTTTTGCTGAGGCTGATAGTCAGGCCAAATGGTTTTGCTGCGGTAGAGCACCTTTCCACAATGGTTTGAAGATGATTTTCTTGGTGGGCCATGAGAGCATAGTCATATGCAAAGAGAGCTTCCAGGATGAGTCTCTCTGTTGTCTTTGTTTTTGCAGTCAGGCGGTGAAGGTCGAATAGTGAGCCATGCAGCCGATATTTGATGTAGATATCCAGGTTTAGATCCATCACAGCATGTCGTAATACCTGGGTGAAGTATAGGTTGAATAGTACCGGAGCAAGGACACAGCCTTGTTTCACGCCATTGGAGGTGTTGAAGAGATCAAAAGTCTCTCCACCAGAGAGGACTTCCCCTGTCATGTCGACATGAAAGAGCTGGATCAGTTTGACGAATTTTGCTGGGCAAGCAAGCTTGCTGAGGATCACCCACAATGTGTTTGTGTACACTGTGTTGAACGCCTTTGTCATGTCTATGAAGACAATGTAGAGACTTAGGTTCTGCTCAAGGCATTTTTCCTGCATTTGCCTCACCGTGAAGACCATGTTGATGGTGCTGCAATCTGGTTGGAAGCCACATTTTGATTCAGGCAGGTTCTGCTCTGAAACAGATGACAGGAGTCTGTTGAGTATAACATGGGCAAGGATCTTTCCAGCAGTGGAGAGTAGTGAGATGCCTCTGTAGTTGGCACAGGCTACTCATGAGCCTTTGCTTTTGTATAGGGCTATGATGGAGGCATCTCTGAGTTCTGGGGGCATGTCTTCTTCCCATATGCTGGTCAGCACTATGTGGAATGCCTGGAGCACCTTACCATTTAAGGCCTTTTACACCTTGGTTGGGATCCCGTCTTTACCAGGCCCCTTGCCTGCACTCATTTGTTTAATGACTTTTTGGACTTCCTCTATTGAAGGAGGGAGGTCAAGTTGTTCAATGGTGCGGTTTTGGGGGATCCTGTCAAGGTCGACTGAAGAGGGTCAGTTGAGAAGCTGACTGCAGTGTTCTTTCCACCTGTTGCTGATGCTTTTTTTTTTATCTTTTATGAGAGTGTTACTGTCAGAGGAGAGCAAGGGAGTGGTGGTGGGTTTTAATGGCCCATAGACAGTCTTGAGGGCACTGAAAAATATGTTTATAGTTTGTAGTTCGTATCAGTAAAACACTGGATTTCTTCTGCCTTTTTATCCCTCCGTTGGTCTTTCATCTTCCTGATCTCTCGCTGCACCGTGGCTTGTGAGACTTGAATCTGTCCTTTTTAGGAGCAGAGTTTGGGTTGTTTTGCCACTCCATAAAGGCTTTGTTCTTTTTGCTCAATAAGTCTTCAATAGCAGTGTTGTTCTCGTTGCACCAGTCCTGGTGGTTGCATTGTTTGGGGCCTAGGACTGCCTTTGATGTTTCCTTCACTGCGTCTATGAACTGATTCCATTTCATGGTTGAGCTTCCAGTGAGTGGTCCCTTGGTAGACAGCTTGTCGTCCAGGCAGGACTGGAATGTTTGTAAATAAGATGGATCTCAAAGACAACTCACGTTGTAAATTGCGCTAACTGTCTGGGCACATTTTGGATGGCAAGGCGCAATGCGCATTTGAAGAGTCGCTCTAACCAATTGGTGGTCTGTCCAGCATTCAACTCCTCTCATGGGTCTGGTGATCTGTACATCCTGGATGTCTCATCGGCATACAATGATGTAGTCGATGAGATGCCACTCTTTTGATCATGGGTGCATCCACGTTGTTTTATATTTGTTCGACATTCTGAACACAGTGTTCATGATGGTGAGTTCAAACTCTGAGCATTTGCTGAGTAGCAGTAGGCTGTTGTTGTTCATTTTGCCCATGCCATTTTTGCTGAGCACTCCTTTCCATCTTTCATTGTCCTGGCCAATGCGGATGTTGGATTTACTCAGTAGTATCAGCTTGTCATTTGTGGGCACTGAGTGCAGGACGGCACTCAGGTCAGAGTAGAACTGCTCGATGGTCTCCTCTGTGCTGGTCAGTATTGGGGCATATGCACTAATGATTGTGGTATACTGGTCTTTGCTGAGAGGTAAATGGATCTTCATTAGCCTCTTGCTGATGCCCACAGGCAAGTCTGGCAGCTGTTTGAGCAAACTGGTCTTGATAGCCAGGTCAACACCATGGATTCTGTCTTCATTTGTGGCTCTACCTTTCCAGAAGAAGGTGTATCCAGGGGTGGGTTCACTGAGTGATCCCTCTTCTGGTAAGCATGTTTCACTAAATGCTGCAATGTGGATGTTATATCGTGCCATTTCTTTACTGATTAGACCTGTTCTTCTCTCAGGTCTTGGGGTATTCTCTCTATCAAGTAATGTCCTGATGTTACATGGTCCTAGAGGAGTTTCTTTGTATTATGTTTTCTTTGATTTCGACCACTTAAAGGGGTGACCCACCAGCTGCGGTGTGCTGACCAGGTGTTTGTAGGGCAGGCAATGTTTGGGACACCTTTTCTAGTCCCCTTCCTTGATTAGGGTGAGCAGTGCTGTCCTAGAGAGGGCTGCTCAGTCACCCTGGATTCTGCCGAACATCCCTGCTGCCCTACAGGACTGAGCGACCACTTGTCCGTGGGCTGCCTACGTGCAGGATAGTAACTACAAATGCCAGTGGTCACCTCCACCTGTTGCGTCACCACTCCCCCATCACTGCCGGTCTTGAAGAGGGTGGACGGGGTTAGGATAGATCAGTGTGCACAAGGATACTTGTGTGTGAAGGAGATTTAAGTGGAAAAGTCGATGCACAGAGACAGTCCCACTCTCTCAGCGTTGGAAGCCTGGGTCCAGTGGCACGAAAAATTGTTACACCTGAAGACTTCCTCAGCTGCTTTGATTGGCCGTGTTATATTTTGTGCTCCAACATGCCCTAAGCACTGCACAGTGCTTTGCTGTGTCTCCCTCTCAGCTGTTGAACCATCTTATTGGTTTCTTCTGCCTGTTCCGCCGAAGCAGTCTTCACATGCTGGGTGAGCAAGGCCCTGGTTCACCAGGGGTCTAGGACCCAATGGTTACCCTCACAATGTTTAGCCGGCCTGTCGAAGCCATTGCCCGTGGTGTGGCTGCTGCCACATGCTAGCAGCTACTGGGAGCCACAAGTGAGAGCTGGGTGTCAGGTGAGGTTCAGAGGCTGGAGAGCTGCCCTAGGAGGGCACGACAAGCCCTCCATACCAGAGATATTACCCCTCCCTGAGCACCCCATACACCCCATTTTGTAATTTTGTATTTGAAATAGAATGATCTTTTAATGTTAAAGTCCTTATCATTCCCCATTAAAATATGTGATCAATTCCATGTTTTTCTTTTGTGTTTCTGCTCCCATAGTGCTTTCTTTGGATGTAAATACTGTTCTTTCTCATAAGTTCCTCTGATTTTCCTGGATCATTGCATTGTTGCTAGTAGAAAAGTCTATTACATTCGATTGTGCCATAATGTATCAATCTCTATGTACCATGTTGTCCTGGTTCTGCTCCATTCACTCTTCATCAGTTCCTGGAGGTCTTTCAAGTTCACATAGAAATACTCTAGTTCATCATTCCTTTTGGAACAATAATATTCCATTACCATAGGATACTATGATTTGTTCAGCCATTCCTCAATTGATGGACATCTCATTTTCCAATTATTTGCCATCCCAAAGAACAAGGCTATAAATATTTTTGTACATGTCTTTTTCCTTATTATCTCTTTGGGGTACAAATACAGCAGTTGTATGGCTGGGTCATTTTGCCATATTCCCTTCAATTCCTATAATCAAGAGGGATTTAGAACACTTCTCTCATGTGTTTATTGACAGTTTTGATTTCTTTATGTGAAAACTGCCTATACATGTCACTTTTTCTTTTATGTTAATCTAGGCTATTTATATTTTTGTAAATGTTCACTCATTTCACCTATATTGTTGTACTTATTGCCATATAATTGGAGAAAATAGTTCTTAATAATTCTTTTAATGTCTTCATTAGATGTGAGATCATCTTTTTTCATCTTTGATACTATTAATTTGATTCATTTCTTTTTTTATTAAATTAACCATTACTTTATCTATTTGATTTGGTTTTTCAAAGTACCAACTCCTAGTGTTATTTATTAGTTCAACAGTTCTTTTACTTTCAATTTGATTAATTTCTCCTTTAATTTTTAGGATTTTCAATTCAATTTTCATCTGGGGATTATTAATTTGTTTTCTTTTCAAAAATGTTATGTTGCAATCCCAATTCATTGATCTCCTCCCTCTTGATTTTGTTGCTATAGGAACTCAGAGATATAAAATTTCCCCTGAGTACTGCTTTGGCTATATCCCATACGTCATTCTATTTAATGAAATCCATAATTGATCTCCTTTAATTTTTCCTTTTGAAATGTAGGTGCTATATACCATTTGGTGCATAAATAAACAAATATTTCTACATTTGCTTCCAGGTGCAAATTAATGATGTATATCATTCCATTGGTCACAGAACAGTAATAATACTTCATTTCCTCCATCTTGTCCAAAATTCTCTAATCAACAATTATTTTTGAAGTATTATATTTTATTCTTAATCAGTTTGCCAAACATTTGCTTTAATATTATTATTCTGAAAAAATCCCTGAAAGTAGGGGAATTGAATTTATTTTGTCATCAGGTGAACCAAAAATAATAAATTGGACAGTATTTAAATAATAGCAGAGTTAACTTATTCGTCATCATCATCATTATAAAACTATACTTTTGCCAGAATACTATAATATGGGATCTGAAAGGGAATCTATAATAGAGAACTTCACTTTATTTTACTTTTCATAAATGAAAATGAAAGTTGTCCTTCCTGGGTGCAACACAACTATGAGGTGAATTTTTAGGAAACATGGACAAGAATTGCACAGCAATAATAGGAATTGATGGGCTGTAATTTGTGGTAATAGAAGACATAGAGAACCTAGGTTTGTTTAAGCATATGATATATCAAATTGCTCCCATTTTATTTTGACAAAATATTTATTTTACAATCTATACAACAGTCTCTTAAAAAAAAAAACCTTTACCAACATAGCATATAGGTTTAAGCAGTGTTCTACAGGGCAAAGATTACATATAATATATGTGACTTACCATATTAATAATTTACTTTTATGAACAAAGAGCCAGCATATTCTGACATCTAGTAATAGCCCAGTCCATCTTATTTGGTCTGAATTCTCAATATTTTAGCTCAATCCTAATTTTCTAAAATAAGAAAATCAAGTCTTAAAAGGCTATGTGACTTGCCCAAAGTCATACTGCTTCTTGGTTTCTACAAATACACTATGATGATAACAGAAACACCAAGGAAAACAGAAAGGTTTTTCTAATATGAAAGTAAAAACCAGTTTTGCAAGTGAGAAGTGAGAACAGTATGACTACTGCTAATGAATAGCTTGTTATGATATATTCACAGTTTAGTGTTCACAGTCTTTATATTAGGAGGTATGTAAGTGTTGATGAAAAATATGTCACTTCCTTGTTAGAAAACAGTGTCAGCATAGGAAATGTGTTGCTGCTGATAATAAGGAAATGCCCTTGGACATGCATGCAAAGGAAGAAGTAAGCAAACCTATATGCATTTGGGAAAAGCCAATGACTTCTTTGCAATCACAAGATAGCACAGGTGACTGTTCTGGTTACAGAGATTGAATATGAGAGGACAAATATGCAGCAAAAGAATATGATAATGGAGAAAGTCTGCCAATTTACTTTTATTTTTAAAATATTTTATTTTCTCAATTATATACAAAATAACAATTATCAATATACATTTTCTCAAAATTATTACAATCAAATTGTCTCCTTCCCTCCCTTCCAACCCATATTGCAGAGATCATAAGCAATTTGATATAGGTTATACATCTCTATCAGGAAATGCTTTACAAATATTATGTCCTGTCATATAAAACTTGTTTCCATATTGGTCATAGTTATAAGAAAATACTCATATAAAATTAAAATCCCAAAATTAAAACCACTAAGTTAAAGTGAAAAATGTATGTTATGGTATATATTACAACTTCAGTAGTTCTCTTTCTGAAGATGGATAACATTCTTTGTCATAAGACCCTTAGAATTATCCTGTATGGGAGGGGCAAACACAAGATGGCAACATAGTAGCAAGAAAATCAGAGTCCTTCTGAATTTCCTTCCAACCTGATCATTACAGAGTCTCAAAAGGACAGGAATCAAAATAGGACTAGTAAAAGTGTATTCCCACTGGACACAGTGGGAAAGATAGGCAGTGAGAGGGGATTCCCATGCTATAAAGGAATATATTATACAAAATGAGGAAAAGAGCAGAGTGACCACCCTCCCCCCCCCATCTACCAGCCAGAGTTAGAGCCAGGTCCAGGGAAATCTCCAAATTCTTGGGAACTGACAGAAAGCACCATAGACTCACTACTGAGGACTCTGCCAGGCCTTGGCAGTGAGACTCAAGACTTAATAGCATAGTGCTAGATTCTGGCAACAAGGATACCAGAACAAGTATAGTGATGGCAGGAGGGGTGGGGAAGATAGTCTCAGGGAAAAACATGGTATAGCATATACCACAGACACCTCCCCCCCCCCTTGAAAATCTTAGCCACTGAAGATGGGGCACAGAGCTCTAGCAGCAGTAGCAACAGACAGCAGCAACAGGCAGCTGAAATTGCAGCAGCAATCAGGAAAAAATACTTTGAACCATGCTACTCAAAAAAACCCCACAGATCTACTTGCCCTTGCTCAGGCCTCTGACAGGGAAGGGATGATAGTTCAAAGGCAAAGGCCTGCAAAACAGAAGCTAAGATAGCAATGACCACCAATATGCAGGAATCCCAGTCCTCCAGTGGGAAAAGGAGTACACAACAACAAAAAAATGCTCTTGATCCTGGAAAATTTCTATGGAGAATAAGAGCAAGATAGATAAGCAACAGAATAGAGTGAGAAATAAACAAACACGTGCAAACTCCCTCTCCCCAAAGAAAAATGGAAATTGGTCACAAGATTTAGAGGAACTCTTAAAGGAGTTGAAGAACCAAGTAAGAATGATAGAAGAAAAATAGGAAGGAAAATAGGAAAAATAAATTAAAGTAATACAAAATAAAATAACAGCTTAAAAGACAAAATTGCCCAAATAGAAAAAGAGGCAGAGAAATCAAATGAAGTAATGAGCAAATTGGAGAACAGAATTGACCTACTGAAAAGTTGGAAGGAGCAAAATGAAAAGGAAAATCAAAAGATCATAGTTGAAAATCATTATTTAAAGATTACAATTATATAAGTAGAATTTAGTGAATGAGAAAGCAGAAAATAATAAAACAAAATTAAAAGAATGAAAAAAAGATAAAAGGATACATCAAATATCTCATTGAAAAAACTGACCTAAAAATAGATCAATTTGAGGCAAAAATAGAGGCAATTTGAGAGTTATTGGACTACCTGAAAGCCACGACCAAAAAAAAAAAAAAAGCCCTGACATCATATAACAAGAAATTATCCAAGAAAACTTCCTTGATATTCTTGAACAAGAAGGAAAAAGATATTGAGAGAATCCACAGATCACCTCCTACATTAAATACCTAAATGACACCTCCCAGGAATATTATAGCCAAGTTCCCAGCAAGTTACAGCTTCCAGGTCAAGGAGAAAATACTGCAAGTAGTCAGGGAGAAACAATTCAAATGTCATGAAACCTCAGTCAGGATTACATAGCTTCCACATTAGAAGACTACAAGGCTTGGAAGGGGAAAGTATAAGCATTTAATAAAATAGATTTCCAAGAATTCATAAAGAAAAGACCAGAATTAAACAGCAAATTTTGTGTCCAACAAAACAAGAAAGGGAAAAATTGTATGTTATGATATATATTACAACTTTAGTAGTTCTCTTTCTGAAAAATAAAATGAAAAAAAATTAATGGCTTCAGTAAGATTAAATTGATTATATTCCTGTGTGGAAAATTATATCTATAACTTAATTATTTTCTTCATTAACACAAGAAAAATAGAACTTGTAATTTGAGGAAAACCCAAAATCTGTTCTGTCTCAAATTTCTTTCTAACTTTGTACTTGGCTACAAAATGTTTTGTTACCTATTTCCTAAGTAATTGTGATTGATTGTGAAAGCTGACCAAAAGTAATCATGATTCTCCTTGGGTTAAAGGGATTAACCTCCAAATCATCCTACTTATGTGATTTATCTATTTTTGTCATAGCAACAATGTTATGTTGACTGTCTCCTTAAGCTTCCTGTCTGTTGTTAAATTCTATGGAAACATGTATGTAGAAAATTGTGTGCCAGAAAAGCATGTACTCACTGAACCTATAAAATAAACCAACCTCGTGCCAAAGCAGCACACTATGTAATGTCTACACATGTGGGACTGAACACGTAGTGCTTCTCAATGCCTTATTTGACCAAAATCATCACACCTGGACATAGTAAACTCCAGACCCTCAGGGAGATCACTGGACGGCTCTCTAAAGATCATGAAGAGGCAAATTTAAAATTAATTGGAAACTAAATAATCTAGTTCTTCAAATTGGTGGATCAAAAACAAATCAAAACAGTTACTGATTTCATTGAAAGGAATGACAATGAGGAAACAACATCTCAAAATTTATGGGATATAGCCATAGCAGTACTCAAGGAAAAATTTACAATGCTGAATGCCTATATTAACAAAAAATACTATTGTGTTATAAGAAGTGATTAGCAGACGGATAGCAGGAAAAGCTGAAAAGACCTAAATGAACTGATGCAGAGTGAAATAAGCAGAACCAATAGAATTCTCTTTATATACCACAACTTATTCTGCCATTCATCAATTGTTACATTCCCTCAATTTCCAGTTCTTTTCCACCAAAAAAAAGTTGCTATAAATATTTTTGGTACATAGAACTGGTAGTGATATCATAGGATCATATATGCAGTCTTATAATCTGTGGAGCATAGTTCCAAATTGCTATCAAATATGTTTGGATCAGTTCATAATGTTACCAATGATTCATCAGTGTCCCAATTTTGCCACAAGATTCCAGAGGAGGTTAGGTTGCACAGTGGTTTGAGAGTCAGGCCTAGGGCTTGGAGGTCCTTGGCTTGAATCTGGCTTCAGACATTTCCTATGTGTGTCTCTGTGCCAGTCACTAAATCCCTATAGCTGAAACCTTATCAGTCTTTAAAGTTTTTTGTTTCTTTTTTTTACTTTTTGAATTTTTTAAAAATTAAATTAAATGTTTATTACCACTGAAACACACTTTTCTATAGGTCATTGTTTTAAGAGCACACCCATACCAATGAACTCCCCCCATAATAAAACAGTAAATATGCTGATGAGAAAGATAGTATGATTTAATTCATATTCATCTGACCCCAACCCTTCTTTCTATTGTGGTTAATAACATTCCCCATCATAAGTCTTTCAGAATTATCCCATACCATTATATTTCTGAAGGTAGCCAACTTTTCACAGCTGATCATCATGCAGTGATGCTGTCATTGTTTACAATGTTCTCCCCGTTCTCCTTATTTCACTCAGCATCTGGACCTGCAGATTTTTCCACCTTTTTCTGACATTATCTTGCTTATTTGTTATAGCAAAATAGTAACCCATTGATAATATGTACCACAATATGTCCAGTCATTCCCAACTGCTAGACATCCTCTCAGTTTCCACTTCTTTGCCCCCATAGAAAGAGCAGCTAGAAGTCTCTTTTTGTGCCAAGTATATCCTTCCCCTCTTTTAATTATCTCTTTGGGATGTGGACATCAAAGTGGTACTTTGGGATTAGTGGGTGTACACAATTTTATAATCCTTTAGGTATAGTTCCAAATTGTCCTCAAGAATGGTAGAATCAGTTCACAAATCCACTAATGATGAATTAGTGTCCCATGTATGACACATCCCCTCCAGGATTTATCTTTCCTTTACTTTCATATTGACCAATGTTAAATGTGTTAAAGTGGTATCTCAGCATTAATTTAATTTGCATTTCTCTAATTAATAGTGACTTAGGAAATTTTTTTCATATGATTATTAATAGCTTTTATTTCTTCATCTGAATATTGCTTGTTTATATACTTTGAACATTTGTCAATATAATGCCACAAAACAAATACAGAAGTGAAAGACCAACAAGGAGACAGAGAAAACAGATTTTAAGAAAAGAATGACTTAAAAGGTAGGCAGAAAACATCTGTGACATGGGAGGATAGTCAGCAAGAGGCTATAGCAAAGAGTAAAGAGAAAGCCAAGAGCAAGCCACAGAACCCCACACCACATCTGCAATTCCAGGTTCAGATCCTGAGCCCAACCCAACATTCAGATCTTGAGACCCTGCCTGGGTCAACAGAGGTTGAAGCCAACCCAAAGCCCTTGGAGTTTCAAACCTGTGGTGAAGTCCAGAATCCAAGCCCAAGGCAGACTGTGTTGAAATGTACTGATATGTTTGGGCCTAGGAGTCTCAATTTGATACTGTTGTGAGGACTTAGATCCCAATTTGTAATATTTAGTTGACCCAAGTGGAGTTTGGATATTTCTGCCAGGGTCTCAGAGTGGAGCTCCAGGACAAGGTAATCAAGGGTGTGCCTGATTGAATCAAGAACACCTTGAGACCAAAAACATGAGCCTAAGCCAGGGGCTAGAATCTGATTAGAATCTGACCTGATCAATTTCAGACTAAGATCAAAAGCTTACACTCAAGCCTGAGGAAAGCCTTTAAGTTTTCAGAATGTCAAGGTTCAGTTGAATGAGCAGGAGGAGGGGACTCTCAGTGCTCTCTGTCCTCAGACCATCAGGTGAAATAGTAACAACCCAGAAAATAAGCTGAAAATAACATCAAGAAAGGACTGAAATTTAAGAGGGTATTCAAACTCCCCAGAAAACAAAGCCTACTTATAATTAGGAAAAATTAGCAAGCAATCAAAACACCATTTAAATCTCAACACTTTTATGGAAACACAAAGGAAGGTGCAGACACAGAAGGGGACAGTAAAAGCAAAGGAAACATATGCAAAGTCCAAAAGAAAAATATGGACAAAGGGTCTGGAAGAGCTCAAAAAAAGACTTCAAAAACCAACTATTAGAAGTAGAGGGAAAATGGGGTAGAGAAATGAAAGTGATGCAAGAAAAAATGGGTCAATTGAAAAAGGAGAAACAAAAACTAAAAGAGGAAAACCAGGTCTTAAAAATCAGAATTAACAATCTAGAAATTAATGCTTTCATGAGAAATCAAGAAACACGAACAGAATCTAAGGAATAAAAAAACAGAGGAAAACATCAAATATCATATTGAAAATGAAACTACCTAGAAACTAGGACTAGGAAAGACACTATGAGAATAATTGGTCTACCTGAAAGCCATGATGAAGAAAAAAAAAAACTTGGTTAGCATATCACAAAAAAATTATCAAAGGAAACTGCCCAGAGATACTTGAACAAGAAAATAAAATTGAAATTGAAATAATTCACAGATAGCCTCCAGAAACAAAACCTTAAGTGACAACTTCCAGGAATGTATTAGCCAAATTCAAGAGCCACCAGGCCAAGGAAAAACACTTCTGGCAGCCAGAAAGTAACCATTTAAATACCATGGAACTATAATCAGGATGACTCAAGACAGTGACTACTACATTAAAGGATGAGAAGGCATGGAATATGATATTCAGAAAGGCAAAAGATTTGGGTTTACAATCCAGAGTCATCTATTCAACAAAACTGAGTGTTAAAAATGTTTATATGTCTACATGGAAAGAAGTTTTCTATAAGTCTCAAAAATTACTCTCAGTATTAGAGAAGATAGAAGGAATTTACTAAGAAAGAGTGTGGAAAAGTAAGCTGATGATGATGCTATGATATATATGATGATATGATTTATATGTAACTGATGATATGGAAAGATATGTATGTATGATATATGTATGCACATACACAACATGTAAAAATTTAATCAAGGTCTGAAAGAAAGTGTTGCACTGAGAGAAAAGGGAAAGGAGACATAGAATGAGTTAAATTATATAACATAAAGAGGTGAGAAAATCAGATATACAGAGGGGAAGATAAGGGTGATGATAGACAATGCCTAAACATAACTGACTTTGTAAATGTCTCATACAGGAAAAAATAGTATACTCAGAGGGGCATAGAATTCTAACTTACCCTACAGAGAAGTAGAAGGAGAACAAGACAAGTAAAATGGGGGTAATAGAAGGGAGGGCTAACAGGGAGGATGACAAAAAGCAAACTAATGGTGAGAAGAAATAGAGTGAAAGTGAATAGAGTAAGATTTAAAGGGGATAATAAGGTGGAGAGCAATACACAGTAATAATAATGCTTAATGTGAATTGGATGAACTCAACCATTAAATGGGAACAGAAAGAAGAGTGGTTTAAAAACCAGAATCCTACTACAGGAAACATATTTCAGGCACAGTGACATTCACAGATTCAAGATAAAAGTATAGAGCAGAATATATTATGCATTATCTAAAGTAAAAAAAAAAAGCAGGATTAGTAATTATGATTCCAGAAAAAGCCAAAATAGATATTGATCTGATTTAAAAAGATAAGAAAGGAAATTACATTTTATTAAAAATACAATAAACAATGAAGTAGTATCATTACTAAATATCTATGCACCAAATGGTATACGATTTAGATTGCTGAAGGAAAAATCAAAGGAGCTCAAGGAGGAAATAAATAGTAAGACAATACTAGTGGGAAATCTTAAACTTCCCCTCTCAGAACTAGATAAATTGAAACAAAAAGTCAATTAGAAACAAGTAAGAGAATTAAACAAAATGTTATGAAAATTGGAGTTAATAGATATCTGGAGAAAACTGAACAGGGATAAAAAAGGAATATACATTCTTATCAGCAGTACATGGTATATATACAAAGATCAGCCATCTACTAGGGCATAGAAATATTGCAAACAACTTGCAGAAAAGCAAAAATAATAAATACCACTTTTTAAGATCTTAGTAAGGTAAAAATGATAATTAACAATGGTTCGTGGAAAGGCAAATTTATAATGAATTGAAAAATAAATAATTCTGAAAACTGGTGGATCAAAGAAGAAATCACAGAAACAGTTATAGACCTCATTAAATAAAATGAAAAAGAGGAGATATGATATCAAAATCTACGGGCCAAAGCAGTACTCATAGGAAAATTTATATAACTGACTGTTTATATTAACAAAATGGAGAGGGAAGAAATTAATGAATTGGGCTTACAACTTAAAAATTATTTAAAAAGAACAAATTAAACATCCTCAGTTAAAAACTAAATTGGAAACACTAAAAATTAATAGAGAAATTAATCAAATTGAAAGTAAAAGACCTATTGAACTAATAAATAAGACTAGGAGCTGGTAATTTGAGAAAACAATTGACATAGATAAAATACTAGTCAATCTAAGAAAAAGAAGAAAGAAAATCAAATTAAGAGTATCAAAGATGAAAGAGGCAATCTCACCTCTAATGAAGAGGAAATTAAGGCAATTATTAAGATCTACTTTGCTCAATTATATGGCAATATATATTACAATCTAGGTGAAATGGGTGAACGTTTTAAAAAATATATAAATTGCCCAGATTAACAAAAGAGGAAATTGAATTCTTAAACTATTCCATTTCAGAAGTGGAAATTGAACAAGCAATCAAGGAACTTCCTAAGAAAAAATTCCCAGGGCCAGATGGATTCACAAGTGAATTCTACCAAACATTTAAGGAACAACTTATATCAAAACTATACAAATTATTTTACAAAACAAACAGAGAAGGATTTTTACCAAATTCCTTTTATGAAACAAATATATTACAGATTTGAAAGCCAAGCAGATTAAAATTAGAGAAAAAAAACTACAGACCAATTTTCTTAATGAGTATAGATGCAAAATTATAAATAGAATACTAACAAAAAGACTCTAATAAGTGATAACCAGGATTATTCATGATGATTAGGTGGCATTCATACTAGGAGAGCAAGGAATTTTTTTATATTGGGAAAACCATCCACAAAATTTACCATATCAATACTTAAACCAACAGAAATCACATTATTTCAATAAATGTAGAAAAAGTCTTTGGCAAAATACAACACCCATTCCTATTGAAAATACTAGAAAGTGTAGTAATATAAAGGCTATTTCTCAAAATAATAAACAGTATATATTTAAAACAATCAGCAAGTATCATCTGCAAAGGGGTCAAGTTAGAAGCCTTTCCAATAAGATCAGGAATGAAGCGAGGATGTCCTTTATCACCTCTATTATTTAATTTTGTTCTAGAAACTCTAGCAATATCAAATAAAAGAGAAAAATAAATTGAAGGAATTAAAGTAGGTGGTGTGGAGATTAAACTATCACTCTTTGCAAAAGATATGATGCTATATTTAAAGAAATTTAAAATCCCCAGATGAAAACAAATTTGGAAATGCTAAAAATTAAGAGAAATGAATAAAATTGACAGTAAATGAAGTATTAAACTAATAAATAAGACTAGGAGCTCATACTTTGAAAGAACAAATAAAATAGATGAAGTACTAGTAAATCTAATTCAAGAAAGAAAAAGAATCAAATTAATAGTATCAAAAATGAAAAGAGTGATTTCACCTCTAATGAAGAGGACATTATGACAATTATCAAGAACAAATTTATGCAATTATACAGCAATAAAGATGATATTCTTGGTGAAATGGGCAAATATTTATGAAAATATAAAATGCCTCGATTAACAAAAGAGAAAATAGAATACTTAAATAATCTCATCTCAAGAAAAGGAAACTGAACAAGCCATCAAGGAACTCCCTAAGGAAAAAAAAAATGCCAGGACCAGATGATTTCACAAGTGAGTTCTATCAAACATTAAAAAAAAATAAAACTAATCCCAATACTATGAAAACTATTAGACAAAATAAGAAAAATAGTCTTTCCACACTCTTTTTATGACACAAATATAGTACTGATTCCCAAGCTAGTGAGACCAAAAGCAGAAAAAGAAAACTATAAATCAATCTCCTTAGTGAACATAAATGCAAAAATCAAATAAATCAATCAATAAATCAATCAAATAAATAAATAAATAAAAATCAAACAAATAAAATACTAGCAAAGAAATTACAGCAAGTCATCACATGATTATTTACTATGATTAGGTGGGATGTATACCAGGAATGCAAGGCTGGTTTAATATTAGGAAAACCATCCACATATTTTACCATATCAAGAAACAAACCAACAGAAATCACATGATTATCTCAATAGATGCAGAAAATACCTTTGACAAAGACACACACACACACAAACACACACAACAACTCCCATTCCTATTTAAATCACTAAAAGATGTAGGAATAAAAGGGCCTTTCCTTAAATTATTAAACAATATATATTTAAAACCATCAGTATGTATCATCTGCAATGTGGAAAGTTAGAAGCCTTCCAATAAAATCAGGTGTGAAGTAAGAATTCCCTTTATGACCACTATTATTTATTTTTGTATTAGAAATGCTGGCAGTAACAATTAGGGAAGAAAAAGAAATTGGAGTGATTAAAGTAGGCAGTGAGGAAATGAACTATTCCCCTTTGCAGATGATATGATGGTATACTTAGAGAATCCAAAAAATTAACTAAAAATGTCATAGAAATAATAATTTTAGCAGAGTTGCAGGATACAAAATAAACCTATATAAATTTTCAGAATTTCTATATATTTTCAAAAAAAATTAGCAGCAAGAGGCAGAAAGGGAAACCCCACTTAAAATTTCTCCAGAGGGAGAAGCTTGGTGGTTCAGTGGAATGAGTGTCAAACCTAGAGATTGAAGGTCCTAGGTTCAAATCTGGTCTCAGGCACTTCCTAGCTCTATAACCTCAGGCAAATCACTTAACTCCCATTACCTAGCACTTACCATTCTTCTGCCTTAGAATCAATATACAGTATTTCTCCTAAGAGGAAAGGTTGGGGTTTTAAAAATAAGTCAATGAATAAATAAATAATAAAACCCCTCTCAATGATCAAAAATATTTGGGAATTTATCTACCAAGATAAACTCAGGAATTATATGAACACAACTACAAAACACTTTTCACACAATTAAAACTAGAACTAAACAATGGGAAAAACATTAATTATTCAAAGGTTGGACAATCTATTATAATAAAAATGATAATCCCAACTAAACTAATTGACTTATTCAGGGCCATGTCTATCAAACCATCAAAATACTTTTTACCAAATTAGAAAAAATTAAAACAAAATTGATTGGGAGGAACAAAAAAATAAAAAATATCAAAGTAACTAATGAAAAAAATGTGAAGGATTACTACCTAGCAGTATCTGATCTTAAATTGTACTAAAAGGCATTGATCATCAATACATCTGTTACTGGCAAAGAAACTGAAGGTTTGGTCAATGGAAGAGACTAAGATTAAATGACATCAGCAATCTAGTGTCAGATAAACCTAAGATTCCAGTTTTTGGAACAAGAATTCACTATTTGACAAAACTGCTGAGAAAAATCCCAAAACAGTTTAGGAAAAATTATGTGTAGATCAACAGCTTACACTGATTACCAAAAAAATGGTCAAAATAGTGAAATCATAAATAAATTAGGTAAATATAGAATAGTATACCTGCCAGATTTTTGTGAAAGGAAGGAATTTAAAAACAAGCAAAAGATAGATAACATTACAAAATTTAAGATGAATAATATTTGAGTATATTAATTTTTTAAAAATTGCATAAACAATACCAATGCAACCAAAATTAGAAGGGAAGCAACAAATTGGGGAAAACATTTTTAAACAAAATACTCTGATAATGGTCTAATTTCTAAAATATATAAGGAACTAAGTCAATTTTATGAGAAATCAACCCATTCCAAAACTAATAAATGGTTAAAGGATATGAATAGGCAGTTTTCATATGAAGAAATCAAAACTATTAAAAATCACCTTTAAAAGTGTTCTAAATCCCGCCTGATTAGGGAAGTACCAATCAAAAAAAAAAAACCCTGAGGTACCACCTCACACAAAGTATATTGGCTAATATGAGTAAAGGAAAATTATAAATGTTAGAGGGGATGTGGTTACATTTAGACACTAATACAAATCTAGTGGAATTGACCATTTTGGTAGGCAGTTTTTAGTTATGCCCAAATAACTTGAAAGAATTCATCAATTTGATCCAGCAATACCACAGCTAGGTTTTTATCCCAAAGAAATAATAAGGAAAAAGGCTTCTACAAAAATATCCATAGCCATGCTTTTTGTGGTGGTAAAAAATCAAGAAATGAATTGATGTCCCTTGATTGGGGGATGGCTGAATAAATTGTGGTATATGATAGTGATGGAATACTATTGTGCAATAAAGGACTATAAAGTTATTGACTTCCAGAGGAGCTGGAAAGACCTGCATGAACTGATATGGAGTAAAATGAGCATTGTACAAAGAAATTGAAACAATTGGTACAATCATATGTAATCGACATTGCTACTAATAGCAATGCAATGATACAGGATTATGCCAAGGGATTTATAAGAAAGAATGCTATCCTGAGTTCCGGTCAAGATGGCGGCTTAGAGAAAGCTAAAGTTCAGATATCCGGAAAACCCTTCCCAACCGATCTCAAACTATAAGCTCCTAAGGCGCCGAAATTCAAAACGATCAACAGCACAGACCCTGGGAACCCTCCTCCTGGACCTGAACCCGGATCAAAAGGTACGGCCCCCCTCAAAAGCCAGAACCCGAGATCACTCGGATGTAAGGGGTAGGAGCACAGAGTCCAAGGCTCCCGGAAGCCGCAGCCCCGCCCGGCTCATAAAGCAGGGTCCTCGGAACAACAACCCTCAGGGCCTTCTATCCGAGTCCCAGTGAAAGTCACTGCCCTCGAGCTCCCCCGCAGAGAACAGGGTCGTCTGAAACAACAGCAACCCTCAGGGCCTGCTATCCAAGTCACAGTGAAAGTCACTGCCTTCGGAGCTCCCCCCGCAGAGAGCAGGCTTGTCTGAAACAACAGCAACCCTCAGGGCGGGCAAGACAGCCTCACCAGCTGGATCCTGCTATCCAAGTCTCAGTGAAAGTCCCTGCCCTCGGAGCTCTGGGAAGCCGAAGCCCATCCCCCCGCAGGCCAACGAAACAGCCTCACGGCCAGCTATTCTGAAGGCAACTTCCGGAAAGCAACCCGACCCAGACAGCCAGGGGAGAGTGTGGCCTCGTGGTCCGACCCTTCCATTCCAGTTCCAGTGAGGCATATTCAGTTTAACCCAGGGAAAGCTCATAGAACCGACAATCTGCCCAGGACTAAAGCCTCTGAATACCAGACAGAGATAAGAAAAGCTAATCCTCCCCATTCAGAGATGGCAAACTCCACAGCAGCACAGAAGCCCCAAAATACCAAGAAAAATAAGAAGAAAGGGGCGACTTTGGACACATTCTATGGAGCCAAAATACAAAATACAGAGCAGATAGAAGAAGATATACAAGAAAATGCTCCAAAATCTTCCAAAGGAAATGGAAACTCTCCACAAACCCATGAAGAATTTGAATCAGAAATGACCAAAAAGATGGAAGCCTTCTGGGAGGAAAAGTGGGAAATAATGCAAAAGAAATTCACGCATCTACAAAACCAGTTTGACCAAACTGTAAAAGAAAACCAGGCTTTAAAGCAAGAACTAATAAAGCAAAGCCAAAACACCAAGAAATTAGAAGAGAACATAAAATATCTCACCAACAAGGTGATAGATCTGGAAAATAGAGGGAGAAGAGATAATTTAAGAATAATTGGACTCCCAGAAAAGCCAGAAATAAACACCAAACTCGATATGGTGATACAAGATATAATCAAAGAAAATTGCCCAGAGATTCTAGAACAAGGGGGCAATACAGCCACTGACAGAGCTCACAGAACACCTTCTATACTAAACCCCCAAAAGACAACTCCCAGGAATATAATTGCCAAATTCCAAAGCTATCAAACAAAAGAAAATATCCTACAGGAAGCCAGAAAAAAGACAATTTAGATATAAAGGAATGCCAATCAGGGTCACACAAGACCTTGCAAGTGCTACTCTGAATGATCATAAGGCATGGAACATGATCTTCAGAAAGGCAAGAGAGCTGGGTCTCCAACTAAGAATCAACTACCCAGCAAAACTGACTATATTCTTCCAAGGGAAAGTATGGGCATTCAACAAAATAGAAGATTTCCAACTTTTTGCAAAGAAAAGACCAGAGCTCTGTGGAAAATTTGATACAGAAAATCAAAGAGCAAGGAATACCTGAAAAGGTAAATATTAAGGAAAGGGGAAAAATGTTATCTTCTTCTTTTACTCAAACTCTCTTCTATAAGGACTACATGTATATCAATCTATGTATACTAATATGTGGGGAAAATGTAATGTATAAATAGGGGGTAAAGAAAGACCAAATAGAATAATCTTTCTCACACAAAGATTCACATGGGAAGGGGAGGGGAAGAAAACTCCTATAAGAAGGAGAGGAAGAGAGGGTTTTTTTTTTTTTTTACTTAAACCTTAATCTCAGGGAAATCAACTCTGAGAGGGAAAAACATCCAGATCTATTGGGATCTTGAATTCTATCTTACCCAACAAGGGTAGGGAGAAGGGAAAACCAAGAGGGGGGAGGGGGAGAGGGAGAACAAAAAGGGAGGGAAAGAGAGGGGGGAGGGGGAGGGAAGAAAAAGGGAGGGACTAAAAAGGGAAACATCAAGGGAGGGGACAAGGGGGACTGATTCAAAGTAAATCACTGGACTAAAAGGTAGAGCTGAAGAAGAAAAGGTTAGAATTAGGGAAAGCTATCAAAATGCCAGGGAGTCCACAAATGACAATCATAACTTTGAACGTGAATGGGATGAACTCACCCATAAAACATAGACGAATAGCAGAATGGATTAGAATCCAAAACCCTACCATATGTTGTCTTCAAGAAACACACATGAGGCGGGTTGACACCCACAAGGTCATAATTAAAGGATGGAGTAAGACCTTCTGGGCCTCAACTGATAGAAAGAAGGCAGGAGTGGTAATCATGATATCTGATAAAGCCAATGTAAAAATAGACCTGATCAAAAGGGATAGGGAAGGTAATTATATTTTGTTAAAAGGGACTCTAGACAATGAGGAAATATCATTAATCAACATGTATGCACCAAATAATATAGCACCCAAATTTCTAATGGAGAAACTAGGCGAATTGAAGGAAGAAATAGACAATAAAACCATACTAGTGGGAGACTTAAACCAACCATTATCAAATTTAGATAAATCAAATCAAAAAATAAATAAGAAAGAGGTAAAAGAAGTGAATGAAATCTTAGAAAAATTAGAATTAATAGACATATGGAGAAAAATAAATAGGGATAAAAAGGAATACACCTTCTTCTCAGCACCACATGGCACATTCACAAAAATTGACCATACATTAGGTCACAGAAACATAGCACACAAATGCAAAAAGCAGAAATAATGAATGCAGCCTTCTCAGATCACAAGGCAATAAAAATAATGATTAGTAATGGTACATGGAAAACCAAATCTAAAACCAATTGGAAATTAAACAATATGATACTCCAAAACCGTTTAGTTAAAGAAGAAATCATAGAAACAATTAATAATTTCATCGAGGAATATGACAATGGCGAAACATCCTTTCAAACCTTTTGGGATGCAGCCAAAGCAGTAATCAGAGGTAAATTTATATCCCTGAATGCTTATATTAACAAACAAGGGAGAGCAGAGGTCAATCAATTGGAAATGCAAATGAAAAAACTCGAAAGCGATCAAATTAAAAATCCCCAGCAGAAAACCAAACTAGAAATCCTAAAAATTAAGGGAGAAATTAATAAAATCGAAAGTGATAGAACTATTGATTTAATAAATAAGTCAAGAAGCTGGTACTTTGAAAAAACAAACAAAATAGACAAAGTACTGGTCAATATAATTAAAAAAGGAAGGAAGAAAAGCAAATTAACAGCATTAAAGATGAAAAGGGGGACAGCACCTCCGATGAAGATGAAATTAAGGCAATCATTAGAAAATTGCCCAATTATATGGCAATAAAGACACCAATTTAGGAGAAATGGATGAATATATACAGAAATACAAACTGCCTAGACTAACAGAAGAGGAAATAGAATTCTTAAATAATCCCATATCAGAAATTGAAATCCAGCAAGCCATCAAAGAACTTCCTAAGAAAAAATCCCCATATGCTACATATAAATTTTTTTAAGAATTATAAATAATATCTTTACTCTTAGGAAAGCATACAAATTGACATTACTGAATCACCTAAATTATATCTTTTTCATCTTTTTTGGCTTCTTTGGATCTTGTGTTTGGACATCAAATGTTCTGTTGTGGTGTGCTTTGATCATGAGGAATGTTTGGAAACCTACTATTTTATTAAATAACCATTTTCCCTCTGAGTGAATGTGCTCAGAGTTTTTTTTACCTTTTCTGGATAGGTGATTCTGAGTTTTAAACATAGAATTGTTTCTGTCTGCTATTAAAATTATCTACTTGGAAGACAGTCTATGATAAGGCCAAAGATCCCACCTTTTGGGACCAAAATCCACTATTTGATAAAATCTGCTGGGAAAATTGGAAGGTGGTATGGGAGAGAATAGGTTTGGATCAACATCTCACACCCTACACTAAGATAAACTCAAAATGGGTGAATGGCTTGAACATGAAGAAGAAAACTATAAGTAAACTAGGTGAACATAGAATAGCATACATGTCAGATCTTTAAAATCAAGCAAGAGCTAGAAAAAATCACAAAATGTAAAATAAATAATTTTGATTACATCAAATTAAAATGGTTTTGTACAAACAAAACCAATGCAACCAAAATTAGAAGGGAAGTAAGAAATTGGGAAAAAATCTTCATAACAAAAACCTCTGACAAAGTTCTAATTAATCAAATTAATGAAGAGCTAAATCAATTATACAAAAAATCAAGCCATTCTCCAATTGATAGATGAGCAAGGGACATGAATATGCAATTTTCAGTTTAAGAAATCAAAACTATAAATAAGCACATAAAAATCAATTCTGAGGTACCACCTCACACATAGCAGATAAGATAACATGACAGCAATGGAAAGTAATGAATGCTGGAGGGGATGTGGCAAAGTTTGGGCATTAATGCATTCCTGGTAGAGTTGTGAATTGATCCAACCATTTTGGAGGGCAATTTGGAACTCTGCCCAACTGGCACTAAAAGACTGTCTGCCCTTTGATCCAGTCATAGCACTGCTGGGTTAGTATCCCAAAGAGATAATAAGGAAAAAGACTTGTACAAGAATATTCATAGCTGCACTCTTTGTGGTAGCAAAAAAATGGAAAATGAGGGAATGCCCTTCAATTGGGGATTGGCTGAACAAATTGTGGTATATGTTGGTGATGGAATACTATTGTGCTAAAAGGAATAATAAAGTGGAGGAATTCCATGTGAAGTCAAATGACCTGCAGGAATTGATGTAGAGTGAAAGGAGCAGAACCAGGAGAATATTGTACACAGAGACTGAAACAGGGTGGTACAATAAAATGTAATGGACTTCTTCATTAGTTGCAATGCAGTGATCCTGAATAACCCAGAGTGATCTATGAGAAAAAACACTATCCACATTCAGAGGAAAAACTGTGGGAGTAGAAACACAGAAGAAAAATAATTGCTTGCCTACATGGGTCAAAGGGGATATGACTGGGGATATAGACTCTAAATGAACATCCTAGTGCAAACATTAACAACATGGAAATAGATTCTGATTAAGGACAAATGCAATACCCCGTGGAATTGTGTGTTGGTTACAGGAAGGGAGGGATAGAATATGATTCTTGTATCCAAGGAATAATGTTCTAAATTGACTAAATAAAATTTAAAGGATAAAATAAAATAAAAATAAAATTATCTAATTGGTTTGGGAGATTTAGAATTTCACTATAACATTTCCTGGAGTTGTCATTTGTGAATTTATTCCCAGAAGTCATTTGTAGATTATTTAATTTCTATTTTACTATCGTGTTCAAGAAAATTATGGCAGTTTTCTTTGATAATTTCTTGCATTATAATGTCCAGTCTTTTTTTGTTTTGGTGATTTCTTTCAAATAGTCTAATAATTCTTAAATTATCTCCCTTTGATCTATTTTCCAAGTTTGTTATTTTTTCAAAGAGATATTTCATGTTGTCTTCTATCTTTTTGCTAAATTTGTTTTTTAATGACTCGTGAAGTCATTAGCTTTTAATTGCCTAATTCTAATTTTTAAGGAGTGATTTTTCTTCTGGGAGTTTTGGAACCTTCTTTTTTCATCTGGTCAATTCTGCTGTTATTTTCTTCTTGCATTGCTTTCAATTCTCTTCCCCATTTTTCTTCTGCTTCTCTAATTTGGTTTTTTAAATATTCTTTTTTTACCTCTTCCAGAGCCTGAGACAAATTCATATTTTACTTTCAATCATTGTGACTGTTTGCTTTCCTTTCATTGATACCTTCTAGGTCTGTACTTTGCTCTTCTTTGTCTCTAGAAACAATTTTATATGATTAGATCTTTTTTTTTGATGCTTGCTGATTTTCCCAGACTTTTTTTTCACTTTCCCTTTCATCTTAAAGGTTGGTTCTGTTTGCAGGATAGAGAATGTATTCCCTTAAACTTCAGTTTTTCCTAGATGTTACCCTTTGTTATGTTTCTGGGTTTTCACAAGTTTCAATTTTTCCCAGATTTAATGATATTCTGTGGGCTGGGATCTCTGAAAGCCACCACCCACTTCTGGTTCTATAATACCTCTGGGACTGCTGATAGCTTTCAGAGCACCAAGCATGTGAGCTACCATGTGTTAGAGCTCAAAGTCTAGTCTCAGGGTTGGGTAGGAACTTTTGGTCTCACTCTGTTTTTTTTTTTTATTTTTGGTCACACACTGTGAACTGCCTTACCTTGAGACTTGTAACTTTACCTTGAGCTCTGGTAGAACCTATCTCTGGGTCTTGGTCTATACTTACAAAGGCCAACATGCTGCAGACTATCTTGTGCTGCAGTTTGGAGCCTCATTTTGAGTTTACACAGACCAGGTGTACAATGCAGACTGCTTCCCACTGGGATTCAATTCCCCACAAGAAACTTGGTTCACTACTGGCCTCACTCTGGGTTTATACAGATTAAGAGTGCCTAGAAGACTACCTTGAACTGGGATTCTGAAGCTTACTGCAGGGTTGGGCTAGGGCTTAAACTTTATGGTTTTTGTGTGGGGTTGTATTGCTATTGGTTTAGGCAGGGTCTCGGGGTCCAGACAGACATTGACTTGGACCCAGAATCAGAAGCTGAAACAGTAGACATGGTGTGAGGTGGGGCTTGCTGTTGGATTGTGATTGTACTTTCTTGTGTAGACTCCTGTGGGTTCTGGTCTCCGCTCATTCTAGTTAAGAGAGACTATCTACTTTTCAACCTGTTCTCTGTATGAAAGTTGCTTCACTCTGTCTCCTTGATGTTTCTTTTATCTCAGTATTCCTTTTGAGGTGTTATTTTAAGGTTGATTGGAGAGGATTCTAATAGTGGTTTGAGCTTTCCCTGTTCCTGTTCTGGTATTTACCCCACCTAACCTATCCCTAGAAGATAAAGAGAAAGAGAAACAGATAGACAGAGACAGAGAGGTGATGGAAATAGATGAAATAGAAGTATGTCTCTGAGCTTCTCTATCAAATGGGAAGCAGCCTGAGGAAAAAGAAGATACCCACTCAACCAAAAAAGAACAATTGATATGGATTCCTAATGGTCTTTTCATTCAGAGTATATCCCCTCTCGTTCTAGGGGTGTATGGAGTGTTCAGGGAGGGGGAGTATCTCTGGTATGGAGGGCTTGTCATGCCCTTCTAGGGCAGCTCTCCAGCCTCTGACCTCCACCTAACACCCAGCTCTCCCTTGTGGCTCCTAGTAGCTGCTAGCATGCGACAGTGGCCACACTCCGGGAAACGGCTTCGACAGGCCGGCTAAACCTTGTGAGAGTAGCCATCTGTTCGTAGATCCCTGGTGAACCAGGGCCTTGCTCACCCAGCATGTGAAGACTGCTACGGCGGAACAGGTGTAAGAAACCAATAAGATGGTTCAATGGTTGAGATGGCAATGCAGTAAAGCACTGTGGAGTGCTTAGGGCGTGTTGGAGCACAAAAGACAACAGGGCCATCCAATGCAGCTGAGGAAGTCTCCAGGTGTAACAACTTTTTGTGCCACTAGACCCAGGCTTCCAACACCGAGAGAGTGGGACTGTCTCTGTGCATCGACTTTTCCACTTAAATCTCCTTCACACACAAATGTCTTTGTGCACACTCATCTATCATAGATGAAAATGCACAAAGACAATCATCATCCTCAGTTACTGAGAGACTATTACTACTATATCCCCTCTTAGGCCATCATTGGACATACAATTTTATAAGATAATATTATATTAGAGCAAATTATTTTACTTGCATATTTCCAGACATTCGCAAAATACTCACAATTAGGCAATTGTGGTAGGTTTCCTCAATGTAGTGCTGTTCTATAAAATCTGACATTTTTTTCAATTTGTTTTGAAGTAGAATTCAATTACAAACTAATAGAACTGAATTACTTTAGTCAATTAAATTTAACTTTTCATCTTGCAACAATTAGTGATTAGTTTCCATTATTCATATGCTTAACACTTAGTGGAAACTTATGGACTTATTTAGAAAACAATGCATTCATAATTTATTAATATATTTCATTTCTAATCCTCTTTTTTCTTTCCTTCCTCCTTTCCTCACTTTCCTTTCTCCCTCACTTTCCTTTCTTCCTCCCACCTATTTTTCCTCCTTCCCTCCCTCCTTGTTTTTCTTTCTCTTTTTTCTTCTTTCCTTTCTTTTTCTTTCCTTCCTTCCTTCCTTCCTTCCTTCTTTCTTTCCTTCCTTCCTTTCTTCCTTCCTTCCTTTCTTTTTCCTTCCTTCCTTCCTTCCTTCCTTCCTTCCTTCCTTCCTTCCTTCCTTCCTTCCTTTCATCTAGATTTTCAGATTCTAAACTTATCAGATAAGAATTTTTATTCATTTGGATTTAAGTAAAGAATGTTTTCAAAAGCTTAGAGACAACTTTCAGACATTAAAATCATTCAGCATGTCTTTTTGCCTGCCATAAAATATGATCTGTGTTATTCTTGATTCCTGAAATATAGAAACTCTGCTTTCTATATAAAACAATGCCACTGGGGTTGTAAATAATGGTCAAAAGCAGAACCAACCAAATGTGAGAGAATCCAATTTCATTTTTTTTGTCTCTGAAGGTAGTAGCAAGACCATATTTAGTAGATTAAGGTAATTTCTTTTTCTGCTCTGCTACACACAACCTTTTAAAATACATGCAACACAGACATAAGGTTCCATATGACTTGCAAATGACCTTTTAAGACTTTAAACTATTGCTTAGCTGTAGGTTACTTACTGGGAAGTTTATTACTTGCTACTTTGTTAAACAAAAAGTTTTTAACTCTAATATGTTTTTTGCTTTTCTCTCTATTTTTCTCTACATATCTTTGTTGCTTTCCCTCTGTGTCTCTATGTGAGTTTCTTCACACATATTTATATTTATATATACAATATAAATAACATATGATTTGCAAATGCTTGCTGATACATATAATAAACATTTATTATTATATGTGTTGCATATATTACATATATTATAAATGGTGATTTCATGAATATTTTTATTAAAGTTTGTTGTTATATAGAGATATAGCTATATATGTGTGTTCTATTTATGTAACAAGACATATAAATCCATAAAATCATCAGCATTTACACAATTGCTTGAAGTTTGCAAAGCACTTTATAAATATTATCTTTGTTCATCATGGCAATAGATTTTAAGATTTTGTTATTATTATGTCCATTTTATAGATAAGGAAACAGAAAAAAATAGAAGGTAAATGATTTGTTTAGTGCCTCACAGCCATTATCTCTGAAGCTAAAATTGTCTGGAAGCTGGAGATAAAAATACCAAAAAAATAAATTTACTCTGAAGAAACCTTTTAGAAGAGAAAACATGTACATATTTTATAAGTTCTTAATCAAACAGGTACATTTAGTTTTATGATAAAATATAAATACATAAAAGTGAAAAAAGGACAATAGTAATCCAAGGATTCAGGAAAAGTTCTGTGTAGGAGTATTGAACTGGAGCTGTATATTGAAGGAAGAGAGAGATTTAACTGGGGGAGACATGAGAAAAGAACATATCCTGTGTTTGAGAAATTAGAAGAATAATATGAATAGGTGTGTGGTATTCAGGTGTGTCCTGGAGCCAGGTCTAACAGGCTTAAGACAGCTAGATGTTTAAATTCCAGGACACATATTTATGCTTTGGAAATGTGTGAAGTAAAATACCACCTTTTATCTAATAAAGAAATCAGCAACTGTTAAAATAAGTATTTCATTTTATTTTATGACCATTGCTATTAAGACAAAAAAAACAATAAAAATACATTATGGGTATGATTTTTGTGGGGAAGAGAAGGTAAAGAAAGATGATTGTTAAATTACTACCAGTGTACCATCAAAGGAGTTTCAAATATGAGGAAAAGTTGAAGTCAGTTTGATTATCATAGAGAAGCAGAAAGGAAGTAATTCAGAATGTGGCTAAACAATATTTGGAGACCATATAAAAGCAAATAGAGTTCAGTATGACTAGAGAGTAGATTAAATGTATGTGTTAGGAGATGATTTGGAAGAGTGAAGTGAATCTATAATGTAAACCTTAAGTATGAACTTAAGGAAAGAAACTTGAAGAGTAATATATCATGGTGCAGAGAAACAGATACATGATTTTGAATCAAAAGAACTGAGTTCAAATTTCAGTTGGATACTTATAGCATATATGGCCTTCAGTAAATAATTTAATTTTCTTAGGTCTCAGTTTCTTTACTTGCAAAATATTTGACATTACCTCAAATCCCATTTAAAACTTTGAAGCTTTGTTAATATGCCATTGAAAATTTAAAAACTGGGAACTATATAATGAAGTCTATGCTTCCTTTTTTCATTTTTATATGTTATATCTTTTATTTGGGACCCAGAGTTCAGATTCATCACTCAACAAGTATTCCTTAAGTGTATATCATGTGTATGGCAGTATATCAGATGAAGTAGGAGATACAAACAAGCATAATCCTCTGATAAATCAAGTAACTTATAAACTATTTTATAATGTCTTCTGACCTTCAGAGTCCCAGAAAATTATTTGAATAATTCATGAAAAATATAGTGGGGGCTACAAGATCTTCTTCTTAGGAGGGAAAGATTCCCAGAACCCCATTTGTAAGAGTATAAATTTTATTTGTCTAGAGCCTGTTTCCAGATATCAAATCTATGAAATATCCATCATGGTCATCATAAAAAAATAGGAAAAAAAGTCTTCTTAGATTAATTTTCACATAGCCATATACTTTCAGAAAGACTAATCCATACCATGAGTTTTTGAGTTAAAGTTGAAGTTGAAGCTTGTCAGGACAATCTTTTACCTTATAATTCTTAATCGCAACTGAAGAACTAGCTTGATTATCTTTGTCATAGGGGGAATTCATGCTGCTAAAATAGACAGTATGGCACAGAACTGTAGAGGGGAAAAATTATTGAATATTTTACCTCCACATTAAAATTTAATCTCCCAACTTATAATATTGAATGTTCCATTGAAACTTAACCTTTAAATTCAAACTTTGAAAATCTACCAATATTACAAACATTTGTATATTTCAAAAATGTTGTTGTCTTAAAGATCATGTTTTATGTACCATATAAGTTACTCTTCCTGGCCTCAATGCATTTACAACTCAGAAACATATAAGTTGAGAGAATTACTTAAGTTTTTTGAGCATCAGTTTCCTTATTTATGAAATGAAAATGTTGACTAAAAAACCCAAATGTCTTTAAATCATATTGTCCAGTGACTGTAATTCAAGAATTATAAGATAAATTATAAATGAGTAAAACAGACTAAGTGTATAGGAGAGGAGCAGGGACACATATTTCTGAATCTGAAACTCATAATCTCCATAATCTAATCTCATTTTACAGAAAAGGAGCTTGAAGTCCAGGAAAGTTAAATGATTTGCATGTGATTATATAGCTAATAAGTTTAAGATAAATAGTTTGAATCCAGATGCTCTGACTTGTTAGTCATTATTCTTTTCATTGTATAAGACTATCATCTGTTTAAGATATTTAGGTAAAGCATTATCGGTACCATATGAGATAAATCTTGAAGGATGTGCAGGATGTTTTGAGTGAAAGAGTGAAAGGAACTCAAGAAAGGAGAAGCAATCTGTTATAAGCAAATAATGGAGCAGGAGATCCTGCAAAGGCAGAAGCAAGAAGGTTCCAGAACTCTGGAGAAGTGGCAGGTCTGTTCCTTCTTCTCAGTGAGAAAGTTAAGCAGGCAGGGGGTTGAGTTTCTGTCTAATCTTCTAGGGTGGACCTAGAGAGCTAGATATTCTCTCTCCTGTGGCTTTCCTTGTGATCTAACTTATTCCTCTGAAGCCTGTTGATGTTGAGATATTCCTATAGAACTGCTGAAGACAGCAAAAGCCATATGTCAGTGAGACCTTCCCTTTGAATCCTGTTCCTGCTTACCTTCCAGCCCTACTACCTCCATCATCATCCAAGGGAGAAATGTGGGTTAGTGATGTGTAGCTTATTGTAGGAACTGAGACTTTTAGGTAGAGAGCTAACTGGCATCTCTCTGAAGTTACCAGCTTGTTCTGGGGGTTGTGTTATTGATGTTCTTTAGTTTAGTTATCCTAATCCCTTTTCATCTTTCCCTAAGTTATTAAACCAAACTGTCCTGTAATTATAAAGTATCTGTGTTTATTAGCTTAGGGTCTGGCTCTGCCTGCCCTGGACTGGTATACTATTCCAAAACCAGATTACTGGACCTATAATACCACCCTTGAACCTACAAGTGTAATAAATTTCAATTAGGTATTTTCACATCCTAGTCAATAAGTATAATTAGTGAAAAAGCAAAGAGGTGGGAAAATACAGAAATCATGTAAGGAAGAGCAAGTAGTCCAGATTTTATGGAGCATGTCTTAGGTAATGGTAATTAGAATTAGAAAAGGCTAGACAATAGATTTGTCCCTGGTTGAGGAGGTTCTTGAATATTAGACAAAGAAGACTTGTATTTATTCTCATGTTAATAGAGTCATGGACTATTTTCAATCACATAAATGTTAAATATCACGACAGTGTTTTTGACATATTGAAATAGGCGATATATCAAAAGACTGGAAATTAAATAATTCAATTAAGCAATACTTCATTAAGTTCATCTCTCTAAATGTACATAGATATGGAGATAGGGATGGATAGACAGAAATAGATAGAAAACTGCTGTAACAAAGAAAATAGTGTCTTAAAGCCAGAATTAACAAGCTTGAAAATGATGCAAAGAAAGTACAATTTAAAAACAATGACTTACAAAGCAAAATAGAGCAAAAGGAAAAGGAGGATAAAATAGTTACAGATGAAATTCAGTCTTTAAAAATTAGAATTGCATAAGTAGAAGTGAATGACTTCACAAGGCAGCAAGAATCTATAAAACAAAATAAAAAGAATGAAAAAATTGGAGAAAAAATATAACACTTCCTTGATAAAATGACTGATTTGGAAAATAGATCCAGGAAGAGTGGGGCAAAGAAAAGAGATCAGTCCCTATTACTCACGTGTCCAAAATGGAGAAACAGTCTCAGAGGCCCCCACCTTCAGCTTCCTTCAGAGCAAGCCTTCTCAGAGCCCAGGAACCACACCGACCAAAACCTCAACCACCTCCCCTCAGTCTTCAGACCCCCTATCTTTAAGGAAACCATCCAAGTTCCTCCCCTCAGTTCTCCCATCTACCAATCACTCTTCATCAATCTCCCTGTGCCAATGGAGGCTCTAGCTTAACCCAGGACCGCCCAGAGGTTTCTGGCTTTTGCACATGTCTGTTGAAGGTCATATTTTCAAATGATTAAATCTTTACTCCTTTGCTACAGCCCTTTCTAAATCCTGTTAACTTGAGTATGGTAGAGATTGGAATAATTAAATTTTGATCTAGGCTGCAGCCCTTACTCAATCCTATTAGGACTGAATAGGGTGGAGATTTATTCCAATTATCTCCATTGTATCAATTCTAAAATCAATCAAGACTCAAAGAAATTCCTGTTCTATGCTTAAGCATAGGTCAAAGTCCTTTCCATTGTTCAGCAAGGGGTTTCTGTCCTAAAGTAATCTTAAGAAGGGAAGAGAAGGAACCTCCCATGCCAATGGGGTTCCCATTCCAATAGACTATCAGTAAGAAATTTTCCAAGTATGAAATATCCCAATGGTGAAATTTCCAACATTTATAAGTCTAAGGAATTTTGAGGTTTACAAGAGACAATTTAAGAATTATTGGACTACCTGAAAATTATGACCAAATAAAAAGCATGAACATCACTCTACAGGAAATTATGCAAGAAAACTGCCCTGATATTCTTGAAAAAGAAGTTAAGTAGAGATTGAAAGAATCCACAGCTTACTCCTACAGTAAGTGCCCAAAGGGCAATGCCCATGAATGTTATAGCCAAGTTCAAGAATTTTCAGGTTCAGTATAAGATACTACAAGGTGCTAGAAAGAAAGAAGAAAAACAGTTAAGATATCCTGCAGCCACAGTCAGGATTCCACAGGATCTGACTGCATCCACACTGAAAGAATGAAAGGCATGCTGTTCTCAATATTCTGGAAAGCAAGAAAACTGAATCTACAAACAGGAATCAATTACCCAGCAAAATTGACTATTTTTATGCATGGGAGGGTAAGATCATTTGATAAAATAGAATATTTCCAAGAATTCCTGAAGAAAAGAACAGAACATTTGATGCTCAAATACAAAACTCAAGAGAGTCACAAAAAGGTAATTAAGAAAGAAAAAAAATAAGGGACTCACCAAGGTTAAATGACTTGTTTATGAAAAGATAATACCAGTTACTCTTAAAATTATTATCATCAACAGAGTAGCTAGAAGAATATACTTAAGAGTGTATGGTGGTATGCACCATATATATATATATATGTATATATATATACATATAATCCTATACACCTTATATATGTATTATATATAATATATACATTATATATTATATATGTCAAAAAATACAAATGTAGGGGTAAAAAAGAGAATAATAATAAGAGAAATGGTAAAAGGTAAAAAGGGGTAAAATACATTTCATGAAGAAATACACATGTGTGGGGTGAGAAGACCATACAATGGAAGGGGGAAAGAGGTTGGTGACAGGTAATGTTTAAATCTTATCTTCATTGAAATTGGCTGAAAGAGGAAAGAATAGTTAGATCCATTGGGGTAGAGAATTGAAGTGTAATAAAAAAGCTGATGGGGATGGGAGCAATACAAAGGAGAAGAAGTTGGGGGTAATTTAAAGGGCACTAGAGTAAGAAGTGAATAATAAGAAGGGAGAGAAAAAGAGGGGGAGTACAATTAGGGAGGGAAAAAGGGGAGACTGACTAAAAGCAAAAAGCTGGAGAGGAGAGTAAGAGGGATAATAGAAAAGGCAGGATTAAAATAGGAAGTCAAAATGGAGTGGATTACATGAACAGTAATCATAACTGAATGTGAAAGGAATGAACTCATTCAATAAAAGGAGACAGCAAAATGGATTAAAAAGCAGAATTCTACCACATATTGTCTACAATAAACACACTTGAGGCAGGTAAACATACACAGGATAAAGGTAAGAGAGTGGAGCAGAACTTACTGGACTGCAACTGAAACTAAGAAGGCAGAAGTCACAATAATGAATTCAGACACAGCTAAAGTAAAAATATATTTGATTAAAATAGATGAGGAAGTAATTATATTTTGCTAATGGGTACTAATATAAACAATGAAACAATATCATTACAATATGTGAAATGAATGATTTTGATTATATTAAACTAAAAAGAGTTTGTACAAACAAAACCAATGCAACCAAAATTAGAAGGAAAGAAGAAACTGGAAGAAAAAATATAACAAAACTCTCTGACAGAACTTCAATTTCCTAAACATATAAGGAACTAAGTCAATTAAAAAACAAAACAAAACCATTCCCCACTTGACAAATGGGCAAGGGAATTGAACAGGCAGTTTTCAGATCAGAAATCAAAACCATAAATAATGACATGAAAAAGTGTTCTAAATCCCTTCTGATTAAAGAAATGCAAATCAAAAGAACTCTGAGGTACCACTTGATACCTAGCACATTGGCCACTATGACAGCAAAGGAAAATAATGAATGTTGGAGGGGGTGTGGCAAAATTAGTATATTAATGCATTGCTGGTAGAGTTGTGAATTGATCCAATCATTCTGGAAGTCAATTTGGAATTATACCCAAAGGACTTTAAAAGACTACATGCCCTTTGTTTCAGCCATACCACTGCTGGGTTCATACCCCAAAGATACAACAAAGAAAAATACTTGTACAAAAATATTTATAGCAACACTCTTGGTAGTAGCAAAAATCTGGAAAATGAGGAGCTGTCCACCAATTGGAAAATGGTTGAACAAATTATGATATCTAATGGTGATGAAATACTATTGTAATATAAGGAAGGATGAACTGGAGAATTTCCATGTGAACTGGAAAGAGCTCCAGGAATTGATGCAGAAAAAAATGAGAAGAACCAGTAGAACACTCTATACAAGACTGAAACATTGTGTCACAATTGAATATAATCAAATTTTCTACTAGCAGCAATTCAATCATTCAGGACATTCACAAGGGACTTATGAGAAGGAACTCTATCCACATTCAAAGAAAGAACTGTGAGAATAGTAATTCTGAAGAAAAAAACATATGAATGATCACAAGTTTTGATGAGGATTTTAGCTTTAAATAATCATTCTATTGCAAATATGAATAGTATGTAAATAGATTATGAATAATGATGCATTTATAATTCGGTAGGATTGCTTATCAGCTTCAGGAGTGGGGAGAGAAGAGGGGAAGAAAAGAACATGAAACATGTAACCATGAAAAAATTTTAATTGAAAAAATAAAAATGTGATTGAAACTTGAGGGAATGGCAAGATTAAGGGAAAGATTTTCTCTGGTCTTGATTTCATTTTATAAGGATCCAAAGATATTCTATGGTCAGATTAAAGTTAGAAAAATATAGGAAATAACTGAAGAATAAGAACTTGGAAAAGACTAATGAAATGGAATTTTAAGGAGTCTGCTTTTCTTCCTCAGAGAATGGAAGAATGTAAAATAGGTCTGAAGGACCGAAGATATGAGTAATGTAAAGTAGTATATAAAAGAAGCAGCAGATAAATTCACACTAAAAAGCTTGTATTTTCTCAATAAAAGAGAAAATAGAATCATATGCTAAGAAGAATTAAAAGGAGAATGGGACTAGAAACTTATGAAATATATAAAAGATTTGAAGAAATTCATACTAAATATATGATAATAGATGGCAAATTTTGAATCAGATTGCCAGGCAGAAGAGATGGCCTAGTTGCAAAGAGTTAGTACTCACTTTCTTTTTTCTTTTTTTTTTTTGAAGTATCACTTGATATATTCAAAATTGGTTGTCATTCTTATTTTTTTATTTTTATTTGGTCATTTCCAAACATTACTCATTGGAAACAAAGATCATTTTCTTTTCTTCCCTCCCCCCTCCCACCACCTCTCCCACAGCCAAAGAGCAATTCCACTGGGTATCACATGTGTTCTTGATTCAAACCCATTTCCGTGTTTTTGGTATTTGCATTAGAGTGTTCATTTAGAGTCTCTCCTCAGTCATATCCCCTCCACCCCTGTAGTCAAACAGTTGCTTTTCATCGGTATTTTTACTCCCACAGTTTATCTTCTGCTTGTGGATAGTGTTTTTTAGATCCCTGCAGATTGTTCAGGGACACTGCATTGCCACTAATGGAGAAGTCCATTACCTTTGATTGTACCACAATGTATCAGTCTCTGTGTACAATGTTTTCCTGGTTCTGTTCCTTTCGCTCTACATCACTTCCTGGAGGTTGTTCCAGTCTCCATGGAAGTACTCACTTTCAATGAAGTATTAGAATATTTTGTGACTCTATAATATAGAAGTGTATGTAGCATGGGTTCTTCCAATCTCTGCTTGCAGTAAAAGTTTGAGTTCTTAGAAGACAACAGCTATTTATCTCCTTAAAATACTTAGGAATCAAAGGAAGATCAGTGGAATAGACTGGGGGAAAATGACCTCAGCAAGACAGTATACGATAAACCCAAAGATCCCAGCTTTTGGGACAAAAATCCACTATTCGATAAAAACTGCTGGGAAAATTGGAAGACAGTGTGGGAGAGACTAGGAATAGATCAACACCTCACACCCTACACCAAGATAAATTCAAAATGGGTGAGTGACTTAAACATAAAGAAGGAAACCATAAGTAAATTGGGTAAACACAGAATAGTATACATGTCAGACGTTTGGGAGGGGAAAGGCTTTAAAACCAAGCAAGATATAGAAAGAATCACAAAATGTAAAATAAATAATTTTGACTACATCAAACTAAAAAGCTTTTGTACAAACAAAACCAATATAACTAAAATCAGAAGGGAAACAACAAATTGGGAAAAAATCTTCATAGAAACCTCTGACAAAGGTTAAATTACTCATATTTATAATGAGCTAAATCAATTGTACAAAAAATCAAGCCATTCTCCAATTGATAAATGGGCAAGGGAAATGGATAGGCAGTTCTCAGATAAAGAAATCAAAACTATTAACAAGCACATGAAGAAGTGTTCTACATCTCTTATAATCAGAGAGATGCAAATCAAAACAACTCTGAGGTATCACCTCACACCTAGCAGATTGGCTAACATAACAGCAAAGGAAAGTAATGAATGCTGGAGGGGATGTGGCAAAGTAGGGACATTAATTCATTGCTGGTGGAGTTGTGAACTGATCCAACCATTCTGGAGGGCAATTTGGAACTATGCCCAAAGGGCGACAAAAGAATATCTACCCTTTGACCCAGCCATAGCACTGCTGGGTCTGTACCCCAAAGAGATAATGGACACAAAGACTTGTACAAAAATATTCATAGCTGCGCTCTTTGTGGTGGCCCAAAACTGGAAAACGAGGGGATGCCCATCAATTGGGGAATGGCTGAACAAACTGTGGTATATGTTGGTGATGGAATACTATTGTGCTCAAAGGAATAATAAAGTGGAGAAGTTCCATGGAGACTGGAACAACCTCCAGGAAGTGATGCAGAGCGAGAGGAGCAGAACCAGGAGAACATTGTACACAGAGACTAATACACTGTGGTATAATCGAACGTAATGGACTTCTCCATTAGGGGCGGTGTAATGTCCCTGAACAACTTGCAGGGATCCAGGAGAAAAAAAAACACCATTCATAAGCAAAGGATAAACTATGGGAGTGGAAACACCGAGAAAAAGCAACTGCCTGAATACAGAGGTTGAGGGGACATGACAGAGGATAGACTTTAAATGAACACTCTAATGCAAATACTATCAACAAAGCAATGGGTTCAAATCAAGAAAACATCTAATGCCCAGTGGACTTACGCGTCGGCTATGGGGGGTGGGGGGGAAGAAAAGAAAATGATCTATGTCTTTAACGAATAATGCTTGGAAATGATCAAATAAAATATATTAAAAAAAAAAAGAATCCCCCCCCCCCCAAAAAAAATACTTAGGAATTCCTTGTGGTCAAGGGGAGTGTCTTTTTAAGTGCTCTAGTTCATAAATAAACATTAGTGTGTATCCCAATAACTATTACTTTATCAGCCAATCCAAAAACAATATGAAAATTTAAGAAGTGAAAGATAATTAAAAATTGAAAAAAAACTGCAGAACTCTTCAAAATGTATGTAGTTTTCTTCCCAAGAATTATGCTCCTAGGGTTCGTCTCATCTTTCAAGTGAGAAACCAAACCCATTTGATTTGGTGATTTTATAGAAATATCAGTTTCCTGGACTTTGGGTCCAGGATAGGCAAATACATAATTTATGTTCCAATAAAGGAACATCCTACTCAGGACTCATGCACAAGTTAGGCTTAATTATTGATTAACAACTTAATAATGGGGAAAATAAACTTAATTTGTTCTTAATAAATTTAATTTTAAAATGCTTTAAAGGAAAGCCTAATTGAGAACATCTAGGTTTCTTGACAGATAAATAAAGACCTGGAGAGGGCAGGTCTTCGGTTAATACCCTAGCTATATGACCCTTGGCAAACCACTTAACCCCCATTTCCTAGCTCTTAACATTCTTCTTCCTTTCAACCAATCAATATTGATTCTAAGATAGAAAATTAGAATTTTAAATAAAAGGAAAGCCTACTCCCTAAATAGGGGGAAAGGTAGATATCATAAGAAAATTAAAATATCAAACATATTGCTTAGAAGGAAAGGAGTAAGTTGGGGAAAATTTATCAAAATTTTCTCAAACAAATGTCTCATATCTAAAATATATTAAAAACTTTCCCAAACATATAGCATATGAATTATTAACCAACTAATAAATGGTAAAAAATATGGATGGTTTTTAAGTGAAGATGTCAAAGCTATAAATAATCATATGAAAAAAACACTGTCATAACTGCATAGAGAAAAGCAAATATAAATAATTGTAAGGTTTCATCTCACACCTATCAAATTGACTAAAATTATAAAAGGACAAAATGACAAATATTGAAAGGGATATAGAAAAATGAGGAAATAAATAAATTCTAATGGAATTATGAATTTATTTAACAATTTTGGAGAGGAATCTGGAATTATGCTCAAAATGTTATGAAGCTGTGTATGGTTTTATAAATAAATTTTTTGCTATAAGGTTCATTTCCTAGAGTGATAAGGGAGAAAAAAGAATAAATATACTCTACAATATCTATGGAAGGTCTCTTTGTATTGACATTGAAAAGACCATATCCATCAACAAATTATGGCATATAATTGTGATGGACTACATCTATGTTGTAAGAAAAGATGAGAAGATTAATTTTGGAAAGAAATGATGAGAAGGTCAATTTTTGGAAAAAAAAACATGGAAAGACCTACATGAAATTATGAAGAATTAAATGAATAGAACCAAAAGGACATTGTATGCAGCAACAGAAACATTGTTTGAAGAATGGCTGGTTTATGACCATCTTCAGATGTGTAATTGAAAATTACACATTGAAAATGTGTAATTGAAAATCTAAAATTGGTGAAAAATCCCAGACTACAGAGGAGACAGAAGAGGATGACAAGCAAATAAACACATCCAAAGCTTCCGAAAAAGATAGAAATTTGTCACAAGGTCTTGAGGAGCTCAAATTTGAGATTATGAACCAAGTAAGAGAGAGGAAGTAACTTGGCAAGAAAAGTCAGAAATAATTCAAGAAGAAAAATAACAGTTTAAAAAGAAAAAGCCCAGAAATCAAATCACACTATAACCAAATTGAAGACCAGAAATGACCTGCTGGAAGGATAGACCAAACCAAAAAGGAAAATCAAAAGATCATAGCTTTTAAACCAGTCTTTAAGAACTAGAATTGGGCAAGTAGAAGCTAATGATAGAACAAGACAGCAATAATTAATAAATCAAAGTAAAAGGCATAACTAATTGGAATAAAACATGAAATAACTCATTGAGAAGGTAACAGATTTGGAAAACAGGTTGAGAAGAAAAAATCTGAGAATCATAGGCTTACATGAAAAACTAGAAATAAACAGAAAACCTGATATACTACAAGAAATAATCCAAATAAAACTGCTCTGATATTCTTGAACAAGAGGGCAAAATAGACATTGAAAGAGTCCATAGATCACCCTCTACATTAAATCCTCAAAAGACAACCCCTTGGAATGTAACTGCCAAATACAAGAGCTTCCGAGCTAAGGAGAAAACATTACAAAAAGCCAGAAAGAGACAATTCACATATCAAGGAGTTTCTTTCCTAAAAATAATAAACAGTATATATTTAAAACCATCAGCAAGCATCATATGCAATGGGGATGAATTAGAATCCTACTCAATAAGATCAGGAGTGAAACAAGGATTCCCATTATCACCTTTATTATTTGACATTGTATTAGAAACACAAGCAGTAGCAACTAGAGAAGAAAAGAAAATGAAGGTATTAAAATAGAAGTCTAAACTATCACTCATTGCAGATGACATAATGGTCTACTTAAAGAATCAACTAAAAATCCAGTGGAAATAATCAACAACTTTTGCAAAGTTTCAGGATACAAAATAAACCCACCTAAAAAATCAGCATTTCTATATATTTCGAACACAACTCAGAATCAAGTTAGAAGGAAGGAATTTCATTTAAAATCACAGTAGAGAATATAAAATATTTAAGAATCTATTTGCCAAAACAAACACAGGATTATATGAACACAACTACAAAACACTTTCCATATAATTAACAATAGATATAAACATTAATTATTAATTGCTCATGAGTAGGACAGCTAACATAATAAAAATTACAACCCTACCCAAATTCATAAACTTATTCAGTGCCATACCAATCAAACTACCAAGAAACTTATTTACTGAATTAAAAAAAAAATTTAACAAAGTTCATTTGGAAGAACAAAAGATCAAGAATATCAAGGGAAATAATGAAAAAAAAGTGAAGTATGAGGGCCTAGCTGTACCAGACCTCAAATTGTACTATAAAGCAGGAGTCAAGAAAACAATATGGTACTGACTAAGAGACAGAAGGGAGGATGAGTTGAATAGACTTGAGGGTAAATGACCTCAGCAAGATAGTGTACAATAAACCCAATGATTGCAGCTTTTTGGACAAAAACTGCTGGGAAAGCTAGAAAATGGTATGAGCGAAATTAGGTTTAGATCAAGTCTTACAACCTACACCAAGATCAATTCAGAATGGGTGAATGAATTAAATATAAAAAAGAAACTCTAAGTAATTTGGGTGAATATAGACTAATTTACCTGCCAGATCTATGGGAAAGGAAAGATTTTATGACCAAGGAAAATATAGAGAATATTACAAAATGTGTAATGAATAATTTTTATTACATTAAATTAAAAATGTTTTGTACAAACGAAACCAATACAACCAAAATTAGAATGGAAGCAACAAATGGAGGGGGGGGATCTTTATAACAAAAACTCTGACAAAGGTCCAATTGCTCAAATACATAAGAAACTAAATCAATTGTGCAAAAAAATCAATCCATTCCCCAATTGATAGATATGGAAGGGACACTAATAGGCAATTTTAAGATAAAGAAACCAAAACTATCAATAAGCACATGAAAAAGTGTCCTAAACCTCTTTTAATCAGAGAAATACAAATCAAAATTCTGAGATACCACCTCACACCTAGCAGAATGGCTAATACGACAGCAAAGAAATGTAATAAATGTTTGAGGGAATGTGGCAACGTTGGGACATTAATGTATTACTGGTGGAGTTGGGAATTGATCAACCATTCTGGAAGGCAATTTGGAACAATGCCCAAAGGGTGTTAAAATACTGCCTGCCCTTTGTTACAGCCTTACTACTGCTAGGTTTATACCCCAAAGAGATAAAAAGGAAAAAGACTTGTACAAGAATATTCATAGCTGCACTCTTTGTGGTGGCAAAAAACTGGAAAATGAGGGGATACTCTTCAATTGGGGAATGCTTGAACAAATTGTGGTATTTGTTGGTAATGGAATACTATTGTGCTTAGAAGAATAATGAACTGTTTGAATTGCATGTGAACTGGAATGCCTTCTTGAAACTGATACAGAGTGAAAGGAACAGAATCAGGAGAACATTATACACAGAGATGGATACAGTGTGGAACAATCGATTATGATAGACTTTTCTACTAGCAGCAATGAAATGATCCAGGAGAGTTCTGAGGGACTTATGAGAAAGAATGCTATCCACCTCCAAAGAAAGAACTGTAGGAAAAGAACAGAGCAGAAAAACAAATGCTTGATTGCATCATTTGATGGGGATATGATTGGGGATATAGACTCTAAATGTTCACTCTAGTGAAAATATTAATAATATGGAAATAGGTCTTTTTCCACAACACAGGTAAAACCCAGTAAAATTGTTCACTTATTATGGGAGGGGAGATGTGGGGGAGGGAAGTGAAAGAATATGGTTCATGTAACTATGGAAAAATATTCTAAATTAATTAAATGTAAATTATTTAATATATATGTATATATGTATTTAAAACCATCAGCAACCATTATCTGCAATCAGGATAAGTTAGAAGTCTTACCAATAAGATTAGAGTGAAGCAAAGATGCCCATTATTACATATATTATGTAACATTGTACTAGAAATGTTAGCAGTAGCAATTAAAGAAGAAAAATAAATTGAAGTGATTAAAGTTGAATTAGGATACTAAATTAGCTCTCTTTGCAGATGATGTGGTATTCTACTTAAAGAATCCTATAGAATCAACTAAAAAGCTAGTTGAAATAATTAACCACTTTAAGAAAGTTGCAGGATACAAGATAAACCCACATAAATCATCAGTATTTCTATATATTTACAACACAATTCAGCTCAACAGTTAGAGAAATTTCATTTAAAATCACACTAGACAATATAAAATATTTAGGAATCTATTTGCCAAGTCAAATGGGAAAATCTTGTTATTTGTCACAGAGGGGGTCTCCACTTGTTGTATATGCTCTTGGGCTACTGTTAGACCCCTTACTTCACCCTATAAAAAAGTATGAAAGTTAGATCCTAGAAGTAGCCCTGAGACCTACCTTTTTCTACCATTCTGATTTACATGCATGCATTCATGTACTTCCTAATTGATTGTTGCTGTTCAGTTATTTTTAGTCTCATCAGATTCTTTATGACCTCATTTAGGGTTTCCTTAACAAAGATGAAGTTTTGAAAAAGAGTGTGTGGGGCCATATACACTTCATTTATCACTTTATGAAGCTTTTATCATACAAAACTATAGGGATTGTGAAATCATGACCATTTTTCTTTTCTTTTTTTTCCTTGTGATTTTGAACTCTTAGTCTTTATGTGTATATATTGAATATATATAAATGTGCATTTATATACATTATATATGCAATACATATATGGAAGAAGAACTAGAAGAAGAATAAAGAAACAAGATCTCCCAGAATTAGAGGATCTGCCCAAGATCATTTAAATAATCTGTAAATATATGTATACATAAACATACTTTGTCAATATATATGCATGTGTGTTGTTTGCTTATTCATTTGTTTCCTTGTTTTTTATCTATTTGTTTATTCATTAACTTTCTTCATTTATTTGTACAACCTCCATTTCATTATTTATTTATTGCCTGACAATGGTTAAAGAAATCAGACTACTTACAATGTTGGGAGATACTATCAGGGAAATAGAAAATTCTCTTCCAATTTAGGTGGATTTGTGATTTTATCAGTATGAGCATGCTTTCCAGTGATTTCTTCTATATCCAGAATGGTTGCTCAGCAATTTCAACTTTTGTCCATATTTTCCCCCTAAACTCTCCATTTAGAGGAAGATGTAAATGATGGAGATAGAAAACTGACTTAGGAGTCTGGAAGATTTGGTGTAGATTTCTCCGAGTCATTCTAATTTTTTTAACTTGATGAAGTCATTTGTATCCTCTCAATATCTCCCCACAAAGACTTTAAGGTATTTAGTTTCAGAGAAAGAAGCTTAAAGAGAATATTTAGATGAGAAATTAACAAAAGGGGATACAATAGCATTTTTCAATGTCTTGCATCTCTAAATCAATTATAAACCTATGTAGACATGATTTTTGAAAAAAAATCTGTCACAATTTGTCTGTTTTTTTTCTCATTTTCATCAAGGATACCCTTGATATATTCATACCATTTTCACAAATATTTTATGTAAAAGAAAACAAACATAGGTTAATAGTTTATAATGTAATCTTAGTCACTTTTGGGGGTAAAAGTACTGCTTGTGATCATTTTCATTCTTTTGGAATTACTCTCTTTTTGAAATATCGTTTTAAAATCAATCTCAGAACATATGATCAATCACATGGTTTGATGGGGATGTGATGGAGGGTTTTGGTGTTAAAAGATTACTCTATAGCAAATATAGATAACATGGAAATTGAACAATGACACCTGTATAACCCAGTGGAGTTGTTTGTCAGATCCAGGAGAAGAGAGAGAAGAGAGGTGGGGAAAATCATGAATCATGTAACTATGGAAAAATTGTTGAAATAAATTAAAATAAAATAAAATAAATCTCAGAAGGTCTATAAAATATCTTTGCCTCCAGCATGGTTTTCTTCTTAAGTTTCATTGCCACTTTGTCACATATACTGAGAAGGTAGAATCAAAAGTTCTGTGGATCTATTATCAAGGCCAAAAATAATAAATTGCTTTAGAAATGCTGACACAATTTTTTGATAGCTGTTATCCTTCCAGTTTTTTCTCCAATGCTTTGAGTATGACTTGGCTTACATGGAAAAAATGTCAACCTCTTTCTCTATTCTTACATGCACCAATTTATCAATTATGGCACTGTTTATGTTATTTATTCTATACAATCTCTTGGCAACATATCACAATTAAAATCTTTCTGTAAGACACTCTGTTTTCTCTTGTTTTCTATAAGAAAATTCTTTGTTAATTTATCTTCCTTATTTTTAATTCCTTTAAATCTGGGCTCCTTTTCATAAACCTTTACCATATCCCCATCCACCATCCAGAACCCTTTTCCTTTCTTCCTCTTAATTCTCTTCATTGGTGATTGCTTCAGTTTCCATTCACTCAATTATCATAATAACCCAAAGAATGCTCAAATTGACTTGACTAACTTTGACCTTTTTTATGACTCTGAAGTCAATTTCCAATGGTCTGGTAGATATCTCCATATAGATATGGTATAGGCATCTCAAACTCAACATTCTCAAAATACGACCCACTATATTTCTCTTGAAATTCATATTTATTCCAAACATCTCCATTTTTGTGGATGGCATCATCATTGTTCTAATCACCCATGTTTAGAGCATTTATCTTTCTCAAATATTCCTTTTCTCTTTCTCCTTATATTAATCATTTGCTTATATAGAGCCTACCTTCTGAACATTTCACATCTTTCCCTTCCCTTCATTTACTTTAGTATCTAACGAAATTTAGGCTCTAATCACTTTCCCCTTCAGTACCTAGCTACAATAAATTTCTCATCTAGTCTTATCTTCCTCTCTTCCCTCTTCCCCTCTATATATATCACCAAAATCCTTCACTCTACTTAAACATTTTCCAGTGGCTCTAGACAAATTGTACCTTTCATTTTTCAATTAAGTAATTTTAGTTATATATTTAACTCTTCAAACTCCATTTGGGGTTTTCTCACAAAGAGATTGGATGTTTGTTGTTTCTGGGTTTTATTTTTGGTTTTTATTTTTTCATTTCCTTCTCCAGCTCATTATACAGATGAACTAACAAAGGCAAACAGGATAAGTGACTTGCCCAGGGTCACATATCTTATATGTGCCTAAACCGAGATTTAAACTCAGGAAGATGTCTTTCTGACTTCAAGCACTACAATATTTCCATTATATCACCTAAATTCTAGGTAAAAGCAAAGTAAAATATTTTCTCAACGGGATATGAAAAACCTTCAACCATATATTCTTCCTTGTACCATTTTAGTTTTTTTTTTCACTTGTGTTTCTCTCTCTCATTCTCCTTCAAATGAGCCAAATTGTCCCCCTAACTCTACTTCATACAAGATATGTATTCTTTTCTGATTTCAGCTTCTTAGAAGCCTCTAGTTTCCTACAAAGTATAGGTCATGTACTCTTTTGGGATTTACCTTATACCCTGATTATTAGTACTACCTCTCTCATTAAATTGAATTGTATTGCTTAATTTCCCTTTCCCCAGGGAACTCTCTGGAGGGAGTATGCTCATTGTTAGTTCCATCTAACAATGAAATCATAGGTTTTATAAGAAAACCTATCCCTTCTTTCCCCCCCAAAATTTCAGATCTATGTATAAACATATTGTAATCCCCTATTAGAATATCAGTTTAACTTTCTTGGGAATATTGATAGATGAACAGATCAAGTGCCCAATAAAATAATTAATACATTCACACCTTCATGGAAAAATGATGAGATAAACTTCCAGGTACCTGCAATTTTCCTTTGATTTCATTTAGAACTCAAAACATCAGCATAAATGTGGGTCAGTAATGTAATATTTTTTAGTATCATAACATTTAGAGTTGACAGATATGTAAGGTATAGTCTTTAAAGTACAAAAACTGATTTCCAGTGCAATGGTTTTGAGCAAGGTCATATAGATATTAAATATAAAAAGATCCAAATCTAGAATCTAACTTTTAATTCAGTTTCATGCTTCACCAACAACCATGTGGGTCATGTTAAATTTAATTCAAGAAATATTTATCAAGCACCTACTCTATGTTGCAAACTGTCTTACTTATTACTGATAAAAAAGATATAATTGAAACATTGGGACATTTCTTGACATGGAAGAGAGAAAATGTGCTTATAGAAAAATAAATACAAGACAATATAATGGAATAGAAAATAAGATTTGCTTTGAATAAGGAGGAGGAATGCATTTTAATGAGATAAATTATTATTTTTATTAAATTTTATTTTTTCAGTTCATTTAGAAATAATTTTTGACAATTATTTTCTGACATTTTGATTCTCCCTCCCTCCCTCCCCAAGGTAATAAACAATCTGATATAGGTTATACCAGTTATAGTGAACCTATAGCAAACAAGCCAAAGTTGTCCTGAAGAATGTTCTGTGGACACATGCACCACCCCTGTTTTCCCCCAAGAGTTTGTTATTAGAAAGGCAGAGGGACTTGGGCAGAGCTGCTCCCCTCCCTTTCTCCACTGTTCCTGATGACATTTTTTTCACATCTAACCACCTCTCTGATCAGTGACCCAATGGGAACCCACAGCGGGTAAGGTGGGAAGTACAGGTGACAGAAAGGGGAACAGAACACTTGGACCACTCTCTTCCCCATCTCTACAATCACTGAGGACATTCCTCACTTCATCCCCTCCTCCAGTCAGAAGTCTAATGAGAGCACTTTCTCCCTCACCTGTGTTGGGTAAGGGATTGGGTGCGGCATGGCATGTGGTCAGGGGGTGGGACACAGCACACAGTCTCTAAAAGGTTCACCACCACTGGTATATACTAATGATTTTGTTCAATATGTATTTCCATATTCCCCATACCATGACCAAAGACATATCACAACAACAAAATATTCAGAAATGAAATAAAGTAAAAGATGGAACACTTTGTCATGTAATCATATTTCAACAATTCTTTCTTTAACTATTAATAGCATTTTTTATCATCTGTCCATTGGGGTTTTCTTAGGATGTTGCTTTTGCTAATAATAGTTTAGGTCTTCACAGTTGATCATCTTACAATATTTCAGTTACTGGTTCTGCTTGACATTTTCCATCAGTTCATATAAGGCTTAACAGGTTTTTCTGAACTCATCCTGTTTGTCATTTCTTATGATGCAATATTTTTTCCATTACAACTGGGTGAAAGTTATTATTGAGGGGACTTTCATCAAGAGGATAGAATTGAATCTCTGGTGCCCCCTGTAATCAGTGGAAAAAGTCAGTAATAATGTAGGGGACAAAGAGGCAGGAGGCAGGTTGGATTTCACCTTGGTGAACCCCTGGGCAGGCAAGGCAAAGGAAAAAGTTTGTCAGTTTGCCCAAGAGGCATGATTTGTGAGAGTCAGTGGGTGGAAAGAGAGTTTGATAAAGTGAGGCCAGACTGGATTTAGTCTCTTGACTTCCATGTTGGTGCTGACTGGACATCCCAATACTTCTATTCTTTCCCTCTCTCATCTTTCTCCCTTCTCCTTTCTGATTAATAAAGAATACAAATCTGTGATCAGCCATCCCATTTGTAATCTTAATACAATCATATATGATAGCTTGTTCAGCTATTCCCCAAATGAAGGTTACATGCTAAGTTTCCAATTCTTTGCCACTATAAAAATAATTACTAAAATATTTTTGCACAATTGTGTTCTTTTCCCCTATGTCTGATCTCTTTTAGTATGGACCCATTAGTGGTATTGCTAGCCAAAGGATATGGATAATTTTATGATATTTTGGGTGTATTACATATTGTTCTACAGAATGGTTGTATCAACTCACAATTCTACAAACAGAACATTAATGATCCAATTTTCCAACGTCTCCTCCAACATTTATCATTTTCTCTTTAGGTCATATAAGTCAGTCTGGTATGGATTAAGTGATATCTCAAAGTTGTGTTAATTTGCATTTCTGTAATCTCAAGTGATTTGGAACATTTCCTCATATGATTAAGACAGTTTTAATTTCTTCATCTGAAAAATACATGTTCTCTATCTGCTGTTTGACCATCAATTATTTCCTTACTTCTAAGTCTGACAGGTAAACTTTTCAATGTTCCCCAAATTTCTTTATGAACCCCCTTATTTGTAATTAAATATCCATTTTGACTTTTTCTTAGTATATTGTTCAAGATGCTGGTCTATGCCTAGTTACTGCCATATTGTTTTCCAGTTTTTATACCAGTTTTTGTCAAATGGTGAGTTCTCTTCCCAAAATCTTGAATACTTGACTTTATCAAACACTAAGTTAGTATGATGTTGATTTCCTAATCTATTATATTGATTCACTATGTATTTCTTATTACCATATTGTTTTGATCATTAAAACTTTATAACATAGCTTGAGATAGGATACATCTTTATATTTAAAAAAATAATTTCTATGATATTCTGGACTTTCATACAGATGAATTTTATTGTTTTCTATTGCTATGAAATAATTTTGGGATAGTTTCTTATGGCACTGAATAAATAAAATAATTCAAATACCATCATCATTTTGAGCATATAATATTATTCAATTGTTTAGATCTTATTTTAATTGTGTGGAAAATGTGTAATTGTATTTATATAGTTGCTGGGTTTGTTTTGATCATTGTACTCTTAGCTTTTTGTCACTGTCTACAGTTATTTTAAATGGAATTTCCTTTTCTATGTCTTGGTATTGAACTTTATTGGTGTTTAGCAGCATCTTGAATGATTATTGTTATGAATGAGTGAAGAGGAAGTGGATTCCAGAAGTGAGATGCAGAAAAGAACTAACATGGAAGATAACACTCAGTGAACAGCTTGCAGGCTTGTTTCTCAGCAAAGTGAGAAAGAGAATAATATGAAATAAATCTGGAGAAATGGATTGGAGCCTAGTTAGGGCAGCTTGATTAACTGTTAGTGTTATTCCTCTAAAGCACTGGCTACTCCCTTATACAGTAAGTTCTTCTGCCTAATATAAAGACTTCTCTTTGGCATTTAAAGATTTTTACAATGTAATCTGAATAGAAATTAAATCATACTGCCATTCTTCATTTTTACTTCCTGAATTTTTCTCTAATAAAAGCAAAGTGTTCTCTTTTAAAACATGAAGAGCATGTAAATATGCATTACATGGTAACACATACACAACCCATCTCATATTACCTGCTACCTCAGGGGTGGGAGAGGAGTGATGGGGAAAGCAAGATGTATTGTAAAATGTCCATAAGTTATCATTAAAATTGTATCGACTTGTAATCTGGAAAAAATAATATAAGGTTTAAAAAATACTTCCTTGTTTCCACATTTACTCCAACTACACATGAAGTCAGTCTACTTGACATCTTTACTATTCACCTGGTTTAAACTCTTATCCTGAACAGATGGCTCTTTTTGCCTCTATTTATAAATAATATAAACATCTCAATTTTTCCTTTGCATTTCTTTTCACTTTATAAATGCAGCCCCATGAGGGAAATTTCTTTCAGCTCAGCTTACATCAAGTCAAACAATGTTTTTATAATTAAATTATGACCTTTTACAAAGGTTTTTAGACTTTTAAAAGATGGCCGCTCCTTTTTTCCATGTCCTCTTGTATTTTACTGCCCTTCATGCACTATCTGATTCAGCTACACTGGTCTACTTGTTTTTCCTCAAACATGATGTTGCATCTTCCATTTTCCATTAGAAACCTAGACTTCTCCATCCATCCCCTCACTTCAACCTCTAAGTGTTCATATTTTCCTTCAAAATTCACTTCGAATACTCCATTTTCTTCAGAATTCATTCTTCCAAATTCTAGAGTCTTTACCTTTAATACTAATACCTTTTACTCTGATATAAGTCCACTTGGTCAACTACCAGCATTATTCTATTAAAGCACAGGTAACTCCATTGAAAGAAAGTTCCAGTTAATTTGTTAATTTTGTTAAATTCATTATGTTTCTTTTTTATCCCCAGATTGTAATCTGAGTTCTTAAAGGCAGAAGGCATTTTATTTCCCTATCTATTTTCCCACTAATTTGAATCTTCAATATTTAGTACAAATACTAATCCATAGTTAACACTCAATGACTGCTTGTTGACTTAAGAAAAGATCATATATACATCAATGTTCAAACAGTTGAATGAAATCCATAGATGGAATATGTGAATCTTGGCATTCACTTTTATCATCATTATTCTACCTCTAACACTGTATGAAATTAAATCATTTTTTATAGTTTTATCTATTGACTTCATACATTGGCTATAATGATAAAAAAAAAAATCACTAATTTTCAAGTGTCCAGCCTTCTTTGATAAGGTTCTCTTCATTTAGCAATATTGGTCTAAGAACCACATATAACAGATTTCCAGGTAAGCATGGCATCCAGCTAAACTTGGGTACTCACTGTCCCCAACATACACCAATAAGGATCACCCCAAAATACCTTAATAATCTTTATCAGAGGAGCAGAGGAGCTGTAGACTGGGGCGCAGTTAAGGTGAATGGGATCGAGGTTTTAACAGCCTATAAGAAGGGGAAAGGGTTTCCATACAAACGAGCAGATCCACCTTCCCCCACCCCCACTTATAGGATCAGAGCCGGGGCCAGCACACACCGAGAAGAATGAGCAAGGGGCACCTCTGAAGTGAGGAGAGGGCACTTCTATGCCATTGGGAGCTGACTAGGACATCAGGGGGACCCCCCTGAGGGCAGTTAGGAAGAAAAACTCAAGACATGAGAGCCCGCAGAACTCAGGTGCCCAGTGCCAGTGCACCCCCTGGAGCCAGGGAGTGAGACAGGAGTCCCTCTGGAATGAACAAGGAGCATTTTTGGGGTCCTTCAGAACTGACTAGGTCTGCAGGGGACACACCCCCAAAAATAGCTAAGCCAGAAAACCAGGAGGGTAAGTGAGAGGAGACACTGAGCACCTCCTGGAGGAAGGTACTGAGAAAAGCCACAAAGGACAGAGGAAAACCTAGAGCCTGCTCATTAACTCCATACACAAAAAACATTCTCAGCAGACACTGATTTCTAACTAAAGAGGGAACTGAAAACATCCAGAAAAAATGGCTAAGTGTGCACAGGACCCTCAAAATCCCAACAGGAGATCAAAAAGAAAGCTGTCACCCACGAAAAATTTATGGAGAAAAACCCAGGCTACAAAGGAAATACTGGATGAAACACACACACACACACACACACACACACACAAAGGCAAAACCAAGAAAAAAAAGTGAAAATTGTCCATAAGCCCTGGAAGTGTCTCAAATGGAGATAATCATCAGAAAGATGGAAGCCCTCTCAAAAGAGAAGTGGGAAATGGTTCAAAAAGAAAAAGAACAAATTATATTAGAGAACCAAAAAATTACAGCTGAATGCAAAAAGATTAAAGCAGAAAACTAGGCCTTAAGGACCAGAATTGAGCAACTGGAAACCAATGATCTTTGCAAAAAAAGCAAGAATTAATAAAGCAAAGCAAAAAAATTATTAATGAATTAGAAGAAAACATAAAGAATCTAACTGACAAGGTGACAGACCAGGAAAACAGAGGAAGGAGAGACAATTTGAGAATCATTGGTCTACTTAAAAAACCAGAGATTAACAAAAATCTCGATGCCATACTAAAAGAAATCATAAAAGAGAATTCCCCTGCTATTCTCAAACAAGGGGGAAAAATAGAAATAGAAAGGGTTCATAGAACACCCTCCACACAAAATACCCAAAATAAAACCCCCAGGAATATGATCACCAAATTCAAGACCTTCCAAGCTAAGAAAAAAAAAAAAACTTAGAAAAAGCTAAAAAGAGGAACTTCAGATACAGAGGAGCACCAATAAGAATTACACAAGATTTAGCAGCAAACACACTAAGGGACCGCAAAGCCTGGAACACAATATTCAGAAAGGCAAGAGAACAGGGTCTTCAACGAAGAATCAGCTACTCATCAAAACTGACTATATACTTCCAGGGAAAAGTGTGGGCATTTGACAAAATAGAAGATTTCCAAGTATTTGCAAAGAAAAGGCCAGAATTCAATGGAAAGTTTGATATCCAAACACAAAGAGCAAGAGAAAATTGAAAAGGTAAATATGAAAGAAAAGGAAAAGGAAAAAGTGTTTTTTATGCAAACTCTATTCTATAAGGGCAACAATTAGATCAAATTATATATACTAACATATGGGGGAAATATTATGTGTAACTTTCAAAAACTGTATGCCATAATAGAGAAACCAGAAGAATCACTCATAGGGAAAGACCAGGGCGTTCACATGATTTGGAGGGAAAAAATAAAGGGAGGGGGTGAATCAATGATGGTAATAAAATATACTTGAAGAAATAGAAATAAATTAAATAGAATAATCTTTGTCACACAAAGATAGACATGGGAAGGGGAGGGGAAGAATTCTCTTATAAGAAGGAGAGGAAAAGAGTGCTGATTGGTATTACTTAAACCTTACTCTCAGTGAAATCAACTATGAGAAGGAAGAGCATCTAGATCCATTGGAATCTTGACAACAGGGGAAGGGAGATAGGAGACTTAGCGGGGCTACAGGGGAGTAAAAGAGGGAGGGAAGGAGAGGGGGGAAGGGAAGGGAACAAAAAGGGAGGGCAAAAAGGGAAGCATAACAATGGAGGAGACTAGGGGGACTGATTTAAAGTAAATCTCTGGTTTAAAAAGTTATAATAAAGGAAGAAAGGTCAGAAGTAGGGGAGGATATCAAAATGCTGGGGAATTCACAAATGACAATCATAACATTGAACATGAATGGGATGAACTCACCCCTAAAACATAGACAAATAGCAGAGTGGATTAGAATCCAAAACCATACCATATGTTATCTTCAAGAAACACACATTAGGCAGGTAGATAATCACAAGGTCAGAATTAAAGGTTGGAGTAAGACCTACTGGGCCTCAAGTGACAGAAAGAAGGCAGGAGTAGCAATCATGATATCTGACAAAGCCAAAGCAAAAATAGACATGATTAAAAGGGATAGGGAAGGTAAATACATACTGATAAAAGGGAGTATAAACAATGAGGACATTTCACTAATCAACATGTATTCACCAAATAATATAGCACCTAGAAATTTGATTGGAGAAACTAGGAGAATTGAAGGAGGAAATGGATAATAAATCTATACTAGTGGGAGATATGAAACAGCCACTATCAAATTTGGATAAATAAAATAAAAAAATAAAAAAGAGGTAAAAGAGGTGAATGAAATCTTAGAAAAATTTGAGTTAATAGATATTTGGAGAAAAATAAATAGGGATAAAAAGGAATACTCCTTTTCAGCAGCACATGGCACATTCACAAAGATTGACCATACACTAGGTCATAAAAACATGGCATACAAATGTGGGAAAGCAGAATTAAATAATGCAACCTTTTCAGATCATGAGGCAATTAAAATAATTATTACTAAGGGAAATGGAGAGCAAAATAAAAAATCAATTGGAAAATAAATAATGTAATGCTACAAAATTGGTTAGTTAGAGAACAAATCATAGAAACAATTAATAATATCAATGAAGGAAATGACAATGGTGAGACATCCTTTCAAACCTTATGAGATGCAGCCAAAGCAATAGACAAAGGAAAATTCCTATCCCTGAGTGCACTTGTTAACAAATTATAGAGGTCAGAGATCAATGAATTGGACATGCAAATCAAAAAACTTGAAAGCAAACAAATTAACCCCCCCAGAAGAAAACCAAATTAGAAATCCTAAAAGTTAAGGGAAAAATTAATAAAATTGAAAGTGATAGACTATTGACCTAATAAATAAGATAAGAAGCTGGTACTTTGAAAAAAACAAACAAAATAGACAAGTTACTGGTCAACCTAATTTAAAAAAGGAGAGAAGAAAAGCAAATTAACAGTATCATAGATGAAAAGGGGGAACCTTACATCCAATTAAGAGGAAATTAAGTCAATGATTAAAAACTAATTTGTCTAATTATATGGCAATAAATATGCCAATCTAGTTGATATGGATGAATATTTTAAAAATACAAATTGCCTAGATTAACAGAAGAAATAGAATTCCTAAATAATCCCATTTCAGAAAAAGAAATCCAACAGGCCATTAAAGAACTCCCTATGAAAAAATCCACAGGGCCTGATGAATTCACAAGTGAATTCTATCAGACATTCAAAGAAGAGCTAACATCAATACTATACAAACAATTTGACATAATGAACAAAGAGGGAGTTCTACCAAATTCCTTTTATGACACAAACATGGTACAGATTCTGAAGCCAGACAGTTCAAAAATGGAGAAAGAAAACTACAGACCAATCTCACTAATGAATATAGTTGCAAAAATCTTAAACAGGATACTAGCAAAAAGATTTCAGCAAGTAATCAGAAGGGTCTCTCACTATGACCAAGTAGGATTTAAACCAGGAATGCAGGGCTGGTTCAATATTAGGAAAACCATCCACATAATTGACCATATCAACAAGCAAACCAAGAAAAATCATGTGATTATCTCAATAGATGCAGAAAAAGCCTTTGATGAAATACAACACCCATTCATATTAAAAACACTAGAAAGCATAAGAATAGAATGGTATTTCCTAAAAATAATAAACAGTCTATAACTTAAACCATCATCAAACATCATCTGCAATGGCAATAAACTCAATTCATTCCCAATAAGATCAGGAGTGAAACAAGGATGCCCATTATCACCTCTATTATTTAATATTGTACTAGAAACATTAGCAGTAGCAATTAGAGAAGAAAAAGAAATCGAAGGCATTAAAATAGGCAATTAGGAGACCAAGTAATCAGTCTTTACGGGTGATGTGATGGTCTACTTAAAGAATCCTAGAGACTTCCGGGTAATCATGGCTACAATCTAGATGCCACACGCTTCCTCTCCCCGGCACCGAACGAAATAGACTACATCAACGGAGCATAAAATCACCTTTGGAGGAACAGAAGGACTCCCCAGTACTCCCCAGTACTCCACAGAGGCGAAGGTATGTGGGGTTTGAACATTTCTCCATTATAATAAGAAGGAGAAAAATCTTGCACAGAAACGGGACCTGAGCCACCCTTCCCCCCCCACTTACCCCATCAAACCAGAGTGAGTTACCAGAGCATTCACTAGGACAGCGAGTGAGTGGGGAACGTCTCTGTCTGGGGGGGGGGGGGTAACTCCAGGGTCCTTGGGATCTGGGGACTGCAAGGAAAAAACATCTCAGGGTGGTTTCACGGGAGAACCCGGTGCTGAGCATTGGGGGTCCATGGAGCTGTACTCAGGGCAGTTACTCTGAGCATCTGGGTGGAGCTAAACACCAGGGTAGGACCATACACTGATTATCTGGGTGGAGCTGAACACATGGGCAGTGTGGCTGTGATCAGGGACCCAGCTCTCTAAGAAAACTCGGAGGCTGGGAAGAACTAGTCTGAGGCAACATAAATTCACAGAAAACCCGCCCATATCACCCAGACACCAGAGCAAAAAGGAAAGGGGAATAAAACCACCAAAGGATGGCTCACATGGCCCAAAATCAAATCTCCAGGAAGAAAGGAAAAAAGGTGACTATTGAAAACTTTTATGGTGAAAGTACCCAAGGAAAAGAGAAGAATGAGGAGGAAATCCAAAAAAAAATCAGAACATGCCTCCCAAAATGGAAACTATCAACAAGCACTGGAATATCTCAAACTGGAACTTATCAAAAATTTGGAAACCTGGAAAGAAAAATGGGAGAAAGAGATCAGCTGTCTGACAGATAAGAATGCTCAATTGGAAAAGGAACTCAAAGTATCCAATAGAAGGGCAGACAAAGCAGAAAAGCAAAACCAGCCCCTAACAACCAGAATTAAGCAACTTGAAGAAAGTGAAATCATAAAACAGTAAGAATCAATAAAGCAAATCCAAAAAATTAATGAATTAGAAGAAAACATAAAATATCTCACTGAGAAGGTCACAGACTTGGAAAACAGAGGAAGAAGAGATAACCTCCAAATTATTTGTCTCCCAGAAAAACCAGAGATAACCAATAAACCCGATATTATTCTACAGAAGATTATAAAAGAAAATCGCCCATAAATTCTGGAGCAAGGGGGCAAAATAGAAACAGAAAGGGTTCATAGAACATCCTCTCTACTAAATCCCAGAAAGAAAACCACCCAGAATGTAATTTCCAAATTCAAGAGCTTCTAAGAAAAGGAGAAAATCCTACAAGAAGCCAAGAAGAGGAGCTTCAGATATAAGGGGGCTCCCATAAGGATCACACACGAATTAGCGGCTAACACACTGAGAGACCACAAAGCATGGAACACAATATTTAGAAAGGCAAGAGACCTGTGTCTCCAACCAAGAATCAACTACCCAGCAAAACTGTCTATATACTTCCAGGGGAAAGTATGGGCATTCAACAAAATAGAAGATTTCCAAGCATTTGCTAAGAAAAGACCAGAACTTAGTGGAAAATTTGGTATCCAATCACAGAAAGCAAGAGAAACATGAAAAGGTAAATATGAAAGAAAGGGAAAAAGAGATGAATCTTATCATTTTCTTTAAGTCAAGATCTCTTCCGGAAGGACTACAGTTACATCAAATTATACATATTAATATATGGGGGAAATGTTTTGTGTAACTCTCAAAAATTGTATGCAACATAAGAGTAGTTAGAAGAAACATTCATAGGGAAAGATTGGGGCATTAAGAAGATTTGGGGGGGGGGACCACTTCCGGGTAATCATGGCTGCAATCTAGACGCGGCACACTTCCTCTCCCCAGCACCGAACGAAATAGACTACATCAAAGGAGCATAAAATCACCTTTGGAGGAACAGAAGGACTCCCCAGTACCCCACAGAGGCAAAGGTACGTGGGGCTTGAACATTTCCACACTAAAATAAGAAGGAAAAGCTTGCACAGAAAAGTGAACTGAGCCGCCCTTCCCCCACCCCACCTCCCCCACTAAACCAGAGTGAGCTACCTGAGCGCTCACCGGGACAGCGAGTGAGTGGGGAGCGTCTCTGTCTGGGGGGGCACTCCAGGGTCCTTGGGATCTGGGGACTGTCAGGAAAAAAACGTCTCAGGGCACTTTCACTGGAGAATCCAGCGGACCTGGACTCAGTGCGGGCTGCGCTGAACAACGTGCGCTGATTATTTGGGCGGAGCTGAATACCTGGCCTCGGAGGCTGGGAAGAACTAGTCTGAAGCAACCTAAATTCACAGAAAAACCGCTCTTATAACCCAGACCCCAGACCAAAAAGGAAAGGGAAATAAAACCACCAAAGGGATGGCTCACATGGCCCAAAATCAAGCCTCCAGGAAGAAAGGGAAAAAAGTGACTATTAAAAACTTTTATGGTGGAAGTACCCAAGGAAAAGAGGAGAATGAGGAGGAAATCCAAAAAAATTCAGAACACGCCTCCCAATATGGAAACTATCAACAAGCTCTGGAAGATCTCAAACTGGAACTTATCCAAAAGATGGAAACCTTCTGGAAAGAAAAATGGGAGAAAGAGATCAGCTGTCTGACAGATAAGACTGCTCAATTGGAAAAAGAACTCGAAGCATCCAATAGAAGGGCAGACAAGGCTGAAAAGCAAATCCAGTCCCTAATGACCAGAATTAAGCACCTCGAAGAAAGTGAGATGATAAAACAGCAAGAATCAATAAAGCAAACCCAAATAATTAATGAATTGGAAGAAAACAGAAAATATCTCACTGAGAAGGTCACGGACCTGGAGAACAGAGGAAGACGAGAAAATCTCCGTATCATCAGTCTCCCAGAAAAACCAGAGGTAAACAACAAATTGGATTTTATTCTAGAGGAGATTATAAAAGAAAATTGCCCCCACGTTCTGGAGCAAGGGGGCAAAATAGAAATAGAAAGGATTCATAGAACACCTTCTATACTAAATCCCCAAAAGACAACGCCTAGGAATGTAATTGCCAAATTCAAGAGCTTCCAAGTAAAGGAGAAAATCCTACAAGAAGCCAAGAAGAAGAGCTTCAGATATAAGGGGGCTCCCATAAGGATCACACACGACTTAGCGGCTAATACACTAAGAGACCGCAAAGCATGGAACACGATATTTAGAAAGGCAAGAGAGCTGGGTCTCCAACCAAGAATCAACTACCCAGCAAAACTGACTATATACTTCCAGGGGAAAGTATGGGCATTCAACAAAATAGAAGATTTCCAAGCATTTGCTAAGAAAAGACCAGAGCTCTGTGGAAAGTTCGATATCCAAGCACAGAAAGCAAGAGAAACATGAAAAGGTAAATATGAAAGAAAGGGAAAAGGAGATAAATCTTATCTTTCTCTTTAAGTCAAACTCTCTTCTATAAGGACTACATTTACATCTAATTATATATATTAATATGTGGGGAAAATGTTTTGTGTAACTCTTATAAATTGTATCATCATAAGAGTAGTTAGAAGAAACATGCATAGGGAAAGATTGGGGAATTAAGAAGATTTGGGGAAAGTTGGGGCAAAAAAAGGAAAAGGGAGGGGGGAACCGTGATAATACTAAGATTAACTTCAAGAAATAGGGGGGGGAATCAATAGAATAAACTTTCCCATATAAAGATACACATGGGAAGGGGAGGGGAAGAACTCTCATATGAGAAGGAGAGGAAGAGAGCGTGAAGTGGAATTACTTAAACCTTACTCTCAGTGAAATCAAATCTGAGAGGGAAGAACATCTAGATACAATGGGATCCTGAATTCTATCTTATCCATTAGGGCAAGAAAGAAAGGAAAATTAAGGAGGGGGAGGGGGGAGGGAGTACAAAAAGGGAGGGAAGGAGAGGGGGGAGGGGAAGGGAGCATAAAAAGGGAGGGGCTAGAAAGGGAAGCATCTCAAGTGAGGGGACTAGCGGGACTGACCTAAAGTAAATCACTGGTTCAAAAGGAGAAAGCTAAAGAAGAAAGGTCAGAACTAGGGGAAGACATCAAAATGCAAGCGAATCCACAAATAATAATCATAACTTTGAACGTGAATGGGATGAACTCACCCATAAAACGCAGACAAATAGCAGATTGGATTAGAACACAAAACCCTACCATATGTTGTCTTCAAGAAACACATATGAGACGGGTTGACACTCACAAGGTTAGAATTAAAGGTTGGAGTAAGACCTTTTGGGCCTCAACCAATAGAAAGAAGGCAGGAGTTGCAATCATGATATCTGACAAAGCCAAAGTACAAATAGACCTGATCAAAAGGGACAGGGAAGGTAAATATATTCTGCTAAAAGGAAATATAGACAATGAGGAAATATCACTAATCAACATGTATGCACCAAATGGTATAGCATCCAAATTTTTAATAGAGAAACTAGGAGAATTGAAGGAGGAATTAGACAGTAAAACCATATTAGTGGGAGACTTGAACCAACCACTATCAAATTTAGATAAATCAAATCAAAAAATAAATAAGAAAGAGGTAAAAGAGGTGAATGAAATCTTAGAAAAATTAGAATTAATAGACATATGGAGAAAAATAAATAGGGACAAAAAAGAATACACCTTCTTTTCAGCACCACATGGCACATTCACAAAAATAGATCATACACTAGGTCACAGAAACATGGCACTTAAATGCAGAAAAGCAGAAATAATAAATGAAGATTTTTCAGATCACAAGGCAATAAAAATATTGATCTGTAACGGTACATGGAGAGCCAAATCAAAAATTAATTGGAAATTAAATAACATGATACTCCAAAATCGGATAGTTAGAGAAGAAATCATAGAAACAATTAACAATTTCGTTGAAGAAAATGACAATGGCGAAACATCCTTTCAAACCTTATGGGATGCAGCCAAGGGAGTACTTAGAGGAAAATTCATATCCCTGAGTGCATATATTAACAAATTAGGGAGGACAGAGACCAAGGAATTGGAAATGCAAATAAAAAAGCTTGAGAATGATCAAATTAAAAACCCCCAGAAGAAAACCATACTAGAGATCCTAAAAATTAAGGGAGAAATTAATAAAATAGAAAGTGACAGAACTATTGAGCTAATAAACAAGACTAGAAGCTGGTACTTTGAAAAAACAGACAAAATAGATAAAGTACTGGTTAATTTAATTAAAAAAAGGAAAGAAGAAAGGCAAATTAATAGCATCAAGGATGAAAAGGGGGATCTCACCTCAAATGAAGAGGAAATTAAGGCAATCATTAAAAACTACTTTGCCTAACTATATGGCAAGAAATATACCAACCTAGGTGATATGGATGAATATTTACAAAAATATAAATTGCCTAGACTAACAGAAGAAGAAATAGTTTTCTTAAATAATCCCATATCAGAAATTGAAATCCATCAAGCCATCAAAGAACTGCTAAGAAAAAATCCCCAGGGCCTGATGGATTCACCAGTGAATTCTATCAAACATTCAGAGAACAGTTAACCCCAATATTATACAAACTATTTGACATAATAAGGAAAGAGGGAGTCCTACCAAACTCCTTTTATGACACAAGCATGGTACTAATTCCAAAGCCAGGCAGGCCAAAAACAGAGAAAGAAAACTATAGGCCAATCTCCCTAATGAATATAGATGCAAAAATCTTAAATAGGATACTAGCAAAAAGACTCCAGCAAGTGATTAGAAGGGTCATCCACCATGATCAAGTAGGATTCATACCAGGGATTCAGGGCTGGTTCAACATTAGGAAAACTATCCACATAATTGACCACATCAACAAGCAAACCAACAAGAATCACATGATTATCTCAATAGATGCAGAAAAAGCCTTTGATAAAATACAACACCCATTCCTACTAAAAACACTAGAAAGCATAGGAATAGAAGGGTCATTCCTAAAAATAATAAACAGTATATATCTAAAACCATCAGCTAATATCATCTGCAATGGGGATAAACTAAATCCATTCCCATTAAGATCAGGAGTGAAACAAGGATGCCCATTATCACCTCTATTATTTGACATTGTATTAGAAACACTAGCAGTAGCAATTAGAGAAGAAAAAGAAATTGAAGGCATCAAAATAGGCAAGGAGGAGACCAAATTATCACTCTTTGCAGATGACATGATGGTCTACTTAAAGAATCATAGAGACTCACCCAAAAAGCTAATTGAAATAATCAACAACTTTAGCAAAGTTGCAGGATACAAAATAAACCCACATAAGTCATCAGCATTTCTATATAATTCCAACACAGCTCAGCAGCAAGAAGTAGAAAGAGAAATCCCATTCAAAATTACCCAAGACAAAATAAAATACTTAGGAATCTATCTCCCGAGACAAACACAGGATCTATATGAACACAACTACAAAACACTTTGCACACAACTAAAACTAGACTTGAACAATTGGAAGAACATTAACTGCTCATGGGTAGGACGAGCCAATATAATAAAAATGACCATCCTACCCAAACTCATCTATCTATTTAGTGCCATACCCATGGAACTTCCAAAAATTTTTTTTACTGATTTAGAAAAAAAACATAACAAAGTTCATTTGGAAGAACAAAAGATCAAGGATATCCAGGGAATTAATGAAAAAAAAACACAAAGGAAGGGGGTCTTGCAGTCCCAGATCTCATACTATATTATAAAGCAGCGGTCATCAAAACAATTTGGTACTGGCTAAGAGACAGAAAAGAGGATCAGTGGAATAGACTGGGGGCAAGCAACCTCAGCAAGACAGTATATGACAAACCCAAAGATCCCAGCTTTTGGGACAAAAATCCACTATTTCATAAAAACTGTTGGGAAAATTGGAGGACAGTGTGGGAAATATTAGGCTTAGATCAACACCTCACACCCTACACCAAGATAAATTCAAAATGGATGAATGACTTGAACATAAAGAAGGAAACTATAAGAAAATTAGGCGAACACAGAATAGTATACATGTCAGACCTTTGGGAAGGGAAATACTTCAAAACCAAGCAAGAATTAGAAAGAATTACAAAATGCAAAATAAATAATCTGGATTACATCAAATTAAAAAGTTTTTGTACACACAAAACCAATGTAACAAAAATCAGAAGGGTAGCAACAAATTGGGAAACAATCTTCATAAAAACCTCTGACAAGTGTTTAATTACTAAAATTTATAAAGAACTAAATCAATTGTACAAAAAATCAAGCCATTCTCCAATTGACAAATGGGCAAGGGACATGAACAGGCAATTCTCAGCCAAAGAAATCAAAACTATTAATAAGCACATGAAAAAGTGCTCTACATCTCTTATAATCAGAGAGATGCAAATCAAAACAACTCTGAGGTATCACCTCACACCTAGCAGATTGGCTAACATGACAGCTATGGAAAGAAATTAATGCTGGAGGGGATGTGGCAAAGTGGGGACACTAATTCATTGCTGGTGAAGTTGTGAATTGATCCAGCCATTATGGAGGGCAATTTGGAACTATGCCCAAAGGGTGATAAAAGACTGTCTGCCCTTTGATCCAGCTATAGCACTGCTGGTTTTGTACCACAAAGAGATAATAAGGAAAAAGACTTGTACAAGAATATTCATAGCTGCACTCTTTGTGGTAGCCAAAAATTGGAAAATGAGGGGATGCCCTTCAATTGGGGAATGGCTGAACAAGTTGTGGTATATGTTGGTGATGGAATACTATTGTTTTAAAAGGAATAATAAAGTATAGGAATTCCATGGAGACTGGAACAACCTCCAGGAAGTGATGCAGAGCAAAAGGAGGAGAACCAGGAAACATTGTACACAGAGACTGATACATTGTGGTACAATCAGAGGTGATGGACTTCTCCATTAGTAACAGTGCAATGTCCCTGAACATTCTGCAGGGATCTAAAAAATACTATCCACAAGCAGAGGATAAACTGTGGGAGTAAAAACACCGATGAAAAGCAACTGTTTGACTGCAGGGGTTGAGGGGATATGACTGAGGAGAGACTCTGAATGAACACTCTAATGCAAACTCCAACAACAGGGAAATGGGTTCGAGTCAAGAACACATGTGATAACCAGTGGAAGCATGCGTCGGCTATGGGAGAGGGAAAGGCGGGGGGGGGGGGGGGGAGGGGGAGGGGAGGGGAGGAAAAGAAAACAATCTTTGTTTCCAGTGAATAATGTATGAAAACGACCAAATAAAATAATATTAAAATTTTAAAAAAAAAAGAAGATTTGGGGAAAGTAGGGGTAAATAAAGGAAAAGGGAGGGGGGAACCATAGATAACACTAAGACTTACTTCAAGAAATAGGGGGTGAATTAATAGAATAATCTTTCCCTTACAAAGATACACATGAGAAGGGGAGGGGAAGAACTCTCATATGAGAAGGAGAGGAAGAGGGTGTGACGTGGAATTACATAAACCTTACTCTCAGTGAAATCAAATCTGAGAGGGAAGAACATCTAGATCCAGTGGGATCCTGAATTCTATTTTATCCATTAGGGCAAGAAAGAAAGGAACATTTAGGAGTGGGTGGGGGGAAGGAGTATAAAAAGGGAAAGAAGGAGAGGGGGGAAGGGAAGGGAGCATAAAAAGGAGGGGACAAGGGGGACTGATCTAAAGTAAATCACTGGTTCAAAAGGAGATAGCTAAAGAAGAAAGGTCAGAACTAGGGGAAGACATCAAAATGCCAGCGAATCCACAAATAACAATCATAACTTTGAACGTGAATGGGATGAACTCACCCATAAAACGCAGACAAATAGCAGATTGGATTAGAACACAAAACCCTACCATATGTTGTCTTCAAGAAACACATATGAGACGGGTTGACACTCACAAGGTTAGAATTAAAGGTTGGAGTAAGACCTTTTGGGCCTCAACCGATAGAAAGAAGGCAAGAGTTGCAATCATGATATCTGACAAAGCCAAAGTACAAATAGACCTGATCAAAAGGGATAGGGAAGGTAAATATATTCTGCTAAAAGGAAGTATAGACAATGAGGAAATACCACTAATCAACATGTATGCACCAAATGGTATAGCATCCAAATTTTTAAGAGAGAAACTAGGAAACTTGAAGGAAGAAATAGAGAGTAAAACCATATTAGTGGGAGACTTGAACCAACCACTATCAAATTGAGATAAATCAAACCAAAAAATAAAAAAGAAAGAGGTAAAAAAAGGTGAATGAAATCTTAGAAAAATTAGAGTTAATAGACATATGGGGAAAAATAAATAGTAACAAAAAGGAATACACCTTCTTTTCAGCACCACATGGCACCTTCACAAAAATAGATCATACACTAGGTCACAGAAACATGGCACTCAAATGCAGAAAAGCAGAAATAATAAATGAAGATTTTTCAGATCACAAGGCAATAAAAATATTGATCTGTAACGGTACATGGAGAGCCAAATCAAAAATTAATTGGAAATTAAATAATATGATACTCCAAAATCAGATAGTTAGAGAAGAAATCATAGAAACAATAAATAATTTCATTGAGAAAAATGACAACAGCGAGACATCCTTTCAAACCTTATGGGATGCAAAGAAGGCAGATCAGAAGGGTCATCCACCATGATCAAGTAGGATTTATACCAGGGATGCAGGGCTGGTTCAATATTAGGAAAACTACCCACATAATTGACCACATCAACAAGCAAACCAACAAGAACCACATGATTATCTCAATAGACGCAGAAAAAGCTTTTGATAAAATACAACACCCATTCATACTAACAACACTAGAAAGCATAGGAAATGAAGGGTCATTCCTAAAAATAATAAACAGTACATATCTAAAACCATCAACTAATATCATCTGCAATGGGGATAAACTAAATCCATTCCCATTAAGATCAGGAGTGAAACAAGGAGGCCCATTATCACCTCTATTATTTGATATTGTATAAGAAACACTAGCAGTAGCAATTAGAGAAGAAAAAGCAATTGAAGGCATTAAAATAGGCAAGGAGGAGACCAAATTATCACTCTTTGCAGATGACATGATGGTCTACTTAAAGAATCCTAGAGATTCAACCAAAAAAGCTAATGGAAATAATCAACAACTTTAGCAAAGTTGCAGGATACAAAATAAACCCACATAAGTCATCAGCATTTCTATATAATTCCAACACAGCTCAGCAGCAAGAACCAGAAAGAGAAATCCCATTCAAATTTACCTTAGACAAAATAGAATACTTAGGAATCTATCTCCGGAGACAAACACAGGAACTATATGAACACAACTACAAAAAGCTCTCCACACAACTAAAACTTGACTTGAACAATTGGAAGATCATTAACTGCTCATGGATAGGCCAGCCAATATAATAAAAATGACCATCCTACCCAAACTCAACTATCTATTTAGTGCCATACCCATTGAACTTCCAAAAAAATTTATTAATGATTTAGAAAAAAAAAATAACAAAGTTCATTTAGAAGAACAAATGGTCAAGGATATCCAGGGAAATAATGAAAGAAAACTACAAAGGAAGGGGACCTTGTAGTCCCAGATCTCAGACTATATTATAAAGCAGCAGTCATCAAAACAATTTGGTACTGGCTAAGAGACAGACAGGAGGATCAGTGGAATAGACTAGGGGCAAGCGACCTCAGCAAAACAGTATATGACAAACCCAAAGTCTCTAGATTTTGGGACAAAAATCCACTATTTCATAAAAACTGATGGGAAAATTGGAGGACAGTGTGGGAAAGATTAGGTTTACTTCAACACCTCACACCCTATTCCAAGATAAATTCAAAGTGGGTGAATGACTTGAACCTAAAGAATGAAACTATAAGAAAATTAGGCGAACACAGAATAGCCTACATGTCAGACATTTGGGAAGGGAAAAACTTCAAAACCAAGCAAGAATTTAAAGAGTTACAAAATGCAAAATAAATAATCTGGAATACATCAAATTAAAAAAGTTTTTGTACAAATAAAACCAATATAACCAAAATCAGAAGGGTAGCAACAAATTGGGAAACAATCTTCATAAAAACCTTTGAGAAAGCTTTAATTACTCAAATTTACAAAGAACTAAATCAATTGTACACAAAATCAAGCCATTCTCCAATTGATTAATGGGCAAGGAACATGAACAGGTAGTTCTAAGCCAAAGAAATCAAACCTATAAATAAGCACATGAAAAAGTGCTCTACATCTCTTATAATCAGAGAGATGCAAATCAAATCAACTCTGAGGTATCACCTCACACCTAGCAGATTGGCTAACATGACAGCTATGGAAAGAAATTAATGCTGGAGGGGATGTGGCAAAGTGGGGACACTAATTCATTGCTGGTGAAGTTGTGAATTGATCCAGCCATTATGGAGGGCAATTTGGAACTATGCCCAAAGGGTGATAAAAGACTGTCTGCCCTTTGATCCAGCTATAGCACTGCTGGTTTTGTACCACAAAGAGATAATAAGGAAAAAGACTTGTACAAGAATATTCATAGCTGCACTCTTTGTGGTAGCCAAAAATTGGAAAATGAGGGGATGCCCTTCAATTGGGGAATGGCTGAACAAGTTGTGGTATATGTTGGTGATGGAATACTATTGTTTTAAAAGGAATAATAAAGTATAGGAATTCCATGGAGACTGGAACAACCTCCAGGAAGTGATGCAGAGCAAAAGGAGGAGAACCAGGAAACATTGTACACAGAGACTGATACATTGTGGTACAATCAGAGGTGATGGACTTCTCCATTAGTAACAGTGCAATGTCCCTGAACATTCTGCAGGGATCTAAAAAATACTATCCACAAGCAGAGGATAAACTGTGGGAGTAAAAACACCGATGAAAAGCAACTGTTTGACTGCAGGGGTTGAGGGGATATGACTGAGGAGAGACTCTGAATGAACACTCTAATGCAAACTCCAACAACAGGGAAATGGGTTCGAGTCAAGAACACATGTGATAACCAGTGGAAGCATGCGTCGGCTATGGGAGAGGGAAAGGCGGGGGGGGGGGAGGGGGAGGGGAGGGGAGGAAAAGAAAACAATCTTTGTTTCCAGTGAATAATGTATGAAAACGACCAAATAAAATAATATTAAAATTTAAAAAAAAAAAGAAGATTTGGGGAAAGTAGGGGTAAATAAAGGAAAAGGGAGGGGGGAACCATAGATAACACTAAGACTTACTTCAAGAAATAGGGGGTGAATTAATAGAATAATCTTTCCCTTACAAAGATACACATGAGAAGGGGAGGGGAAGAACTCTCATATGAGAAGGAGAGGAAGAGGGTGTGACGTGGAATTACATAAACCTTACTCTCAGTGAAATCAAATCTGAGAGGGAAGAACATCTAGATCCAGTGGGATCCTGAATTCTATTTTATCCATTAGGGCAAGAAAGAAAGGAACATTTAGGAGTGGGTGGGGGGAAGGAGTATAAAAAGGGAAAGAAGGAGAGGGGGGAAGGGAAGGGAGCATAAAAAGGAGGGGACAAGGGGGACTGATCTAAAGTAAATCACTGGTTCAAAAGGAGATAGCTAAAGAAGAAAGGTCAGAACTAGGGGAAGACATCAAAATGCCAGCGAATCCACAAATAACAATCATAACTTTGAACGTGAATGGGATGAACTCACCCATAAAACGCAGACAAATAGCAGATTGGATTAGAACACAAAACCCTACCATATGTTGTCTTCAAGAAACACATATGAGACGGGTTGACACTCACAAGGTTAGAATTAAAGGTTGGAGTAAGACCTTTTGGGCCTCAACCGATAGAAAGAAGGCAAGAGTTGCAATCATGATATCTGACAAAGCCAAAGTACAAATAGACCTGATCAAAAGGGATAGGGAAGGTAAATATATTCTGCTAAAAGGAAGTATAGACAATGAGGAAATACCACTAATCAACATGTATGCACCAAATGGTATAGCATCCAAATTTTTAAGAGAGAAACTAGGAAACTTGAAGGAAGAAATAGAGAGTAAAACCATATTAGTGGGAGACTTGAACCAACCACTATCAAATTGAGATAAATCAAACCAAAAAATAAAAAAGAAAGAGGTAAAAAAAGGTGAATGAAATCTTAGAAAAATTAGAGTTAATAGACATATGGGGAAAAATAAATAGTAACAAAAAGGAATACACCTTCTTTTCAGCACCACATGGCACCTTCACAAAAATAGATCATACACTAGGTCACAGAAACATGGCACTCAAATGCAGAAAAGCAGAAATAATAAATGAAGATTTTTCAGATCACAAGGCAATAAAAATATTGATCTGTAACGGTACATGGAGAGCCAAATCAAAAATTAATTGGAAATTAAATAATATGATACTCCAAAATCAGATAGTTAGAGAAGAAATCATAGAAACAATAAATAATTTCATTGAGAAAAATGACAACAGCGAGACATCCTTTCAAACCTTATGGGATGCAAAGAAGGCAGATCAGAAGGGTCATCCACCATGATCAAGTAGGATTTATACCAGGGATGCAGGGCTGGTTCAATATTAGGAAAACTACCCACATAATTGACCACATCAACAAGCAAACCAACAAGAACCACATGATTATCTCAATAGACGCAGAAAAAGCTTTTGATAAAATACAACACCCATTCATACTAACAACACTAGAAAGCATAGGAAATGAAGGGTCATTCCTAAAAATAATAAACAGTACATATCTAAAACCATCAACTAATATCATCTGCAATGGGGATAAACTAAATCCATTCCCATTAAGATCAGGAGTGAAACAAGGAGGCCCATTATCACCTCTATTATTTGATATTGTATAAGAAACACTAGCAGTAGCAATTAGAGAAGAAAAAGCAATTGAAGGCATTAAAATAGGCAAGGAGGAGACCAAATTATCACTCTTTGCAGATGACATGATGGTCTACTTAAAGAATCCTAGAGATTCAACCAAAAAAGCTAATGGAAATAATCAACAACTTTAGCAAAGTTGCAGGATACAAAATAAACCCACATAAGTCATCAGCATTTCTATATAATTCCAACACAGCTCAGCAGCAAGAACCAGAAAGAGAAATCCCATTCAAATTTACCTTAGACAAAATAGAATACTTAGGAATCTATCTCCGGAGACAAACACAGGAACTATATGAACACAACTACAAAAAGCTCTCCACACAACTAAAACTTGACTTGAACAATTGGAAGATCATTAACTGCTCATGGATAGGCCAGCCAATATAATAAAAATGACCATCCTACCCAAACTCAACTATCTATTTAGTGCCATACCCATTGAACTTCCAAAAAAATTTATTAATGATTTAGAAAAAAAAAATAACAAAGTTCATTTAGAAGAACAAATGGTCAAGGATATCCAGGGAAATAATGAAAGAAAACTACAAAGGAAGGGGACCTTGTAGTCCCAGATCTCAGACTATATTATAAAGCAGCAGTCATCAAAACAATTTGGTACTGGCTAAGAGACAGACAGGAGGATCAGTGGAATAGACTAGGGGCAAGCGACCTCAGCAAAACAGTATATGACAAACCCAAAGTCTCTAGATTTTGGGACAAAAATCCACTATTTCATAAAAACTGATGGGAAAATTGGAGGACAGTGTGGGAAAGATTAGGTTTACTTCAACACCTCACACCCTATTCCAAGATAAATTCAAAGTGGGTGAATGACTTGAACCTAAAGAATGAAACTATAAGAAAATTAGGCGAACACAGAATAGCCTACATGTCAGACATTTGGGAAGGGAAAAACTTCAAAACCAAGCAAGAATTTAAAGAGTTACAAAATGCAAAATAAATAATCTGGAATACATCAAATTAAAAAAGTTTTTGTACAAATAAAACCAATATAACCAAAATCAGAAGGGTAGCAACAAATTGGGAAACAATCTTCATAAAAACCTTTGAGAAAGCTTTAATTACTCAAATTTACAAAGAACTAAATCAATTGTACACAAAATCAAGCCATTCTCCAATTGATTAATGGGCAAGGAACATGAACAGGTAGTTCTAAGCCAAAGAAATCAAACCTATAAATAAGCACATGAAAAAGTGCTCTACATCTCTTATAATCAGAGAGATGCGAATCAAATCAACTCTGAGGTATCACCTCACACCTAGCAGATTGGCTAACATGACAGCTATGGAAAGAAATTAATGCTGGAGGGGATGTGGCAAAGTGGGGACACTAATTCATTGCTGGTGAAGTTGTGAATTGATCCAGCCATTATGGAGGGCAATTTGGAACTATGCCCAAAGGGTGATAAAAGACTGTCTGCCCTTTGATCCAGCTATAGCACTGCTGGTTTTGTACCACAAAGAGATAATAAGGAAAAAGACTTGTACAAGAATATTCATAGCTGCACTCTTTGTGGTAGCCAAAAATTGGAAAATGAGGGGATGCCCTTCAATTGGGGAATGGCTGAACAAGTTGTGGTATATGTTGGTGATGGAATACTATTGTTTTAAAAGGAATAATAAAGTATAGGAATTCCATGGAGACTGGAACAACCTCCAGGAAGTGATGCAGAGCAAAAGGAGGAGAACCAGGAAACATTGTACACAGAGACTGATACATTGTGGTACAATCAGAGGTGATGGACTTCTCCATTAGTAACAGTGCAATGTCCCTGAACATTCTGCAGGGATCTAAAAAATACTATCCACAAGCAGAGGATAAACTGTGGGAGTAAAAACACCGATGAAAAGCAACTGTTTGACTGCAGGGGTTGAGGGGATATGACTGAGGAGAGACTCTGAATGAACACTCTAATGCAAACTCCAACAACAGGGAAATGGGTTCGAGTCAAGAACACATGTGATAACCAGTGGAAGCATGCGTCGGCTATGGGAGAGGGAAAGGCGGGGGGGGGGGGGGGGAGGGGGAGGGGAGGGGAGGAAAAGAAAACAATCTTTGTTTCCAGTGAATAATGTATGAAAACGACCAAATAAAATAATATTAAAATTTTAAAAAAAAAAGAAGATTTGGGGAAAGTAGGGGTAAATAAAGGAAAAGGGAGGGGGGAACCATAGATAACACTAAGACTTACTTCAAGAAATAGGGGGTGAATTAATAGAATAATCTTTCCCTTACAAAGATACACATGAGAAGGGGAGGGGAAGAACTCTCATATGAGAAGGAGAGGAAGAGGGTGTGACGTGGAATTACATAAACCTTACTCTCAGTGAAATCAAATCTGAGAGGGAAGAACATCTAGATCCAGTGGGATCCTGAATTCTATTTTATCCATTAGGGCAAGAAAGAAAGGAACATTTAGGAGTGGGTGGGGGGAAGGAGTATAAAAAGGGAAAGAAGGAGAGGGGGGAAGGGAAGGGAGCATAAAAAGGAGGGGACAAGGGGGACTGATCTAAAGTAAATCACTGGTTCAAAAGGAGATAGCTAAAGAAGAAAGGTCAGAACTAGGGGAAGACATCAAAATGCCAGCGAATCCACAAATAACAATCATAACTTTGAACGTGAATGGGATGAACTCACCCATAAAACGCAGACAAATAGCAGATTGGATTAGAACACAAAACCCTACCATATGTTGTCTTCAAGAAACACATATGAGACGGGTTGACACTCACAAGGTTAGAATTAAAGGTTGGAGTAAGACCTTTTGGGCCTCAACCGATAGAAAGAAGGCAAGAGTTGCAATCATGATATCTGACAAAGCCAAAGTACAAATAGACCTGATCAAAAGGGATAGGGAAGGTAAATATATTCTGCTAAAAGGAAGTATAGACAATGAGGAAATACCACTAATCAACATGTATGCACCAAATGGTATAGCATCCAAATTTTTAAGAGAGAAACTAGGAAACTTGAAGGAAGAAATAGAGAGTAAAACCATATTAGTGGGAGACTTGAACCAACCACTATCAAATTGAGATAAATCAAACCAAAAAATAAAAAAGAAAGAGGTAAAAAAAGGTGAATGAAATCTTAGAAAAATTAGAGTTAATAGACATATGGGGAAAAATAAATAGTAACAAAAAGGAATACACCTTCTTTTCAGCACCACATGGCACCTTCACAAAAATAGATCATACACTAGGTCACAGAAACATGGCACTCAAATGCAGAAAAGCAGAAATAATAAATGAAGATTTTTCAGATCACAAGGCAATAAAAATATTGATCTGTAACGGTACATGGAGAGCCAAATCAAAAATTAATTGGAAATTAAATAATATGATACTCCAAAATCAGATAGTTAGAGAAGAAATCATAGAAACAATAAATAATTTCATTGAGAAAAATGACAACAGCGAGACATCCTTTCAAACCTTATGGGATGCAAAGAAGGCAGATCAGAAGGGTCATCCACCATGATCAAGTAGGATTTATACCAGGGATGCAGGGCTGGTTCAATATTAGGAAAACTACCCACATAATTGACCACATCAACAAGCAAACCAACAAGAACCACATGATTATCTCAATAGACGCAGAAAAAGCTTTTGATAAAATACAACACCCATTCATACTAACAACACTAGAAAGCATAGGAAATGAAGGGTCATTCCTAAAAATAATAAACAGTACATATCTAAAACCATCAACTAATATCATCTGCAATGGGGATAAACTAAATCCATTCCCATTAAGATCAGGAGTGAAACAAGGAGGCCCATTATCACCTCTATTATTTGATATTGTATAAGAAACACTAGCAGTAGCAATTAGAGAAGAAAAAGCAATTGAAGGCATTAAAATAGGCAAGGAGGAGACCAAATTATCACTCTTTGCAGATGACATGATGGTCTACTTAAAGAATCCTAGAGATTCAACCAAAAAAGCTAATGGAAATAATCAACAACTTTAGCAAAGTTGCAGGATACAAAATAAACCCACATAAGTCATCAGCATTTCTATATAATTCCAACACAGCTCAGCAGCAAGAACCAGAAAGAGAAATCCCATTCAAATTTACCTTAGACAAAATAGAATACTTAGGAATCTATCTCCGGAGACAAACACAGGAACTATATGAACACAACTACAAAAAGCTCTCCACACAACTAAAACTTGACTTGAACAATTGGAAGATCATTAACTGCTCATGGATAGGCCAGCCAATATAATAAAAATGACCATCCTACCCAAACTCAACTATCTATTTAGTGCCATACCCATTGAACTTCCAAAAAAATTTATTAATGATTTAGAAAAAAAAAAATAACAAAGTTCATTTAGAAGAACAAATGGTCAAGGATATCCAGGGAAATAATGAAAGAAAACTACAAAGGAAGGGGACCTTGTAGTCCCAGATCTCAGACTATATTATAAAGCAGCAGTCATCAAAACAATTTGGTACTGGCTAAGAGACAGACAGGAGGATCAGTGGAATAGACTAGGGGCAAGCGACCTCAGCAAAACAGTATATGACAAACCCAAAGTCTCTAGATTTTGGGACAAAAATCCACTATTTCATAAAAACTGATGGGAAAATTGGAGGACAGTGTGGGAAAGATTAGGTTTACTTCAACACCTCACACCCTATTCCAAGATAAATTCAAAGTGGGTGAATGACTTGAACCTAAAGAATGAAACTATAAGAAAATTAGGCGAACACAGAATAGCCTACATGTCAGACATTTGGGAAGGGAAAAACTTCAAAACCAAGCAAGAATTTAAAGAGTTACAAAATGCAAAATAAATAATCTGGAATACATCAAATTAAAAAAGTTTTTGTACAAATAAAACCAATATAACCAAAATCAGAAGGGTAGCAACAAATTGGGAAACAATCTTCATAAAAACCTTTGAGAAAGCTTTAATTACTCAAATTTACAAAGAACTAAATCAATTGTACACAAAATCAAGCCATTCTCCAATTGATTAATGGGCAAGGAACATGAACAGGTAGTTCTAAGCCAAAGAAATCAAACCTATAAATAAGCACATGAAAAAGTGCTCTACATCTCTTATAATCAGAGAGATGCAAATCAAATCAACTCTGAGGTATCACCTCACACCTAGCAGATTGGCTAACATGACAGCTATGGAAAGAAATTAATGCTGGAGGGGATGTGGCAAAGTGGGGACACTAATTCATTGCTGGTGAAGTTGTGAATTGATCCAGCCATTATGGAGGGCAATTTGGAACTATGCCCAAAGGGTGATAAAAGACTGTCTGCCCTTTGATCCAGCTATAGCACTGCTGGTTTTGTACCACAAAGAGATAATAAGGAAAAAGACTTGTACAAGAATATTCATAGCTGCACTCTTTGTGGTAGCCAAAAATTGGAAAATGAGGGGATGCCCTTCAATTGGGGAATGGCTGAACAAGTTGTGGTATATGTTGGTGATGGAATACTATTGTTTTAAAAGGAATAATAAAGTATAGGAATTCCATGGAGACTGGAACAACCTCCAGGAAGTGATGCAGAGCAAAAGGAGGAGAACCAGGAAACATTGTACACAGAGACTGATACATTGTGGTACAATCAGAGGTGATGGACTTCTCCATTAGTAACAGTGCAATGTCCCTGAACATTCTGCAGGGATCTAAAAAATACTATCCACAAGCAGAGGATAAACTGTGGGAGTAAAAACACCGATGAAAAGCAACTGTTTGACTGCAGGGGTTGAGGGGATATGACTGAGGAGAGACTCTGAATGAACACTCTAATGCAAACTCCAACAACAGGGAAATGGGTTCGAGTCAAGAACACATGTGATAACCAGTGGAAGCATGCGTCGGCTATGGGAGAGGGAAAGGCGGGGGGGGGGGGGAGGGGGAGGGGAGGGGAGGAAAAGAAAACAATCTTTGTTTCCAGTGAATAATGTATGAAAACGACCAAATAAAATAATATTAAAATTTAAAAAAAAAAAGAAGATTTGGGGAAAGTAGGGGTAAATAAAGGAAAAGGGAGGGGGGAACCATAGATAACACTAAGACTTACTTCAAGAAATAGGGGGTGAATTAATAGAATAATCTTTCCCTTACAAAGATACACATGAGAAGGGGAGGGGAAGAACTCTCATATGAGAAGGAGAGGAAGAGGGTGTGACGTGGAATTACATAAACCTTACTCTCAGTGAAATCAAATCTGAGAGGGAAGAACATCTAGATCCAGTGGGATCCTGAATTCTATTTTATCCATTAGGGCAAGAAAGAAAGGAACATTTAGGAGTGGGTGGGGGGAAGGAGTATAAAAAAGGGAAAGAAGGAGAGGGGGGAAGGGAAGGGAGCATAAAAAGGAGGGGACAAGGGGGACTGATCTAAAGTAAATCACTGGTTCAAAAGGAGATAGCTAAAGAAGAAAGGTCAGAACTAGGGGAAGACATCAAAATGCCAGCGAATCCACAAATAACAATCATAACTTTGAAAGTGAATGGGATGAACTCACCCATAAAACGCAGACAAATAGCAGATTGGATTAGAACACAAAACCCTACCATATGTTGTCTTCAAGAAACACATATGAGACGGGTTGACACTCACAAGGTTAGAATTAAAGGTTGGAGTAAGACCTTTTGGGCCTCAACCGATAGAAAGAAGGCAAGAGTTGCAATCATGATATCTGACAAAGCCAAAGTACAAATAGACCTGATCAAAAGGGATAGGGAAGGTAAATATATTCTGCTAAAAGGAAGTATAGACAATGAGGAAATACCACTAATCAACATGTATGCACCAAATGGTATAGCATCCAAATTTTTAAGAGAGAAACTAGGAAACTTGAAGGAAGAAATAGAGAGTAAAACCATATTAGTGGGAGACTTGAACCAACCACTATCAAATTGAGATAAATCAAACCAAAAAATAAAAAAGAAAGAGGTAAAAAAAGGTGAATAAAATCTTAGAAAAATTAGAGTTAATAGACATATGGGGAAAAATAAATAGTAACAAAAAGGAATACACCTTCTTTTCAGCACCACATGGCACCTTCACAAAAATAGATCATACACTAGGTCACAGAAACATGGCACTCAAATGCAGAAAAGCAGAAATAATAAATGAAGATTTTTCAGATCACAAGGCAATAAAAATATTGATCTGTAACGGTACATGGAGAGCCAAATCAAAAATTAATTGGAAATTAAATAATATGATACTCCAAAATCAGATAGTTAGAGAAGAAATCATAGAAACAATAAATAATTTCATTGAGAAAAATGACAACAGCGAGACATCCTTTCAAACCTTATGGGATGCAAAGAAGGCAGATCAGAAGGGTCATCCACCATGATCAAGTAGGATTTATACCAGGGATGCAGGGCTGGTTCAATATTAGGAAAACTACCCACATAATTGACCACATCAACAAGCAAACCAACAAGAACCACATGATTATCTCAATAGACGCAGAAAAAGCTTTTGATAAAATACAACACCCATTCATACTAACAACACTAGAAAGCATAGGAAATGAAGGGTCATTCCTAAAAATAATAAACAGTACATATCTAAAACCATCAACTAATATCATCTGCAATGGGGATAAACTAAATCCATTCCCATTAAGATCAGGAGTGAAACAAGGAGGCCCATTATCACCTCTATTATTTGATATTGTATAAGAAACACTAGCAGTAGCAATTAGAGAAGAAAAAGCAATTGAAGGCATTAAAATAGGCAAGGAGGAGACCAAATTATCACTCTTTGCAGATGACATGATGGTCTACTTAAAGAATCCTAGAGATTCAACCAAAAAAGCTAATGGAAATAATCAACAACTTTAGCAAAGTTGCAGGATACAAAATAAACCCACATAAGTCATCAGCATTTCTATATAATTCCAACACAGCTCAGCAGCAAGAACCAGAAAGAGAAATCCCATTCAAATTTACCTTAGACAAAATAGAATACTTAGGAATCTATCTCCGGAGACAAACACAGGAACTATATGAACACAACTACAAAAAGCTCTCCACACAACTAAAACTTGACTTGAACAATTGGAAGATCATTAACTGCTCATGGATAGGCCAGCCAATACAATAAAAATGACCATCCTACCCAAACTCAACTATCTATTTAGTGCCATACCCATTGAACTTCCAAAAAAATTTATTAATGATTTAGAAAAAAAAATAACAAAGTTCATTTAGAAGAACAAATGGTCAAGGATATCCAGGGAAATAATGAAAGAAAACTACAAAGGAAGGGGACCTTGTAGTCCCAGATCTCAGACTATATTATAAAGCAGCAGTCATCAAAACAATTTGGTACTGGCTAAGAGACAGACAGGAGGATCAGTGGAATAGACTAGGGGCAAGCGACCTCAGCAAAACAGTATATGACAAACCCAAAGTCTCTAGATTTTGGGACAAAAATCCACTATTTCATAAAAACTGATGGGAAAATTGGAGGACAGTGTGGGAAAGATTAGGTTTACTTCAACACCTCACACCCTATTCCAAGATAAATTCAAAGTGGGTGAATGACTTGAACCTAAAGAATGAAACTATAAGAAAATTAGGCGAACACAGAATAGCCTACATGTCAGACATTTGGGAAGGGAAAAACTTCAAAACCAAGCAAGAATTTAAAGAGTTACAAAATGCAAAATAAATAATCTGGAATACATCAAATTAAAAAAGTTTTTGTACAAATAAAACCAATATAACCAAAATCAGAAGGGTAGCAACAAATTGGGAAACAATCTTCATAAAAACCTTTGAGAAAGCTTTAATTACTCAAATTTACAAAGAACTAAATCAATTGTACACAAAATCAAGCCATTCTCCAATTGATTAATGGGCAAGGAACATGAACAGGTAGTTCTAAGCCAAAGAAATCAAACCTATAAATAAGCACATGAAAAAGTGCTCTACATCTCTTATAATCAGAGAGATGCAAATCAAATCAACTCTGAGGTATCACCTCACACCTAGCAGATTGGCTAACATGACAGCTATGGAAAGAAATTAATGCTGGAGGGGATGTGGCAAAGTGGGGACACTAATTCATTGCTGGTGAAGTTGTGAATTGATCCAGCCATTATGGAGGGCAATTTGGAACTATGCCCAAAGGGTGATAAAAGACTGTCTGCCCTTTGATCCAGCTATAGCACTGCTGGTTTTGTACCACAAAGAGATAATAAGGAAAAAGACTTGTACAAGAATATTCATAGCTGCACTCTTTGTGGTAGCCAAAAATTGGAAAATGAGGGGATGCCCTTCAATTGGGGAATGGCTGAACAAGTTGTGGTATATGTTGGTGATGGAATACTATTGTTTTAAAAGGAATAATAAAGTATAGGAATTCCATGGAGACTGGAACAACCTCCAGGAAGTGATGCAGAGCAAAAGGAGGAGAACCAGGAAACATTGTACACAGAGACTGATACATTGTGGTACAATCAGAGGTGATGGACTTCTCCATTAGTAACAGTGCAATGTCCCTGAACATTCTGCAGGGATCTAAAAAATACTATCCACAAGCAGAGGATAAACTGTGGGAGTAAAAACACCGATGAAAAGCAACTGTTTGACTGCAGGGGTTGAGGGGATATGACTGAGGAGAGACTCTGAATGAACACTCTAATGCAAACTCCAACAACAGGGAAATGGGTTCGAGTCAAGAACACATGTGATAACCAGTGGAAGCATGCGTCGGCTATGGGAGAGGGAAAGGCGGGGGGGGGGGGGAGGGGGAGGGGAGGGGAGGAAAAGAAAACAATCTTTGTTTCCAGTGAATAATGTATGAAAACGACCAAATAAAATAATATTAAAATTTAAAAAAAAAAAGAAGATTTGGGGAAAGTAGGGGTAAATAAAGGAAAAGGGAGGGGGGAACCATAGATAACACTAAGACTTACTTCAAGAAATAGGGGGTGAATTAATAGAATAATCTTTCCCTTACAAAGATACACATGAGAAGGGGAGGGGAAGAACTCTCATATGAGAAGGAGAGGAAGAGGGTGTGACGTGGAATTACATAAACCTTACTCTCAGTGAAATCAAATCTGAGAGGGAAGAACATCTAGATCCAGTGGGATCCTGAATTCTATTTTATCCATTAGGGCAAGAAAGAAAGGAACATTTAGGAGTGGGTGGGGGGAAGGAGTATAAAAAAGGGAAAGAAGGAGAGGGGGGAAGGGAAGGGAGCATAAAAAGGAGGGGACAAGGGGGACTGATCTAAAGTAAATCACTGGTTCAAAAGGAGATAGCTAAAGAAGAAAGGTCAGAACTAGGGGAAGACATCAAAATGCCAGCGAATCCACAAATAACAATCATAACTTTGAAAGTGAATGGGATGAACTCACCCATAAAACGCAGACAAATAGCAGATTGGATTAGAACACAAAACCCTACCATATGTTGTCTTCAAGAAACACATATGAGACGGGTTGACACTCACAAGGTTAGAATTAAAGGTTGGAGTAAGACCTTTTGGGCCTCAACCGATAGAAAGAAGGCAAGAGTTGCAATCATGATATCTGACAAAGCCAAAGTACAAATAGACCTGATCAAAAGGGATAGGGAAGGTAAATATATTCTGCTAAAAGGAAGTATAGACAATGAGGAAATACCACTAATCAACATGTATGCACCAAATGGTATAGCATCCAAATTTTTAAGAGAGAAACTAGGAAACTTGAAGGAAGAAATAGAGAGTAAAACCATATTAGTGGGAGACTTGAACCAACCACTATCAAATTGAGATAAATCAAACCAAAAAATAAAAAAGAAAGAGGTAAAAAAAGGTGAATAAAATCTTAGAAAAATTAGAGTTAATAGACATATGGGGAAAAATAAATAGTAACAAAAAGGAATACACCTTCTTTTCAGCACCACATGGCACCTTCACAAAAATAGATCATACACTAGGTCACAGAAACATGGCACTCAAATGCAGAAAAGCAGAAATAATAAATGAAGATTTTTCAGATCACAAGGCAATAAAAATATTGATCTGTAACGGTACATGGAGAGCCAAATCAAAAATTAATTGGAAATTAAATAATATGATACTCCAAAATCAGATAGTTAGAGAAGAAATCATAGAAACAATAAATAATTTCATTGAGAAAAATGACAACAGCGAGACATCCTTTCAAACCTTATGGGATGCAAAGAAGGCAGATCAGAAGGGTCATCCACCATGATCAAGTAGGATTTATACCAGGGATGCAGGGCTGGTTCAATATTAGGAAAACTACCCACATAATTGACCACATCAACAAGCAAACCAACAAGAACCACATGATTATCTCAATAGACGCAGAAAAAGCTTTTGATAAAATACAACACCCATTCATACTAACAACACTAGAAAGCATAGGAAATGAAGGGTCATTCCTAAAAATAATAAACAGTACATATCTAAAACCATCAACTAATATCATCTGCAATGGGGATAAACTAAATCCATTCCCATTAAGATCAGGAGTGAAACAAGGAGGCCCATTATCACCTCTATTATTTGATATTGTATAAGAAACACTAGCAGTAGCAATTAGAGAAGAAAAAGCAATTGAAGGCATTAAAATAGGCAAGGAGGAGACCAAATTATCACTCTTTGCAGATGACATGATGGTCTACTTAAAGAATCCTAGAGATTCAACCAAAAAAGCTAATGGAAATAATCAACAACTTTAGCAAAGTTGCAGGATACAAAATAAACCCACATAAGTCATCAGCATTTCTATATAATTCCAACACAGCTCAGCAGCAAGAACCAGAAAGAGAAATCCCATTCAAATTTACCTTAGACAAAATAGAATACTTAGGAATCTATCTCCGGAGACAAACACAGGAACTATATGAACACAACTACAAAAAGCTCTCCACACAACTAAAACTTGACTTGAACAATTGGAAGATCATTAACTGCTCATGGATAGGCCAGCCAATACAATAAAAATGACCATCCTACCCAAACTCAACTATCTATTTAGTGCCATACCCATTGAACTTCCAAAAAAATTTATTAATGATTTAGAAAAAAAAATAACAAAGTTCATTTAGAAGAACAAATGGTCAAGGATATCCAGGGAAATAATGAAAGAAAACTACAAAGGAAGGGGACCTTGTAGTCCCAGATCTCAGACTATATTATAAAGCAGCAGTCATCAAAACAATTTGGTACTGGCTAAGAGACAGACAGGAGGATCAGTGGAATAGACTAGGGGCAAGCGACCTCAGCAAAACAGTATATGACAAACCCAAAGTCTCTAGATTTTGGGACAAAAATCCACTATTTCATAAAAACTGATGGGAAAATTGGAGGACAGTGTGGGAAAGATTAGGTTTACTTCAACACCTCACACCCTATTCCAAGATAAATTCAAAGTGGGTGAATGACTTGAACCTAAAGAATGAAACTATAAGAAAATTAGGCGAACACAGAATAGCCTACATGTCAGACATTTGGGAAGGGAAAAACTTCAAAACCAAGCAAGAATTTAAAGAGTTACAAAATGCAAAATAAATAATCTGGAATACATCAAATTAAAAAAGTTTTTGTACAAATAAAACCAATATAACCAAAATCAGAAGGGTAGCAACAAATTGGGAAACAATCTTCATAAAAACCTTTGAGAAAGCTTTAATTACTCAAATTTACAAAGAACTAAATCAATTGTACACAAAATCAAGCCATTCTCCAATTGATTAATGGGCAAGGAACATGAACAGGTAGTTCTAAGCCAAAGAAATCAAACCTATAAATAAGCACATGAAAAAGTGCTCTACATCTCTTATAATCAGAGAGATGCAAATCAAATCAACTCTGAGGTATCACCTCACACCTAGCAGATTGGCTAACATGACAGCTATGGAAAGAAATTAATGCTGGAGGGGATGTGGCAAAGTGGGGACACTAATTCATTGCTGGTGAAGTTGTGAATTGATCCAGCCATTATGGAGGGCAATTTGGAACTATGCCCAAAGGGTGATAAAAGACTGTCTGCCCTTTGATCCAGCTATAGCACTGCTGGTTTTGTACCACAAAGAGATAATAAGGAAAAAGACTTGTACAAGAATATTCATAGCTGCACTCTTTGTGGTAGCCAAAAATTGGAAAATGAGGGGATGCCCTTCAATTGGGGAATGGCTGAACAAGTTGTGGTATATGTTGGTGATGGAATACTATTGTTTTAAAAGGAATAATAAAGTATAGGAATTCCATGGAGACTGGAACAACCTCCAGGAAGTGATGCAGAGCAAAAGGAGGAGAACCAGGAAACATTGTACACAGAGACTGATACATTGTGGTACAATCAGAGGTGATGGACTTCTCCATTAGTAACAGTGCAATGTCCCTGAACATTCTGCAGGGATCTAAAAAATACTATCCACAAGCAGAGGATAAACTGTGGGAGTAAAAACACCGATGAAAAGCAACTGTTTGACTGCAGGGGTTGAGGGGATATGACTGAGGAGAGACTCTGAATGAACACTCTAATGCAAACTCCAACAACAGGGAAATGGGTTCGAGTCAAGAACACATGTGATAACCAGTGGAAGCATGCGTCGGCTATGGGAGAGGGAAAGGCGGGGGGGGGGGGGGGAGGGGGAGGGGAGGGGAGGAAAAGAAAACAATCTTTGTTTCCAGTGAATAATGTATGAAAACGACCAAATAAAATAATATTAAAATTTAAAAAAAAAAAGAAGATTTGGGGAAAGTAGGGGTAAATAAAGGAAAAGGGAGGGGGGAACCATAGATAACACTAAGACTTACTTCAAGAAATAGGGGGTGAATTAATAGAATAATCTTTCCCTTACAAAGATACACATGAGAAGGGGAGGGGAAGAACTCTCATATGAGAAGGAGAGGAAGAGGGTGTGACGTGGAATTACATAAACCTTACTCTCAGTGAAATCAAATCTGAGAGGGAAGAACATCTAGATCCAGTGGGATCCTGAATTCTATTTTATCCATTAGGGCAAGAAAGAAAGGAACATTTAGGAGTGGGTGGGGGGAAGGAGTATAAAAAGGGAAAGAAGGAGAGGGGGGAAGGGAAGGGAGCATAAAAAGGAGGGGACAAGGGGGACTGATCTAAAGTAAATCACTGGTTCAAAAGGAGATAGCTAAAGAAGAAAGGTCAGAACTAGGGGAAGACATCAAAATGCCAGCGAATCCACAAATAACAATCATAACTTTGAACGTGAATGGGATGAACTCACCCATAAAACGCAGACAAATAGCAGATTGGATTAGAACACAAAACCCTACCATATGTTGTCTTCAAGAAACACATATGAGACGGGTTGACACTCACAAGGTTAGAATTAAAGGTTGGAGTAAGACCTTTTGGGCCTCAACCGATAGAAAGAAGGCAAGAGTTGCAATCATGATATCTGACAAAGCCAAAGTACAAATAGACCTGATCAAAAGGGATAGGGAAGGTAAATATATTCTGCTAAAAGGAAGTATAGACAATGAGGAAATACCACTAATCAACATGTATGCACCAAATGGTATAGCATCCAAATTTTTAAGAGAGAAACTAGGAAACTTGAAGGAAGAAATAGAGAGTAAAACCATATTAGTGGGAGACTTGAACCAACCACTATCAAATTGAGATAAATCAAACCAAAAAATAAAAAAGAAAGAGGTAAAAAAAGGTGAATGAAATCTTAGAAAAAATAGAGTTAATAGACATATGGGGAAAAATAAATAGTAACAAAAAGGAATACACCTTCTTTTCAGCACCACATGGCACCTTCACAAAAATAGATCATACACTAGGTCACAGAAACATGGCACTCAAATGCAGAAAAGCAGAAATAATAAATGAAGATTTTTCAGATCACAAGGCAATAAAAATATTGATCTGTAACGGTACATGGAGAGCCAAATCAAAAATTAATTGGAAATTAAATAATATGATACTCCAAAATCAGATAGTTAGAGAAGAAATCATAGAAACAATAAATAATTTCATTGAGAAAAATGACAACAGCGAGACATCCTTTCAAACCTTATGGGATGCAAAGAAGGCAGATCAGAAGGGTCATCCACCATGATCAAGTAGGATTTATACCAGGGATGCAGGGCTGGTTCAATATTAGGAAAACTACCCACATAATTGACCACATCAACAAGCAAACCAACAAGAACCACATGATTATCTCAATAGACGCAGAAAAAGCTTTTGATAAAATACAACACCCATTCATACTAACAACACTAGAAAGCATAGGAAATGAAGGGTCATTCCTAAAAATAATAAACAGTACATATCTAAAACCATCAACTAATATCATCTGCAATGGGGATAAACTAAATCCATTCCCATTAAGATCAGGAGTGAAACAAGGAGGCCCATTATCACCTCTATTATTTGATATTGTATAAGAAACACTAGCAGTAGCAATTAGAGAAGAAAAAGCAATTGAAGGCATTAAAATAGGCAAGGAGGAGACCAAATTATCACTCTTTGCAGATGACATGATGGTCTACTTAAAGAATCCTAGAGATTCAACCAAAAAAGCTAATGGAAATAATCAACAACTTTAGCAAAGTTGCAGGATACAAAATAAACCCACATAAGTCATCAGCATTTCTATATAATTCCAACACAGCTCAGCAGCAAGAACCAGAAAGAGAAATCCCATTCAAATTTACCTTAGACAAAATAGAATACTTAGGAATCTATCTCCGGAGACAAACACAGGAACTATATGAACACAACTACAAAAAGCTCTCCACACAACTAAAACTTGACTTGAACAATTGGAAGATCATTAACTGCTCATGGATAGGCCAGCCAATATAATAAAAATGACCATCCTACCCAAACTCAACTATCTATTTAGTGCCATACCCATTGAACTTCCAAAAAAATTTATTAATGATTTAGAAAAAAAAAATAACAAAGTTCATTTAGAAGAACAAATGGTCAAGGATATCCAGGGAAATAATGAAAGAAAACTACAAAGGAAGGGGACCTTGTAGTCCCAGATCTCAGACTATATTATAAAGCAGCAGTCATCAAAACAATTTGGTACTGGCTAAGAGACAGACAGGAGGATCAGTGGAATAGACTAGGGGCAAGCGACCTCAGCAAAACAGTATATGACAAACCCAAAGTCTCTAGATTTTGGGACAAAAATCCACTATTTCATAAAAACTGATGGGAAAATTGGAGGACAGTGTGGGAAAGATTAGGTTTACTTCAACACCTCACACCCTATTCCAAGATAAATTCAAAGTGGGTGAATGACTTGAACCTAAAGAATGAAACTATAAGAAAATTAGGCGAACACAGAATAGCCTACATGTCAGACATTTGGGAAGGGAAAAACTTCAAAACCAAGCAAGAATTTAAAGAGTTACAAAATGCAAAATAAATAATCTGGAATACATCAAATTAAAAAAGTTTTTGTACAAATAAAACCAATATAACCAAAATCAGAAGGGTAGCAACAAATTGGGAAACAATCTTCATAAAAACCTTTGAGAAAGCTTTAATTACTCAAATTTACAAAGAACTAAATCAATTGTACACAAAATCAAGCCATTCTCCAATTGATTAATGGGCAAGGAACATGAACAGGTAGTTCTAAGCCAAAGAAATCAAACCTATAAATAAGCACATGAAAAAGTGCTCTACATCTCTTATAATCAGAGAGATGCAAATCAAATCAACTCTGAGGTATCACCTCACACCTAGCAGATTGGCTAACATGACAGCTATGGAAAGAAATTAATGCTGGAGGGGATGTGGCAAAGTGGGGACACTAATTCATTGCTGGTGAAGTTGTGAATTGATCCAGCCATTATGGAGGGCAATTTGGAACTATGCCCAAAGGGTGATAAAAGACTGTCTGCCCTTTGATCCAGCTATAGCACTGCTGGTTTTGTACCACAAAGAGATAATAAGGAAAAAGACTTGTACAAGAATATTCATAGCTGCACTCTTTGTGGTAGCCAAAAATTGGAAAATGAGGGGATGCCCTTCAATTGGGGAATGGCTGAACAAGTTGTGGTATATGTTGGTGATGGAATACTATTGTTTTAAAAGGAATAATAAAGTATAGGAATTCCATGGAGACTGGAACAACCTCCAGGAAGTGATGCAGAGCAAAAGGAGGAGAACCAGGAAACATTGTACACAGAGACTGATACATTGTGGTACAATCAGAGGTGATGGACTTCTCCATTAGTAACAGTGCAATGTCCCTGAACATTCTGCAGGGATCTAAAAAATACTATCCACAAGCAGAGGATAAACTGTGGGAGTAAAAACACCGATGAAAAGCAACTGTTTGACTGCAGGGGTTGAGGGGATATGACTGAGGAGAGACTCTGAATGAACACTCTAATGCAAACTCCAACAACAGGGAAATGGGTTCGAGTCAAGAACACATGTGATAACCAGTGGAAGCATGCGTCGGCTATGGGAGAGGGAAAGGCGGGGGGGGGGGGGGAGGGGGAGGGGAGGGGAGGAAAAGAAAACAATCTTTGTTTCCAGTGAATAATGTATGAAAACGACCAAATAAAATAATATTAAAATTTAAAAAAAAAAAAGAAGATTTGGGGAAAGTAGGGGTAAATAAAGGAAAAGGGAGGGGGGAACCATAGATAACACTAAGACTTACTTCAAGAAATAGGGGGTGAAATAATAGAATAATCTTTCCCTTACAAAGATACACATGAGAAGGGGAGGGGAAGAACTCTCATATGAGAAGGAGAGGAAGAGGGTGTGACATGGAATTACATAAACCTTACTCTCAGTGAAATCAAATCTGAGAAGGAAGAACATCTAGATCCAGTGGGATCCTGAATTCTATTTTATCCATTAGGGCAAGAAAGAAAGGAACATTTAGGAGTGGGTGGGGGGAAGGAGTATAAAAAGGGAAAGAAGGAGAGGGGGGAAGGGAAGGGAGCATAAAAAGGAGGGGACAAGGGGGACTGATCTAAAGTAAATCACTGGTTCAAAAGGAGATAGCTAAAGAAGAAAGGTCAGAACTAGTGGAAGACATCAAAATGCCAGCGAATCCACAAATAACAATCATAACTTTGAACGTGAATGGGATGAACTCACCCATAAAACGCAGACAAATAGCAGATTGGATTAGAACACAAAACCCTACCATATGTTGTCTTCAAGAAACACATATGAGACGGGTTGACACTCACAAGGTTAGAATTAAAGGTTGGAGTAAGACCTTTTGGGCCTCAACCGATAGAAAGAAGGCAAGAGTTGCAATCATGATATCTGACAAAGCCAAAGTACAAATAGACCTGATCAAAAGGGATAGGGAAGGTAAATATATTCTGCTAAAAGGAAGTATAGACAATGAGGAAATACCACTAATCAACATGTATGCACCAAATGGTATAGCATCCAAATTTTTAAGAGAGAAACTAGGAAACTTGAAGGAAGAAATAGAGAGTAAAACCATATTAGTGGGAGACTTGAACCAACCACTATCAAATTGAGATAAATCAAACCAAAAAATAAAAAAGAAAGAGGTAAAAAAAGGTGAATGAAATCTTAGAAAAATTAGAGTTAATAGACATATGGGGAAAAATAAATAGTAACAAAAAGGAATACACCTTCTTTTCAGCACCACATGGCACCTTCACAAAAATAGATCATACACTAGGTCACAGAAACATGGCACTCAAATGCAGAAAAGCAGAAATAATAAATGAAGATTTTTCAGATCACAAGGCAATAAAAATATTGATCTGTAACGGTACATGGAGAGCCAAATCAAAAATTAATTGGAAATTAAATAATATGATACTCCAAAATCAGATAGTTAGAGAAAAGAAAATCATAGAAACAATAAATAATTTCATTGAGAAAAATGACAACAGCGAGACATCCTTTCAAACCTTATGGGATGCAAAGAAGGCAGATCAGAAGGGTCATCCACCATGATCAAGTAGGATTTATACCAGGGATGCAGGGCTGGTTCAATATTAGGAAAACTACCCACATAATTGACCACATCAACAAGCAAACCAACAAGAACCACATGATTATCTCAATAGACGCAGAAAAAGCTTTTGATAAAATACAACACCCATTCATACTAACAACACTAGAAAGCATAGGAAATGAAGGGTCATTCCTAAAAATAATAAACAGTACATATCTAAAACCATCAACTAATATCATCTGCAATGGGGATAAACTAAATCCATTCCCATTAAGATCAGGAGTGAAACAAGGAGGCCCATTATCACCTCTATTATTTGATATTGTATAAGAAACACTAGCAGTAGCAATTAGAGAAGAAAAAGCAATTGAAGGCATTAAAATAGGCAAGGAGGAGACCAAATTATCACTCTTTGCAGATGACATGATGGTCTACTTAAAGAATCCTAGAGATTCAACCAAAAAAGCTAATGGAAATAATCAACAACTTTAGCAAAGTTGCAGGATACAAAATAAACCCACATAAGTCATCAGCATTTCTATATAATTCCAACACAGCTCAGCAGCAAGAACCAGAAAGAGAAATCCCATTCAAATTTACCTTAGACAAAATAGAATACTTAGGAATCTATCTCCGGAGACAAACACAGGAACTATATGAACACAACTACAAAAAGCTCTCCACACAACTAAAACTTGACTTGAACAATTGGAAGATCATTAACTGCTCATGGATAGGCCAGCCAATACAATAAAAAATGACCATCCTACCCAAACTCAACTATCTATTTAGTGCCATACCCATTGAACTTCCAAAAAAATTTATTAATGATTTAGAAAAAAAAAATAACAAAGTTCATTTAGAAGAACAAATGGTCAAGGATATCCAGGGAAATAATGAAAGAAAACTACAAAGGAAGGGGACCTTGTAGTCCCAGATCTCAGACTATATTATAAAGCAGCAGTCATCAAAACAATTTGGTACTGGCTAAGAGACAGACAGGAGGATCAGTGGAATAGACTAGGGGCAAGCGACCTCAGCAAAAACAGTATATGACAAACCCAAAGTCTCTAGATTTTGGGACAAAAATCCACTATTTCATAAAAACTGATGGGAAAATTGGAGGACAGTGTGGGAAAGATTAGGTTTACTTCAACACCTCACACCCTATTCCAAGATAAATTCAAAGTGGGTGAATGACTTGAACCTAAAGAATGAAACTATAAGAAAATTAGGCGAACACAGAATAGCCTACATGTCAGACATTTGGGAAGGGAAAAACTTCAAAACCAAGCAAGAATTTAAAGAGTTACAAAATGCAAAATAAATAATCTGGAATACATCAAATTAAAAAAGTTTTTGTACAAATAAAACCAATATAACCAAAATCAGAAGGGTAGCAACAAATTGGGAAACAATCTTCATAAAAACCTTTGAGAAAGCTTTAATTACTCAAATTTACAAAGAACTAAATCAATTGTACACAAAATCAAGCCATTCTCCAATTGATTAATGGGCAAGGAACATGAACAGGTAGTTCTAAGCCAAAGAAATCAAACCTATAAATAAGCACATGAAAAAGTGCTCTACATCTCTTATAATCAGAGAGATGCAAATCAAATCAACTCTGAGGTATCACCTCACA